>NC_048218.1:33712054-33837283 GCF_002007445.2 Ailuropoda melanoleuca
TTATTTCATTAGGGGTTGCAAATGATGATTTTCTAGTTCTATCAATGCCTATGCAATTACTTTTAGTCCTTCATTTAAGAACTTTACCTCATCAGCTATAGTTACCCTGAAATTGAGTTGTACAGGAAATGCGATATCAATGCTTGGTTATGTTTATGCATTTATTTTTTTAGAATAACTAATTGCATTTGTTTCAATGATTTACAGCCAATACTGTGTTTGATGCTTCAAATTGGAGCCTATGTTCTTTTAGGGACATTGATATTTTCCATGCTTTCTGGCAAAACAAAATGCCCAGGCACATCCTGTGTATTTCCTGCCCCAGATCTAGATTTACCCATTTTTCCAAAGAGCTCTTGTTCTTTTAATCACATTTAGAGATAACAATCTGAAGACTCCCTGTGTTCATTGTTACTGGTTTGTCATAAATATTTAAAAAGACAAAGCAAGGAAATAATTACTATTTAGAAAAAAAATCATGTGTTTATACATTTTTTGTAATTCCAATTTAAGCTTCATTAATTTCTTCTTTTTTATTTATATTTATTTCGCTTACACCCAAAATCTTTTCTCCTAATGACTTCTACATCATTCCTTATTTCCTTTAACCTGTTTTTATAGCTAATATTTCAAAATACCATTGTTCTTACTAAAATGAAGACTATGATGCAGTGAAGATTTTTTTGATCATTGTTCTAGTGTAAATCTCAATAAGAATATAGTCATTTGAAAAAAATTTTACCTGTGTTGCTATAGCACCAGTTTGATTTAAAAGATCTATTTGTTGGTTTCAATTTACTTTTGACTTTTTGTTACTATGATAAAGGATTGTTTTAGAAATCACCAACCTGGTGAGGACAGTTTTTTTTTCCATATGGGATTAGAAATTTATCCCAGTTATGAATGTCTGTTTGTGGTTTTCAATTCTTTCTCCAGCATCACTTTGTATAGACTTAACAGAAATGCCTAATTCATAGCCCTCGTGTTCNTGAGGACAGAGTTTTTTTTTCCATATGGGATTAGAAATTTATCCCAGTTATGAATGTCTCTTTGTGGTTTTCAATTCTTTCTCCAGCATCACTTTGTATAGACTTAACAGAAATGCCTAATTCATAGCCCTCATGTTCCATACAGCATTACCTCTCATCAAAGAACACTTAAAAGAAAGAGGGCAGCAATGAAATTGAGTTCATAGAATTCACAGCTCCTGGTACATACTCCCACATCCAGAAATACCTGTGTTTACAGAGTAGTGGAATGGTCTGCTGACAGCTCAGTGATGGTATCAGTCAGGAGACAGCCCTTGTGGCTGAGGTATGGCCTTAAACCACTGCCTAGCATTTGATGTCATTTCCTACTGCTTGAATGCAGGGCTCTTCTTAATCTTCTCTTCACTATCCTCTCCACCACTGTGGATCTTGTAGAACACCTTGTAATAAAATAGTATGGAAAATCCACTTATATTCAGAGATACTTGACATACTATGGCACTAGTTTTATTGAAATTTTTTTTTCTCTATTGCCATCTTAATTGGTCTGTTTCTGTGGTGAAACTTGCAGAAATTTAGAAACACAAATGAATGACCATTTTCCCCCACTGCTCACTTACTTTTTAAACTGCAGTAGTACATTACTCATTCAAATCTAGCTTCCAACACAATATGTCATCAGATCTTTTCTTCACATTTCTTTAGGAAAATACTCCTAAAGAATTTTCAGTTTGGAGTCAGCAAGACAGGTTTTGATTTCTGACTAGGTAACTTACTTGATGTGAGAATTTGAATAACATAATTTTCAGAAACTTCAGCTACCTTTTCTGATAAAGGTGATAATCATACTTACCTCAGAGAGTAAGAGGTAGATTAATTAATGTCTTAACCGCAATGTTGAGACATGGATATTTTCCCTTTTTCCTATTTAATTTTCTGTTCTCTCACATTTCAATTGTTAATTACATCAATTAAGAAACAATTTCTGTTTTTCTTTGTAAACACTGCACCTTGGGAATAAATTCCTTAAGAGAAAAATTGTCTAGTATCCAAAGATATTGAAGGAAGCACATTCAGTTTTTTTTTTCAATAAGTGTTTACCAAATGTGTGTTGTCTAATAGCAATTCCATCAAGAAGCTTCTGACAGCGCCATCCAAAAATCTAAACACATTGGCTAAAAAGATTGGTTTCATTAAAAATATTGATCACCCATGTCTTCCAAAGTGCTTATGCTGATTTGTCATATCAGACAAATACACTTTAAAAATAGTCACTAACAAAATAGTAGAGTGTGTTTGTGTATGTAGTATATATTTGTAGCAGATATGTGTAGTTCTTGCCTTTAAAATAAAAATTCCTAGATATTGAGGACCATGTTGTGTGTATTTTCTGCATCACTCCTAACATATTGTGTGAGATCAATAAATATTAAACCAACACATTGTACTTCCACAAAACTAGACTTGAATTCACAAAGTGACAATAGAAGCACCAGGCAAAATATCTCATTTGGAACTAACCATATAAAGAGGCAATAGGGAACAGATTAAAGGGCACAGCTGTCTCATTCCACAAGTTTAGTTGGAAAATAGCCCAGAGAATATGGGAATATGTGACTGTATATCTTTCCTATAGACTCATCCCTTCTGGGCTCCAGAGGGTTTTACAACAGTACCTTTCCTCTTCACTGCAGATCTGTGATGCTCACACACTGACAGCAGTTAGCTCTTCTACTTACTGAACTAAAATTTTAGTGTGACACTTGTTCCCTCAATGACTAATGAAGAGTCAGAAAAACGTATACAACGTTCAGTTCAGTTCCACACAACCTTGGGTTGATTATTTTCAAGATGATAGCAGAGAAGTTAAAGTAAATGAAATACATAGTCTGCATTTTCTTTTAACAGTATTTTACAGATTCACCTGGTAAAGCTATATCTTTAGTCTTGAATTGCATTCAGGTGTACCTTATATGGTCTCATTTATCACATATCAGCAGGCAAACTGGGCATTTAAAAATTATTATTATATAGGCATTGTGTTTTTATAATGTTACATTTTTATTTTTAACACTGTAGAAAATATAAAAATATTACAAAAAATAGTATTTAGTCTTTTCAATCACTGTGTGAAGCAGGAAGAACTGGTATTGTTTTTCTCAATATAAAGATGAGAATCTGACCCTAAGAAAAACTATGCAATTTGTATAAGCTCATTAACAGGAGGCCAGACCAGAACTTGGGCCTCTGGGGTCTACTATTGCATGCTTTTCAAAACAATATATTGGTTTAATTCATTAGTACTGAGTTATGTATTGAGAGCCTACTATGTGTTCAAGAAGGGCTAGCCTGTAAAAATGATAGAAAATGTCATTTCCTTCCTGAGCTCTGTAACCTAATCAAACAATTATACAAATAAATGAAGTAATCACACAATGTGTTAAGTGCAATAAAAGCAATACAGAGTGTGAGTTATAGGACACCAGAGATGGACTGTGGCTATAGGGTTGCCAGATTGAGAAAAAACAAAAGGAAAAACAAAAAAGATACCAGTTAAATCTAAATTTCAAATAGTCGACACTTTTTATGTTTAAGTTCTTTGTAATATTTGTAATACTAAAAAATATCGTTTAACGGAAGTTAAGATTCAACTGAGCATCCAGTGTTTTACCTTGGCAAGCTTATTTCAGAAGTGACATTTGACCTAAGACCTGAATAAAACTAAAGAGCTAACTATACAGAGATTCAAACAAAGAACATTCCAATAGAAAATCAGCTAATTTGTGAATCCAGAAAGTTCTTGAAAAACCCTAAGAAGCCAGTGTTTCTTGATTTTGGTGAGTGAGGATGATAATAGTTCAAGATGAGTTTGGAGAGGTAAGCAGAAGCCAGATAATATAGAGTCCTCTAGGTAAGGGATGTGGACTATATTCTTAGTATATCACATATCTCTTAAGAGGTTGCAAATTAGAAAGTCAATGACTGACTTATGATTTAAGAAACGAACAAACAAAAATCCTCTGACTTCTGTATAGAAAAGATGTGGAAGATAGGGGCAAAAATTAAAGCAGGGAACATGATTAGGAGATTATTTTCAAAGTTCAGGAGAGAAAATCTTGACTAATTCAAGGATGGTTGTGTGCATAGAGAAGTGGATGGATTTGAATTTGACATTTCCAATAGAACCCAGAAGACTTGCTAATAGATTCAATATGAAAGATGAGAAATGGTATTAATTAAGAACTTCTAGGTTTTGGAAGAAAGTGACTGGTCTATAGTGATGGAATTCCCTAAGATTAAGGAAAATGTAAAAAGAAAAACTCAGGGGTAGGTATTGGTAATCAAATGATCTATTTTCAGCATGTTTCAGAAGTCTGTAAGATTTTAAAATGGAGACCTCAAATCAATGATTGATTCTCATCCAAGAAAACAGGATGATAATCATCAATGAGAGTGATTGAGAGTGATGTTTAGAGAAAGATCAAGGAAAATATCACAAAGAAAAAGAACTTACATAGAGAAAATCAAAAGTTTCACGACTAAGGCCTAATGAATTTAAAGGAGTAAAAACCAATGACAGAAAATGAGAAGGCGGTCCTAAAAGGTTAGGTCACAGAAGGTAAGATAGAAGAATGTTTTCTGAAGACTGGGATCACCTATTTTTTAATATACTGCTGAGACTTACAGTAGATTCAAGATAGAAATATATCCATCGGACTTGGCTAAATGGAGTTCACATTGAGAAAAAGAGCTCTTCAAAGGAATTAAGTGAAAAACTCAAACCCAATTGTGGGAATTCACAGTGCCTGGATAGACAAAATCTGATTTGTATGTGCCTCCCTGGATGAGACTAATTGAAAAGCAAAGGAGGAGTGCCTACAATACGGGGTCTCCTTTGAAGTTTCTTGGCTGAAAACAGCCAGATTCTTACTGCAGCTCAAGGCTCTCATCTAGGGAGTAAATGTTTAAATTTTGAAGAAAAACAGGCACCTGTGGTAGTCACTTACTTAACAGACTCCTTGCCTCCTCATCCTTACCACGCTGCTCCATATATCATCCTGACCATTAAGGTTACACCCCCCCCTTGTTCTGGGCTTGCACCTGATAATTTGCTAAGACCCTAATAAAAGTGGAGACAAAGCTTGGTCAAGGCCTTTCTCCACTAGATCTTCTGGTCCCCAGGCCTCTTCTTTCTCCTACTAAGGTGTCTGGAGTCATCTTTTCATTAGCCGTCTCAGGGTTTGCTCGCCAAAGCTGACACCCAATCTCCAGCTATTTTTGACTGAAATCTGGGTTTGTTTAAATAATGTTTGTATTGCTATCTGTTGGGGATTCAAGCACCAGAAACTCTCTAATATATTAAGATGAGTGGAGGTACTCCCCCTCTAAAATATCCTTCTCTATATATTTTTCATCATTTACCAAGCATTTATTTTACATCTATTGCATATAATAACTCATCTAATTTTGTGGATGAAAAGAAGTTGGGGATGTATTTCTTTTTTTTTTTAATTTAATTTTATTATATTATGTTAATCACCATACAGTGTTTGGGGATGTATTTCTTAACCTCAGAATAGAAAGTAAGTGGAAGAAATTGAAAAGTCTGTAACAAACTGTACAATAACATTTCATAGGCGCTAAAATAGAAATGTTAATAAAGTACAAAATTCTGTTTGAGATATTTGGTGAACGTACATTTGAACCAAAACACTAAAAAATATGCCAACGCTTGAATTCCAATTAAAGGAGTACTTTCCAAATGGTTGCTCCTTCTCGATGGTCCCTAGAGGCTGAATCTGGTAAATCACTTGGTAAAAAAAAATCAGTATTACAGCATTTCCTTCTCTGCCTTTTGGCATTCACAAGGAAAGATTAGAACTACATTATTAAAGTAATTAACTTCATTCTAATAGTTACTTATTTTAGTGCAGAGTGCAGAATATTATGAGAGGAGGTTTAAAATACATTAACTCTCAATTACAATGTTGACTGTAATATACTGCAACTATTATTGATCTGAATGATTGAAGCACATTCTCTCTTTGTTCCCAAATCTTGCCAAATTCACTGAAAAACCATCAAAATAAGATGTGTTTTTACCCTTTGAGTGAATCCATGACATTGCACTTTATACATCAGTCTATATTTGTGCCTTCCCTAGAGACAAGGACAGCTCATCTTTGTGATCCTGATGCATATTTATGCTTCATTGTTTTGTATCCAACTAAAATGCATTATAGATTTCACAGGGAAGTAATTTGTTTTGTGTTTATATCTGTGAAAAAAATATGTGTTTAATCTTTCCATAATGCTTAATTGGAAGAAGTTCCTTAGAGAAAGTAGCCTTAAAAAAAAAGGTGTTGGATGGATGGAACTACCATTACTGAGGTTTTGAAGAGAATGAAATTCTATGTCAAATAATGTCAAGGAAAAAAATGCCCAAATTCAGAACCACTATATATGTAATTCTCAAAAATTGATTTAATGTCTCCAGAACTTTGAAAATAACATCCCTATCCACCAGTCTTCAAAAAGAGTTATCATTTGAGTTTTTCTTACTTTGTGATAAACAGCACAACTAATTACTATATTGGAGAATTAGTGGTATTGCCAACAAAAAGGAAGAGATCAATTATAGTAGTATGAATAGTTTTTACATTTTTCCATAAATAATTTGTACAAAATCACAAACACTTTGATATATGATCATTATCACATCCAAATGTCATAGAAACCATACTTGTGGTAATTCATATAAAAAGGAAATGGTAATATGATTCTTCCAAAGCATCTTCTATTGATTAACTGTGTCATTGGAGTAAATTTCAGGTGACAATGCTAATATTCAAATAAGAGAAAAAAGTTGGTTCTGGTTAAAAATTAACTGTTACTACTGCCACTACTTCTACTACTGCTACTAATTAACCTAGTATTTACTGAACACTTAACAACATTCCTAATCACTTAGTATGCATTTTATCACTAATGTTGACAATATTCATATATGTTAGGTAAATTATGTTCCTCATGTTTTATATTAGACCACTTATCCAGGGAATTTAATGAAACTGCTCAATGTTGTGAATGAGTGGTCGAATCAGAATTCAACAAATGCTGATGTGTCTTTAGACATTTTTAGTGTTGTACCAAATAGTATACCATGACATCATTTTCTTTCTGTACATTTTTTTCCCTAGAGTTATTTACTTCAATTTTCATTTCTTGGTTAATTTTATATTGCTATTTATAATTCTTCCAAACTTTCTATCAGAATACAATTTCCCACATGGCGAAGCACATCAGGTGATGTATCAGTTCCAATTAATTTTCTTTCCTGGAGACGGTCCTCTTGGCGCTTTCTATTCTTCTGCCCCTATTTGTACTTGAGTTCCGTAGGCCAGCAGCATGGCTGGCTCTTCCTCTTACTGATCTTCTTCTTTGGATCAGTTTTCTCCTTCATTTTGCTAGAAAGCGGCTTCCAGAAAAGTATTGATAATGATTTGCATAAATGGTACATTTTTGAGGTATTGTAAGCTTGAAAATATTTCTATTTTACCATCATTTTTAATTGAAGTTTTTACTGAATAAGGAATCCCAGTTGAAAATTATTTTTCTTTAGAAGTTTGAAGGCTTTGTGCCTTTGATATCTCACTTCTAATGGTTTTGTTGGGGAAGCAAATGTCATGTTAACACAATTGTTTACATGTATTTATCTCTTCCCCCACTCTTTATTAGCCTCTTCACTTTATCTTCACTTTTCAGAAATTTGCAAATATGTGTAGAAAGGCATGCTCCATGAATATTTTTACACTGATCATGATTTACTGAATAAGGATTACTAACAACCAAGGTTAAAGGTATGCTTGAGGGCAAACATGCATTGGACATTAGAAAATGTCTATTTCTCTGGGGGGATTTAAAGTCTTCTCTTTTTGAAGCCATTTCTTCAGATTACAAAGAGATGAAGTAAAGGTACATTTCCTCCTGTTTCTAGAGAAGAATCATTTATATTCCAAAACAAAGGCCTTTCTCACTTTCCTCTTTCTCTCAATCTTCCAAGAGGTAGGAGGGCCAGATGTCTCATCCTCCCCATAAAAGCTATAAGAATTTGGAGGGTTTTGTTTGTTTGTTTGTTTCCTTGTGAAGCATCACTATTGCACATGCAGGTTAGAGCAGGCCTTGTCCCTTGAATTATTCTTTGGGGAATTGGGGTGTGGGGAACTGGTATTTTGATGCTACTTTGGTTGCTGCCCTGAGTAATAAAAGGTTCAATCTCTCACCTGGAGGTCTGCAGGCAGACCAACATTTAAGTGGATAAAATCTAATTTTACAATTTCAGGTGCAACAACATGCTCAAAGTGAGTCACTTGTTCATTATTTGTTCTGGATACCCCCAATCTAGAAATCTATTTCATTTAGTCTGGGATACTTCCTTGTATTGGCTTTTGATGATTCTCTTCCCTCTATTTTTCCTGTTCTCTCTTTCTGTGATTCCTATTAGTTGTATGTTAGACCAGACTCTACTTTTCTTATTTTTCTTTCCAATTTTGCATGTTTTTCTACTTCTGTTTTTTTTGTTTTTGTTTTGTGTTGTTTTGTTTTTGCTGTTGGGGCTGCTATAATTACTACAGTATGACTTGTATTTAGTGTTCTTAGTGATACAAAAAAATAAGACTTTTATATTTTGACTTATATATTTTTTTTTTTTTTAAGATTTTATTTATTTATTCGACAGAGATAGAGACAGCCAGCGAGAGAGGGAACACAGCCAGGGGGAGTGGGAGAGGAAGAAGCAGGCCCACAGCGGAGGAGCCTGACGTGGGGCTCGATCCCGCAACGCCGGGATCACGCCCTGAGCCGAAGGCAGACGCTCAACCGCTGTGCCACCCAGGCGCCCCTTGACTTATATTTTAATTTTAAAGAGGTTTCTTTTATGTCCTCTGTCTTCTTAAATAGCTAATTATTGTTTCACGAATAAAAATATCTCACCATTTTGAGTATATTATATTCTCAGAGATTATCTCTTTTTAATCAAGAACTTTTTTCCTGTTTGGTATTGTTTCTCACTGTCATTCCTCAAATCTCCAAATATTTTTGAATGTCCACTCATATGAGATTCGGAGGCACTAAGTAGCTAATCATAAATTTTATGAAAAAATAGGCATGGGCCAGGGACTTGGCAATTGTTAGGATTTCTGGGCAGGGGATTCCCAAATGTGAGCATGTGTCAGTCTTTTCTCAGGGACTATTTAGTTGCTGACTGATGTGAAGTGATGGAAGGGAGTGGATGTTGTTGTGTGACTATCATCCTAAAACTGATCAGCCCCAGGGAAGTTGGAGATTTTAATCATTCGATGTAATGATTTTCATCTAACCGCATTCTCTCAAAACTTGCTTTTCCCCTGATCCTCTGTGACTGAGATCCCTGAGTCTGGATCCCTCTAGCTAAGTTTCTTTATAGAATAAGCCAGGCATTGAGAGTAAATACTCAATTTGCTCCATACTTAGAAGACAGCATGTGGTTGACATGGGGAAGATAACATGATCTGTTCCTTTCATAGATTTTCTAACAAATCCTCTGTTTTAGTCATACCTCCATCTTCTCCTTCCTAGTTATTAGGGGCATCCAAAGCCTGGGGATTTGGGGACTTCAGTAGAGAAACTCAGGCTGCTTCTTATTAGAATTCACTTGTTCTGGTCTGGTGTTCAGGTTTTTTTCTCTGCTAATTTCTTCATATTATCATTACCCTTCAAAATATTAGTCATCTATTGTTTTATCCTCTTATGCTTTTTTGAAGTAGGACAAGATTTTTTTCCTCATCCTGGGTTGCAAGAGGGAATAGATCTAAAATATATGTTCAATTCCCTATGTTATTTGGATATTCAAATTCACTTTTTGTTTCAAATAAAACAAGTGCATATTTTGTCTTCTCTTACCCGGGGTTCTTTATTAAGCTTTCTTTCTTATCTTAGTTTTTATTCTAGCCATTATCTTTCATATCCTAAACAACAGGGATAGATTTGATTTAAAATATCATTAAACAAAGTCTAATTACCCAATAATCCGAATAATCTATGCATTCATTGAGTCAACAGCTCTTCTTAGAGTGCTTGAACTATGTGAGTTAACAAAAAGGCAAGGATTTCTACTCTCAGTAAGAGTACATTCAATGAGGAAGTCAGGTATTAAACAATAGGTCTTATTAATCACAATACCTATTTTATATAAGCCATCATATGCTTTAACTGTAATTTATATAGTATGTAAAATGGTGATACATTCTATTGAAAAATAAAATGTAGAAGAAGAAAGAGGGTTTAGAAATGCTAGGCATGGTAGGAGAAGGGCAAGTTGAAGTATTAATTGACGGTCTGCCTAAGCCTTACTTAAAAGTTAATATCTGAGCAAATACCTGAGGGAGGTGATGGAAATAAATCAAATGGTTATTTGGTAAAGGAGGGAACATGTAAACAAAGATACCAGAACAGTAATGTGTCTTCCAACTGATATGTTCAAGGAATAGCTAGGAAACTTTTTGGAGCAGGATGCAACAAATACTGCTGTGAATTTCAATATGTACCCAAGGCATTATGTACATTATCAATGGATTTTGAATTTTATAAACTGAAGACTTCAGTAGTTCATTGTACTAGGGAATTGACTTTTCATTTTTTCTGTTATTCTGGTGAATGCAACTGAATATTTATTCCTATAAATATAAAAGCTGTATTTGTGTTAATTTTTCTGGATTTTTGCCCCCAAGAATATAGCATTGTTTTCTCTCAAGCCTGCCTATCATAAATGTACTTTTTCCTTGGTAGTTTTAGTTCTGTATTTTGTGCTGGAAATGATGACTATCTTTCACTATGTGTTTAAAAAGTTTGTTTTTTAGTAATCTAGACCCAATGTGGGGCTTGTACTCATGACCCCAAAATCAAGAGTTGTATGCTTCTGACTGAGCCAGCCAGGTGCCCCAACTCTCACTTTTTTTACTTTGTTTCTGAAATACCTGCCACAAATTAAAATTATGTTAAGTGAATAAGATATTTACATAAATTTTAAGGGAAGGAATTACAATACAACCCAAAATACCCAAATAATTTTTACCAATAATTTTACCAATAAAGTCAGTTGAACCAAGAAAAAAACTTTTATGTGAACAATAAATAAGTTGAAAGTAAACAAATCTATTGCAAAAATGTTATATAAAGAGTATTTATGGCATTTTGCAACCAAAGAAGAAAGAACTTAATATTGATTTGGTGAAGGAGGGCTGTGAGAGAGCCATTCCTTGGAAGGTGCTGGAGAATCAGATGAGCAATTTTTAGGCAGGCAACCTTTATGCCTTGAAGTTTATGGGTATCTTATACTCAAACTGCTCTCAAAAATAAATGTATAATGCCAAAACATCTTTAAGTGAGGTTAGGGTGGGGGAGGGTAAGAAGAGATTAATATAAGAGTACTTCAAAATATATGGAAATAGAACCCTTGCAAACTGCAATGAAGCTATTTCCTTACCCCGCATGCTTGGATTAAGCATATGAGAAAACATTTGGGGTGCATGTAAATATGGCTCACAGTCAGTTTATTCTTTATGTTATTCCCTTACCAGAACTAGCTGAGTCAAATAAAGTATCAAATATACACATTCACCTGAAACAGGTCAAAATCACCATTTCTTCTAATTATTTAGTAAATTTGAGAGTAGAAAAAGAACTCACTTTGTGAAAGTGGTATAAGTTTTTCAGATCCATTTTGGCAAGAATTCATAAGCAAACCACTGTTAAGTGAATAAGATGTTTTAAACACTAAATTGAGTCTGCAGATACTTCAGACTAGATCCTACACTTGTAACTCATCATCTACTAAATGAATGAATGAATATATACATACATACATACATATATACGTACCAATGAATTTTAAGTGAAACTCTATCCAAAATAAATCAGCGAATCAAAGGTTCAGGCACTTTTCTCCTAAACCGTTTTAATTTTCACAAATTATTATCATGTATATTGACCTAATTAGTCTTCATTAATTTCCTAGTTAAATGTATCCTCAAATCTAGTTTATTTGTATTTATTGATTAGAAAACAAATCACCCACATGAAATAGACTTACAATAGATTACTTTAAATTACCAAGTAAAATGTTATAAAAACCATTTCTAGTTTCTTTGAAGTCTTCTAAAGTTGTACTACTCCAGGTTATAAAATTTGGAGAGGTGATATTGGTAAGATTTTGATAGGCAAAGCATGTGAACATTTTACCTTATATATACATGAGATACCTCCTTTTGACACAAGACAATCTGAAATACAATTTCAACTTGGAGTTTTTATTATTAGTTGTATTTAACTAATCCCAACTGTGTAATATTCACAGGATGCCAAATTAGATGTAAAAGTGGAAAATAATATTGCATGCATTTAAATATGGAATAATAATTAATCACCTATAGATGAATTTGCAGAAGCAAACCTATTTGTCTCTTTTTCCCTAGGAATATGTATACATCTTGATTTTTATACTCCTAAATGATTGATAAACATCTATACCCCTTCTGAAAAACAATGAAAAAAGAATCATTTCACATTCCTTGTTGCTATTTATGTTGGAAAAATTTTCTCTGAATACATTAAGATTTATGACGATTTTAAAAAGTAGAGTGCAATAAGGTATATTAAAATATTCTATTAAGAGTATCTGAATATGTTATTTAAGATTTAGTTAAAAAAGAACAAGCAAACAAGAAACTGAACAAAGTAGGAGTAGGAAAATTAGATATCCAGCATGGATTTGTTCCCTCTTCTCCAGTAGCCAAATTAGAGGTGTGTAATGATGCTTTGTTAAATGATTCACTGGGAGTTACTTGGTCTCACCACTCATTGAGCTACACAATTGTCCTGCTTTCTTTGGGAGTTGAGCTGGGTAAGCACAATGAAACAATGTATAGGCTAAAAAACAGTAATTTATTTAATGAGGTCCAGGAAAACAAATCTCTGCAAACAAGCACTCAAGCAATTTGGAATATTGCAAGTGTCTACAATTTTCAAGAAATTAAGTCAAATATTCTTAACCCAAATATTCTTAATTCTTCTAGCTTGTCACATTGCTTAACGTTATAATATTATAAAGGAGTGACCTGAACAAACACTCAAAATTCCATACATTCATGTAAGCTTTTTTCCCCTTTGAGTAGCTATTTTGGGAGTTGTTAGTACACTAAATTTCTCAAGCTTAGTTTTGAAACTTTTCTTTGGCATTTTTTGTTGTTGTTGTTTGTTTTTTACCAGAACCTGCCAGATTGTTCTTTTGGTTACAACCAGCTCTGTATATTTAAAAGGTAAATTTCACTTTCTGAAATAGTTAAAAATTCTTACCAAAATCTACAACCCTCTTCCAATTAAGAACAGTGTCTCTGAAGTTATCAGATTAATTTACTTGTGTGGGTCAGGAGTTCTGTCTACTGTTAATTGTCAGTGATTTTACAGTGACATTATAATTCTATTAAAGGTGATCCCAGACATTAAAGGTAAATTATTATATAGTGGTTTAGATTTTTGAATTTGTAAGAAAGTTCCATGCAAATTATTTCTTAAAATAATCTCATTAAATATATACAGGTAAATCACATATAATCATAAATGATAGGAATACTTGAGTATAGCAGAACAATAAACCTGCAAATTATCTCAGAAATTCTATCAGATTCTAACTTTGAACCAGCATGTACAAATTTTCCTATTAAGAAATGGAGGAAGAAATAAAGATTTGTAGGTTATCACAGTTTTATTAATAACATTGAAAAATGAAAGTGATCTAAATGTCCAGAAACAGGGGATGGATAATTATGTACTCATTTAAATGCTTATGAAATATATACATGCTATAAGAACTGTTACAATAATTGCAAAAATCAGGACATGAACTGAATTTACAATAGAAGTGCACCAATTATTTATGCTAGAATAAATAGATGCAATAACAGCTATTTCTGTGGTGGCAAAGAGAGGAGATGATAGGTGACTTTAATTTTTTTACTTATACACTTGTCATGATATATTATTAACAATGAAGGTGTCTTCCTTGAATAGCCGGGGGAGAGAATAGCAGCTGTGATTTACTTAATTTTTAAAAGGAGGTAAACAGGAGGGTCAGGATGTAGGTACTGACTCCATAAGTTCAAACCTTGTTCTAGTAAACAGTTTGTGTATAGTGTTGTGGATTGTTTGAGAAACAACTCAGTAGACAAATTCTTACTGTCAAAGCTCCTGGGAAAATTGCAGGGGCTTAAGATAGACTTCAACCCTTTTAATGAATCTCTATCCAACTTCTCTAATTCTTCCCTCTGCCTACCCAAGCCCACCCCATTGTTTTGGTTGCTTTGCAAAGACAACCCAATCTCTGCTACATCTCTCCTAGATAAAACTGACTTCATTTACTACTACATTAAATTAATTTGCAGAAAAGTCAATATTTTTATACAGAGTAAATAATTTCTACTTAGTAGCAATGAATGATAGGCTTAAACATCTGGAATGTGTTTGCTTACTTAATGAAAAGCTTATTATTTCTGGTCCAAATAATCTTTTATTGAATCTATTGAATCTTGAGTTTGCTATCTAATTGTCTTTGTGCTATTAAAATTCATTTCTAAAAACTAGGGACAGCTGAATCAAACCATCTAGGCCATATGGGTCTTTTCACATAGATTGCTCCTTAAGACATATACATTGTCTTATTCCAGAGTTTTCACCTAGATGTTCAAGAAATTCTTCACAGCAACAGCAAAGCAACTAATCTCTTCCTTCCCACCCTCCCATTAAAAGCTATTTACCTATTTATTTTTTAAAGTTATGTCTACTGAGGTATGATTTACCAATAGTAAAATTCACCAACTGGGACTTTTTCTGGTCAACAGAAAGTAACACGGACCAAATTTGCTTTTTTTGCCTAAAACCACTTAAAATAGGGGTGAAGGGGGAGGACACAATGGTATTTAAGCACTGTTCATCAGGCAATGCTGGACTCTAATCTATGAGAGGGGAAAAGAATAAGTGCTAATTATTAACCCAAAATACTGAATGGTCATAGTCCCCAAGTCAAATGTCAGGTAAAGGAAGTTGGAGGAGCCTGTCAGGATTTATGTGTTGAGGGAATGGAATGGAAAAATCCAGGAAGGAAACACAGATAATGTTTGCAATTCAGAGAACCAGAGAGGAGTGGAGATCACTCCAGAAAGAGTTCTGAAGATCTCAGGAGACCTCTTCAAGTGTTCAGATAGTGTCACCACATGCAGGTAAGAACACAACCCAATCCCAGGAAATAACCACTCAAAAGAAACAGATGGAACAATCACCTGGCTCACACAGGACCAGAAAAAGTTCCTGTGCTCACTATTCTCACAGTTCGCAGGGCACTGAATAGAGATCTTAGAGGTACCCCCTAAAAAGTGGAGCAAAATGAACCTTAGGATGAAGCTTTTTCACTCCAGTCTAATAAAATATAAAAGGAAGCTTCAAAAATATCAAACCTAATTGTGTTTCAAAATAAAGCTCAAAGGGATTTATAGGAATACAAAAATACTCATTTATTTATGTATTTTTATGTATATATGCACACACATTTTGTATTTATAGGACTACAACAGTACTTGTTCTCCAACCAGACAAAAATTACAATGTCTGATAGTCAATAGAAAAATACTGGGTCTGAAAAGAAGCAAGAGTTTACACCCGTAATGAGGACAAAAATCAACAATGAAGATAAACCCAGAAGGGCACATAAAATAGAATAAATAGACAAACATTAACACAATTAATGCAATTATATTTCAAATAAGAAGGTGAGAAAAGTTTGAGCTAATTAAATAGAGACACAGGAGACATTATATTTTATATCAAATATATGTATATATCATAATGTTTAATATAGTACATATGTATAAATCAGGTTCAATTTAATAAAGATTAAAAATATAATACCTCATGTGTAGTATACAGTATCCTGCTCGGTAACTAAAAAAAAACACTTTAATGAACTTAAAGACACAGAAGTATAAACTGTTTAAGGAAAATTCTGAAAAAATAGAACACCAATGTGTTATGTAATAACTTCAAGCACCTGAATATAAGTAAATCGGATTATGAAAATAGAAGAAAGATATAGTGGCAGAAAATTATCCAAATTTTATAAAAAACTATAATTGTCAGTGTCAAGTAGCTCAATGAACTCCATGTATAAGAAACTAAAAAAAAAAAAAAGCGACACATAGATATATCATAATCAAATTGTTTAAACCCAATAATTAATACAAAATTGTCCACAGGGAAAAATAGAAATTATATACAGAAGAACAAAGATAAGAATGATGGCAATGTTTTACCATTGAAAGCAATGAAAAAGAAAATGGGGCAACATCATTAAAGAACTGAAAGAAAAAAGAATGATAACTTTGACTTCTATATATAGTGAAAACAACCTTCAAAAACATAGTTGGAATAAATGTTTTCACAGACATATAAAAGTTGAAAGAATTGATTACTAGCTGACATACCATGCAAAAATTGTGAAAGATAATCCTTTAGGCAGAAGAAACATAATACACTTAGAAATCTATATCTACACAAAGAAGAATTAGCACCAGAAATGCCATGGGAAAACTATAAAAGATATCTTGTAAAAAGGTAATTGACCATTTAAATAAAAATGTTAGTAAAGTGCTTTTGATTATTTAACATACATAGAAATAAAATATATAACAATAATTATGCAAAGGTCAGGAGAAGAAAAATGGAAAAATAATTTTGTAAAGATTTTAAACTATACATATAGTCACATGAACTTACTTAAGGATGGACTGTGGTATGTTTAAAATGCATGCTTTAAAATCTAAAGCCATCACTAAAAAATAAAACAAAACATATAATTAACTAATAAAGAAAATAGAAAATGAAATGGAATAATAAAAATAAAAATAATCCAATTAATATTAAAAGGTAAGAAAACTGGAAAGGGGAAAAAGACTACATGATTTTAATTTTAATTCAACTACAGCAATAATCATATTACATATAAATGATCTATCTAGCCACCCCAACTTAAAAACTGAGACGATCAGAATAAAACAAAACATAGTTAACTGTGTGTTGTCAGTAAGAAACATATTTTAAATACAAAGAACAAATACATTAAAAGTAAAAGGATGTAAAACAGTATAAAGTGATAACACTAAACAAAAGAAACAGATAGCTATGTTAACATCAGGCAAAGTAGATTTCAGACAAAGTAGCATATTACTACTAATAAAGAGTTTTGTTTATAATCATAAAGAGGTAAATACATCAAGTGCACGTAGCAATTCTAAAAAATAATATGTTACCTATTAACAGATATTCAAAATAGACTCAAGAAGAAATGGAGATATCCACAATTATAGCTAGATAGTTGACTATTCCTCTTTAAATTAACTGATAGAAAAAGTAAAGAGAAAATCTGTATGGATTTAGAGGACTTAACACCAACCAATTTACCCTAATTGAAATTTATAGAACACTTCATTTAAAAACAGGAGAATATATTTTCTTTTCATTTACACCAAAGAACATTTACAAAGATAGAGGATATACTAGGACATAAAAGGAGTCTAAATAAATTTAATATTATTCATTATACAAAGTATGCTTTCTAACCCCAGTGAAATTAAATTAGAATTTCATAATTATATCTGGAAAATTTCCAAATATTTGGAAATCAAATAGTACACTTCTAAATGACAAAGATGAAATTAAAATGAAAATTAGAAAGTATTCATACTGAATGGGAACAATACCTCATCATATCAAACTACGAGGAAAGCTGCTAAAGCAGTACTTTAAGAGAAACTTCCAGAACAAAAGGATTATATCATGAAAGAAGAAAAGTCTCAGATCAATGACTTTAGGGATTGATAGATGTGATGTTGTGATTTATAATCGGAAACATATTTGGTTTTCCTCCCAGTTCCTGGCATAGAGCTCCTAAAACTCTTAGAATATCTTAAGTGATAAAAGCCATAAAGGTGTCTTGATATTCATGACAAACCCCTTTCAATCTCAGTTTATGTTAATGAGGTGACTTTTGGACCTTACCTAAAGATCCGCACTAGTTGCCAGAGGCATCAACTATGTAATTGGAGAATTGGAACTTTAATCTCCTCGAGGGAAGGGAGAGGGGCTGGAGGTTGAATCAATTACCAATGGCCAATGATTTAATCAATCATGTCTATGTAAAATTACCAAGGCCAATGATTTAATCAATCATGTCTATGTAATGAGGCCTCTATAAAAACACAAAAGGACTTGGTTGAGAACACTTCTGGGTTGGTGAACGTGTGGAAATTTGGGGAGAGTATCATGCTAAGAAAAGGCCTAGAAGCTTCAAGCCCATTCCCTATACCTTGCCCTATGTGTGTCTTCCATCTGGCTATTTTGGAGTTATATTATTTTATAATAAACCATTGACCTATTAAGTAAAATGTTTCTTTGAGCTCTGTGAGACACTCCACAAATTAATTGAAACCATGAAGGGGGTCGTTGGTGTTTCCAGTTTATAGCCAGCTGTCAGAAGCACGGGTAAGAACCTGAACTTGCTACTGGGAGCTCAAGCATTGGAGAGGCTGGAGGAGGAAACAGTCTTATGGAACTGTACTCCTAACCTGTGGGATCTGATGCTCTCAGTAGATAGTGTCAGAATTTAGTTGAATTATAGGATATCCAGCTTGAGTTGGAGAACAGCTTGATGTGGGGAAAGAACCCACACATTAGAATTGATCCCAGAATACCTTTTTGTCCTTTCTATATTTTATAAATGTTACTCCATTGTCTCTGATCTCATGAGATATCTGCTAGAATTCTCATCCTTATTTCTCTGCAAGGAATATCTTATTTTCTCTAGCTGCCTTCATAATTTTCTCTTTATTTTTGCTTTCCATTTGAGTATGATGTGTTTGGATATGTGCTGTTTGTTTGCTTTGGTACTTCTACAAAATATAATTCCCTGATGTCATTCATTAATTTTGGACAATTCTCAGACATAATCTCTTCAAGTATTACTTTTTGTAGAGTTCTTTCTCAATTTTCACTTTCTAGGATGCCATTTACATGTATATTACATCATTTGATGTTTTTCAGTGCTTTTTTTTTCTCACTTTGGTAATTTCTATTGAACTACCTTCAAGTCCACTAATTCTCCCCTCATTTGTATTAATAATACTAATGATCACTTTAAAGCAATTCTTCATTTCTTTACTGTTTATTTTGTTTCTAGCAACTGTCTGACTCAGAGTTGCTAACCTGATCATGCATTTTGTCATCATTTAATCCGTATGGTGATGATGATGATGAAGATGAAGACAATAATATTTAAATTCTCTCTGTTAATTCTAATATCTGGATTATCTCTTAGTCTGTTTTTGTTTGTTGCTGTTATATTGACAGTAGGTTGTACTTTACTGCTTCTTTTGTGTTTCATAGGCTTGATTTTTTAATTGAATGCCCCAAATCATGCATAGAATGGCAGAGAAAGGTAAAGAAAATTTATACCTAGATATGGACATGTCTTTTGCTAGGCCATTATTGAGGGAGGCTACGTCAACCTATTCAGGAGTTAACCTGGGGTTGAATATTTGTGTTGCTGTTTATTAATGCCAAAAGCTTCAAATTCCTCTAGCTTTAGATGAGGTAGGATGATTGTTCTTTTGCCTGAGAGTTTTAATCAATGTTTTCATTCTCCCCTCAACTTTCAGCCTTTCTTGATCACCTGGGCCTTTAAGGGACTCTTTCTCCATGTACTTGCCCCTCTCCCAGCGGTTCATTTTTATTGATCCTTACTTCATGCTTCTTAGCTTGGTGGTCAAGCAGGTGGTTATCTGATGTCATAGTTCATCCCAGTCAGGCAAGGCATGTTTGCCTGCATCTCAGGGTGGGGTTTTCCTGCTCCTCCTCCCTATTGCCATCAAAATCTACCATGTAAATTTTGGGAACTCGTGCAGGAGAATTTCCATCTCCTCTGCCAGCTGTGAGAGATTTCTAATGGTATTTGTATATAGCTGACCCTTGAACACATGGGTTTGAACTATACAAGTCTATTTATACATGGATTTTTTTATAATACAGTACTATAAATGTATTTTCTCTTATTATTTTCTTTCAAAAAAAGGTTTATTTGTCATTTTAGACAGGGGGGAAGGGGTAGAGGGAAAGGGAGAAAGAAAGAGAAGCAGATTCCCTACTGAGTGGGGAACCTAATGTGGGGCTCAATCTCACCACCCTGAGATCATGACCTGAGCAAAAATCAAGAGTCAGATGCTTAACCAACTGAGCCACCCAGGTGCCCCTTCTTTATGATTTTCTTAATAATATTTTATTTTATATAGCTTACTTTATTGTAAGGATACAATGTATAATACATATAGCATACAAAGTATGTGTTAATCAATTATTTATTAGTAAGCTATAAGCAGTTAAGTTTTGAGGGAATCAAAAGTTATACACAAATTTTTAACTATACAGGGGGTCTGTACCCCTAACCCCTGTGTTGTTCATGAGTCAACTGTATATAATAAGTAGAAAAAAGACCATCCAGAGATGTCTTCTATGGACTGAATTGTGTCTGCCCAAATATGTTGGATATGTTGAAGCCCTCACCCCCAATGTGACTATATCTGGAGATAAGGAATTGAGGATGTGATCAAGTTTAAATGAGGTCATAAGGGTCTGTGCTAATCTGATAATACTATGACTTACAAAAACAGAGAGAGAGAGATCTCTTTTTTTCCACCACTCGAGGACATAGCAAAAAGGTGGTCTTCTACTAGCCAAAATGGGGTGTCAACCAGAACTTGACCATACTGGCACCTGATTCTAGACTTCAAGCCTCTGGAACTGTGAGAAAATAAATTTCCACTGTTTAAGGCACTCAGTCTACGTATTTTGTTATGGCAGCCTTAGCTGATAAGAAGGTGTCCATGTCTTAGTCTCTAGAACTATGAATACGTTACCTTAAATATTAAGAAGGACATTACAGATGCAATGGAGAGATTATTGTGGATTATCCAGGTGAGTCTAACTTGCTCACATGAGTCTTTAAAGTAAAGAGCTTTTCCTGGCTATGGTCAGAGATATGACAACTGAAGGAGGGTCAGAAAGAAATTTGACATGTTGTCTTTGAAGATGGAGGAAAGAGGCAAGTGCCAAGGGATGTGGTTGGTTTCTAAAAGCTGGGAAAAGAGACAAGGAAATAGATTATCCCCCGTAGCCTCCAAGAGACATACAGCTCTAGTGACACTGATTTTTTTTTTTAAGATTTTATTAATTTATTTGACAGAGATAGAGACAGCCAGCGAGAGAGGGAACACAAGCAGGGGGAGTGGGAGAGGAAGAAGCAGGCTCATAGCGGAGGAGCCTGATGTGGGGCTCGATCCCACAACGCCGGGATCATGCCCTGAGCCGAAGGCAGACGCTTAACCGCTGTGCCACCCAGGCACCGCAACACTGATTTTTGTTCAGTAAGTTATGTATAGGAATTCTGACCTACACATATGTAATCAAATTGATTTGTATTGCTTAAAATGCAAAGTTTGTCATCATTTCTTAAAGTAGCAAAAGGAAATATCCAATATAGAATTCTGGGCCCATAATCGTTTCCTGTCCCTACTACTGTCCCATATGTAGAGTGTTTATTGTTTCATTTGTTTTGTTTTGTTTTTGAGAAAGAGAAAGGGTAGAAAGAGAGGGAGAGAGAGAATCTTAAGCTAGCTCCATGCCCACTGTGGAGCCCTATGTGGGGCTTGATCTCACAACCCTGAGATCATGACCACGAGATCATACCCTAAGCTGAAATCAAGAGCTGGTCCCTTAACTGATTGAGCCACCCAGGTGCCACTCAAATGTAGACTCTTTTTGTTTTCTTTTTACTCTTCCCCCAGTGGCAATGAGTCTTCAGGTGAATAAAGTCGGCTGTCCCTCCCCCTTGAGGTTTCTGCTCTTTAGGAGAGAAGGGTCTATGTCCTTTTTCAAACCTTTCCTGTATCTCAGTAATTGGCACCCTCCCTCAAGCCAAAACCACAAAGGAGGACTCTCCAATTTTCTTCCCTTCCTCAATTTTTTTCATGAGTCCTTGGTAGAGGAGAAAAACGTGCATGCCCATACAAACTCCCTTTTGATCTTAGCTTAAGGTCTTCTGTGCTTTCATGCTTAGCACACACTTGACATTTAACTATTTGTTAAAATTTTAGCTGAATTATATTCTTTTCTATGTGGTAACCAGAGGCTGTTCCTCCCACACTTTTCCACAGATGGGCCACTGTTTGTGGCTAGTGGAGGGGCTAGTCTTCCTTGAATTAATACTACTTTGAAAAAAAAGGTTATGATTTTGTATATTATCTGCCTTTTCCTTATAGTAAGATTGGGGCAATGCTCTTTTTAGCTTTCTATATCCCAAGCAGAAGCAAATTCCAGTTCTGCTTTTAATTCAAGTCTTTTGCCTGTTTTGTTCCTGAATATGAAGGGATATGACTAAATGCATGCCTTAAAATTTAGCATGTCTAATAAAATATTTGTACTACATATTCCAGCATGAACACATTATGCTTGTAAAATCTACTTATTAATAAAAATTAACCACCTGTTTTACTTTTATCTGGACTTTCTTATTTTCTATATCTATCTTGAAATATGATCAATATTAAAACTAATGTTCTAATAAGAATATGCTACCAAAATAAGATAAATCAAGTGCTATTATATAAACTGTGCTACAAAAAATTATAATTATATATCAAATATTAAAATGAATGTGGAGAAAAAGAATCTTTAATATTCTGATAACGTGAGTTTAAATTAGTAGAAATACTAATTTTCTAGAGACCCATAAAATGATCTCCCAGATATCTTCTCTAGAGGAATTATGCACATATACACAAGAGAATAATAATGCTTCTTTCAATAGTTTTGTAATAAAGAAAACTTGAAAAAAATCTTAAGCAACATAGAAAAAGTTAGGAAAAATAGGGCTTATACATATAGAAAT
This sequence comes from Ailuropoda melanoleuca, assembly GCF_002007445.2. Taxonomy (NCBI): domain Eukaryota; kingdom Metazoa; phylum Chordata; class Mammalia; order Carnivora; family Ursidae; genus Ailuropoda; species Ailuropoda melanoleuca. The sequence goes on from NC_048218.1 coordinate 33,735,122, forward strand.
ATTGCTGTGAGAATGTATTATATTTACATGAATAATAGAGATAAATGTCAAAATCATAATATGAGTGAAAAGCAACTTTCAGAAAGATGTGTACAGTATGATAAAATTTATGGAAAATCTGTACAGCACAGAGTGGTATAAGTGTTTCTGAGGTATGTGCATGTCATATGTGTGTGTGTAATATATCATGCAGAGCATAGACTTCACAAACCAAATTCATAATAGAGCTAAACTATAGTGGTGAAAGGATTAGAGGAAAAAGGAAATGAGGTAGTTACCAATTTTATCCTTAGGATAAGGATTTCATCCTTATCTCTATTGTTTTATTTTTTAGTAATAAAATTATGTAAAGTGAATATGACAAATTTTGTATGTTAATCTTTAGTCAAATTACACTGCTATTTATTTTACCCTCTGTGTTTTCTGAATCTTTATTTTGTTTCCTACTTATAAAAGATACTACTTTGGTTATAATTTGTAATCAGTTTTGATAATTTCTTGCTTTAATCTGTACTTAAGCTCCACCAGTCTTCTTTTAGACAATATTATATGCTATTTTTAAGTGTGTGACCTTGCCTTTATCCCTATTGGACTTTATTATTTCTTTGGACAGCTGACTAAATCTTAACGGTGATGTAGATTTTGTTATTACCCTTAGCAATCTTAGCTACCTAACACATTATTATTGCCTGTGAATTGAGGGAGCATATTGGCAATTCCATTGTCCAAATCATCGAGATATTTTTATGGAATGAACAGAAATAAAGAATGTTTCTTGTTGGGTACTGAACAATATCCCATCTGCACTTAGCTACTGGCAACTATCTTGCAGTTCAGTCCTAAGGCCCATTACTAGTCTAACCACCAGAGTCAGTATATACAGATCTACTAGGAAGAAAAGAGGGAGGCCCAAGATATTTTCTAGAGTTCAATCCGCAGTCATTAACAACCTTATTGTAATATGGCACACATTTGCGTATTGATCTCTGATTAGCAATACAGAAATTCTCATAGCTTTTTAAGTAAGGAACTAAAACAATGTGGGACCTAGAAGATTCTAAAATGTGATTCTTGTATTTTAAGTGTAAGATTGAACGTGGTAGGTGTATGGTTCTCTGTTTATGAAGGACGGTTAGGAGTACGTGTCAGAACATCTAAGAGGCAACAATGCATCATAACTCATCATCAAAAGTCTCCACGTTTTTAGTGAGCAGATTTAGGAGCTAGGACAAAAAACCGTTAATAAAATAAACACAACCAGAAACATAAGTTATTATGAAAGTTGCTGAGAGCATCAAAATAAGCAAACTTCAAGAATTTAGTTAAACTGATTACTTTGCTCTTCTCTGTGTTATATGACAGTTATCATAAAGGCAAATGAAGGATAATAAAGATCACCACAATTTATTGAGTAGGTACTATGTTCAATAAAACCTTCAATTCTTTTACATATATTATTTTATTCAATGACAAAAATAATAATTACAATAAATAAACTTTTTTTTTCATTTAGAAAGTTAAGCTGTAGTTGTAGTTCCTTTAACTGATTCCATCAGTATTATCTGAATGTAACTTTGCCTTCTAGATTCTATTTGACTTCCATATACATTTTTTAAAAAATTCATTTTTGTAATGTGAATTTCCTAAGACCATATTATTTTTGCTGCAGTCTTTAATACACACAAAGATATTACACATTTATATTACTGTCATCTGATTGTGTATCTATACACATACTTAGATAATATAGGGGACTCACAGATCATGTTTCATTTTAATTGCCCTTATAGAAATGCATTTAGTTATCTTTAGCAGCTCTTATAAATTTAATTATTGCAGCATTTAAGTTTGGACATTCTCCTTAGTTTATTTGTAATTTTGCATTATTTTCAATTGGTTTTTCAATTCGTTTTTAGTTAATATAATTTATAACTAAAACGTGTTACCTCTGTTTTTTTAAATGTTCCTCATGATGTAAGAATTGTCTGCTCGTTAATTAACCTGTAAAACCTTTTGATGCATTTTATATATTTTATTTTAATGTTCAAATTATTTGATAGTCAGAATTATAGGGGAGGAAAGCTTTTCCCTTCTTCTCTTCTAAGTCCTTTAGGTAGCCTAACAATTAAATTGACATAAAACAGATTAAAAAGAGAAAAACAAATTTGATTTCATATATATATATATATGAATCCATAAAAACATGAGACTCAAAGAAGTGACCAAAGCAGGCACCTTTCATACCTTTAGACAAAGAAACAATAAATTTGTGTAGAATTGATAAGACAAAGAGGTTTGGGCTTGGGGTAGTAAATTAGCAAAGAAGCAACACGTATTGTTATACAGTCTTCTTGGCCCTAAAATTTCCTATCTCTGGTGATAAAGACGTTTTCTACCCTCATGGCACAAGGAGTGTACCTTTCACATGGAAGGTTCATTTCCTGCTTTCAGAGACAAAGGAGGGTCAGAGTGTCCTTGCCCTGGCTCTCTCTTAAGTAACTTTAACTCAAAATAATCAATATGCCAAAGTGGCATATTTTGAGATAGCATAATATATTCCTCTTGAGAATACTTAGTAAGTTGTTTGCAAAATTACTTTAGAAAACATTTGTTTTGCAAGCCATGCTTTTGCATAGACTATCAAATAACACAATTTTTTTGTTGTTGTTTAGCTTTTAAGTTAGACGTATTATATATAGTTTTCCAGGAAAATTTAACTGTGACTCTTTGGGATTAATGATTTATTCTAGAATGGATTTTCAACTGACCAATATATAAACAAAGTCATTAGAAAAATAAAAATGGCCACAACATTTTCTTTTTTCCAATCCTTTGGGACTCCTTGTCCTGCCTGATTTCCTCAAGATAATGGCAAATGGTTCATCAATGACATCTGACATTTTCTTAATTACCCTCAGGGCACATGACAGGACGATGTTCTGATTTGAATCTTCCAATTTTTCCAGGAGATATTTTCTCATTTCAGCCTGATTCTCATTCCATGCTCCAGGTAACAGGTTTCTTCCAACATTAAAAGCTTTATTGCTGGCTATGATCAGTGTTTCTCCTTACCTGTCAAAGTAAGGTAATTTCCTCTGATTCTCCTTTTTTCCTCCCCCCTTAATATATTCACATACTTTTTTGTATGGATAGGTAATTTTTTATGGACTGTGTTAGGGGCATTTCCTCTCTATTTCTGGTCTTCCAACATTAAACCTAAATAAGTCCACTAATTAGACATTTCAACTTTTTCACCTTACCTTGAATTCTCTATTTTATGCAGCTTTTTTTTTTTAATTCAGTGATCAGTTATGGAGTTTTATGGCATATTTTCACATTCAATTTAGTGACACAATGAGATTTTCATCAAAATGAATTCTCAGTAAGTGAAATTTTTAAAAACTTCTTTTATTGTATTCAAGCCAGAATTTTACCTGGGCAAGAGTGAGTGGCAGAGTTTCATCAGAAACATTCTCTTTATGAGGGCAAAAATATTGGATGTTGGACTTGGAAACCAGAGGATATGGGTTAAATTGTATCTTTGTGACCCTGGAACAAATTCATACATATTTATATATATATATATATATGTTATATATATAAGTTATATATATATAAAATATAATAACATGGTTAATTTATATAAAATATAAAATATAATAACATGGTTAATAATCCCTGACCTACCTACCTCACAAAGAAGAGTGCATATGAAAGCACTTTATAGACCATGAACATATAGACAAATGCAGTATACTATTGTTAAAAATGTATTCTGTAAGGAACAAGAAAAAGACTCTGAGGAACTGAGAAAAACTATTGAAGCCATGTCTTCCAAACTTAAGCATTCCATAGCATTTACAGTTATCCTCCAGAAACTCTATTGTATAGTTTATTTAGTCAGATGTTATAGGGGAAAAGAAATCTCCTGCCTTTTGTAGCTTTATGCTGTAAAAATGGATAATCCCTATGTCATTCCCCAAGGGAGTAGGAGGCAATCAAAAGCTCTTCCCACACAACTCTCTCCAGCTGAGTTGATACACATACCTTTTCAGTTCAATGTCAAGCTCCCATTGAACTCTGTGTCAGCTGAACAGCTCTTCAAATTTCCTTATAAGTTTCATTGCTAGTATGCTCACTGATGCTGAGATGTTGCCACTTGGTGTATTCTCACTTCCTATGCCCAGGGCTAAAATTCCCTGATATCAGACAACTGGAGAACATGAAAAGTCCAAGTCTTATGGGGAGGCTGTCTTCCTTTAATATTTCACATTTGTCATTCCATTTTATTAAGCCAGACATTGCAAAACACAAAGAAGGAAAAGGGCTTCAGAGTCTGCATCAGGATAGGCGATGAAAGGGAAAGGGATGATATGTTTTGCACTTGATACATTTGAATTTTTAAGATGTTAATATTAATGATTAAAGTGCCTAAAATGACGTCCAAAGTAAAACTAGCCATAGTTTATTTATTTTTGTTCCAATTGACACAATGGCCTTTCTTTTTCCAAGAAAATTACTTAGAATTAAATACTTACTAGCTAAGTATCAACCCTGGGCTTTGGACAATTCACTCAACTTCTTTTGGCCTCCATCTTCCAAGTTGTAAAATGGTACTGGTAATGTTTACCTGTCCCAAAGTCTGTGAACAGTAATGGAGATAATATATAGGGAAACGTTTTTTTAAAGAAGTAGAATATATTATAATTGGTATATGTTTCAATTTCAGCAAGATCTGTAGAACATATACAGACAACCTTACCTTCAAAAATTAAGACATAGAACTATTATGTCAAAGAGCACAAGTTATCATTGTGGATCCAAGATCCAAGAATATAATTGCAGATCCAGTATACAGGAACAGAACAGAATACATAGTATATAAGAACAGAATATATAGAAATATATTTGTTAAATATTATGTATCAATTATTATAGCTAGGTACTCAGGGAGGTTAAGATCAATAAAAAATAAAGTAGTGGAAGGACTACACAGAGGTTTTCTGGAAGGCTTGGGGATATATAGGATTCAGATAGGCAGAATGTTGGAGAAACTCACAGGTAAATGGAGTAGCATTTGTGAATGTATAAATCCAAAATGATTGAGAAAAAAAAAATGACGACTTTGCTTTCTAGAACAAGAATGATATTCAGCTGATATGAACAAAAAATAAATGTTTGAAATATCTTTGGATAGGTAAGATGAAATCAGTTTAAGAGAAGATTTTAAAAGTAAAGACATACTGAATTGAGTGGGATGGAAAATATAAATTAAATTACAGCTTTTGAGCAATGAAATTACGTAAGAATTTTTTTTAATTGTTCTGGCTTTTTTTTTTTTAGAGAGAAATAGTCTAGCAATGAGGAGAAGAGACATTAGAATTGAGAAAATTAGCTATGTGTTTGTGGTACCTATTTATTTTAAAGGTGATGATGTTATAAACTCAAATATGGTGGGAAGAGAGAAAATGAAAATACTTAACTCACAGGAAAACAATAATATGGTCAAGACTAAGTATCAGCTTTAAAACTAACAGAAACTGAAGCAAATCACACTGTGACTCTCCTGATAATTCCTTTCAACTTGCCATTTCACTATCAGTAAAATCAATTAAAATCAACAATACTAATGGCCATTAAAAAAGAAAATAACTCACTAAAAATGAAACCTGGTACTCATGTATTAAGGAGGAACAATTTTTTTGTTCTGGTAATGATGGCAGAGTTTCTGGACTGACTTTTAAAAGGTTCAGATATCATATACCTGATTTTTTTAGTTTCAGTTTGCAAAGCCCTCGTTGTTCAACTCTTCAATGACTAAATAGGATTCAACAACATGGAGCCCTCAAGAGTCTGGGGTCTGGGCTGATTTTGCAAAATTGCTCTCTACCAGATATACTTCTGAAAGCAGTTGTCAAATCAAACAAGTCTGCATTGGCTGCAAGCTACTGAAAACAAAAAGACAAACATAAAATAAATGGTTGACCTAGCTCAGCATTGCAGTGAAGGAAAGCTATGCATGTCAGTCAGATCGCTGTCCAATTCTTCCTTGAAGAGATAAAACATACAGGAGAAGAAGAAAAAAACAAAAATGAAAACTGAAACCTAGAAAGGATGTAAAGACCAAGTTAAAAAATAAAACCCTGTGAAAAACAAAAGGCAGGCACAGCATAGTAGAGAAGCCAAATTCATTTTTATTTAGTAGAAAATTCAAGCATTCATTTCCCCTTCCTTTTAAGTTGATCACCTTTAGGCCACAAAGGTTCACAGAAACAACCCCAAAACACAGTAGAGCAACAAGAGCATCTGATGGGAAAAGAATCAATGAAGACAAGCTGGTTTAACTTTGAAGAATTATTAACCACCAGAAAAGTCAAAGTGCTTAGGAAACAAGGAGATGTAAGTCAAAGAGGAGAGTGTGAAAAATTTATTTTTAAATCCAGGTGACATGCCAGTTTACCCAGTCAAGAACTAAGGTAATAGCTTAAAACATCTTGGGAACTTTTCTAGGAAGTATGGTAAAACAAGAATAGAAAGGGCTTGCCAGCTCTGTAGGTATGCACAGACTTATTGAATTCCTAATTACCCAAAGGCATCTTTTTTTATTTTTTTTAATCAGATGATCTTTGTTCACTGCTGCTAAAAAATTTAATAACACTTTAAAAGTCACACTGAATATATTATGGGTAATATTGGAAAAAGCTATCCTTTCTGATGATGGGTCTCCAAGTTTGCCTTCATTGACATCCTTTATGTAACTGGACAACTGGCTTTTCTTACTTAGGAATAAAGTCTATGGCCATTTCAAAGAGAGTTTTGAAAATAATTTAATCACACTATAAGCCCTCCAAAATTATAACTTTATATTAGTTTATGTTAAGCGTGGCAGAAGCAGCTTATATACGTATTTGAGTCTATGAAATAAGACAATGTTCTGAAGATAAACGGAAAATATATTTTCCCAAGTTTCCTGCTATCTTTCAGAAGTATTAAATACCTAGAATAATAAAAATATATTATATTATGATTTTTAAAGTACATTTCATACAATTAAATTTAATGTCTTTGTGAAACATAAATAGACAAAAAGATGGGTAGCTAGACTCCTCCCCATCACCTACACACAAACACAAAAAATCCCCACATTGTAGCCACTCTACATCCACAAAGTATTGTCTCCGTCTTTTTGGTTTCCCCTGGGATCTATCACTTCCTGTACAGCAATGAAGGATTATATTCTCTCAAATTCATGTAATTTAAATTGGGAGAACATTTGAGTGTTCCTCTGATTTTCCCTTGCCCCTTCCATTACTCTATCTTATGTAAAGTCCCATCTGCTCTGAGTCTCATGTCCGTCCAGCTCTACAAGCCAGTACCCTCCTTCTACCCTGTCTTCCTATTTATCTCACCACTTGTATTATCTGGATGACATTATTTTCCACACAGGTGATCCAGACACTGTAAATCATCCACTTGAGTAAAATTTCCGCTTGCACAGTACTTCAGCCACAAACTGTGCCTACAAACTAAGATCTTGTCATTTCCCTCAAACTATTATACCTCTGAAATAATAAATATATATGAAATGATTTATAATTAGAAATATATATTTAGTCCTGTTTCTGTCACAGAGCTAAAACCCTCCTAATTTCCTGTGGCAAGAGTCTTAAGGGAGTGTCTTTTGTTATGTTAATGAGGTGAGTTTTGGGGCCCACCTAAGGATCCCTGGCAGATTGCCAGTGGTACCACCTTATAATTAGAGGATTGGAACTTTCAGGCCCACCCTTTCCCCCACCTCCCAGGAGGGGAGAAGTGCTGGAGGTTGAGTTTAATCACCAATGGCCAATGATCTATTAAATAATCACTATGCAATGAAACCCTCATAAAAACCCAAAGGACTGAATTCAGGGGCCTCTGGGTTAGTGAACATGTAGAGATTTGGGGAGAGTGGCATACCCAGAAACAGCATGGAAGCTCTGAGCCCCTTCCCCATACCTTGCCTTATACATCTCTTCCATTTGGCTGTTCTTGAGTTACATCCTTTTATAATAAACTGGTAATCAAGTAAGTAAAATGTGTCTCTGAGGTCTGGGAGCCACTTGAGCAAATTAACTGAACCCGAAGAAGGGGTGTTTAGAACTTCAAATTATTGTTAGTTTGTTAAAAGCAGGTGACAGTCTGGACTTGCTATTGGCATTTGAAGTGGGACTGAGGGGGTCAATCATGTGGGGCTGAGGCCTTCACCTGTAGGATCTGTAACTATCTCCAGATAGGGGGTATCAGAATTAAGTTGCATTACAGGACACCCAGCTGGTGTCTAAGGATTGCTTGGTATGGAAAAACAGCAATAACAATAACAACAATGCTGGATTTAGTGTCAGAATCCCACTCTAACTAACATTCCACATTCTTCGGCTCCCTTAACTCAGTTACTCTTTTCACCTTTCCTTCTACCTAATAATCTTCTCCAGTCCCTTGATGACATTGCTATCTTATTAAATCATTTTTCACTTTTTCAAACTTCTGACCCGATGATATCCTTATTGATTCTCAGCCAATGATTTGTTTTCTTAATTCAAAGACAGTAGGAAAGTAATCAAACAGAAAAGCCTTCAAATTTCTTCCATGAAACTGAAACTCATATCTTCCCCATCCTTTTATGGTTCTATCTTTATGTTCTGCTTCCATGATCTTTTGTCTAATGAACTTCTACTCAGGCTGTAGGTAGGTCTTCGTTTTGATATCCTGACCTCCAACCCCCATCCAATTGGAGTCAAATGCCTCTTTCATCTGTTCCCCAAACATCTTGTATTTCTTCTTTCAGTACATCTATTGACTTCTGGCAATAGCATATTAAGTTTGATAAATCCTTCATCCTACCAAGCAGACCCTAGAATACCCACTTGTGTGCAGACACATATACCCACATGAATACACATATATTTATGTATACATATATAACATATCCATAGACCAAATCTTTTGTACAGGTTTAGATTTAGAGGAAAAAAAATAATAGAATTTCCTTAATCAGAACACTCAGTTTACCTTATTGTTAATACCTTACTTTAATATGGTGCTTTTGTTACAATTACTGAACCAATTTTAATACATTATTATTAAAACTCATAGTTTAGATTTCTTTGGTTTTTACCCACTGTCCTTTTTCTGTTTTAGAATGCCATCCAGGATATCACATTACATGTAATTTAGTTTAGTCATGTCTCCTTAGGCCACTTTTGACTATAACAGTTTCTCAAACTTTCCTGTTTTTAGAACATTTATAGTTCTGAGAAGTACTGATCAGTATTTTTTAGGATGCTCCACTATTCAAATTTGCTGTTTTTCTCAGGAGAAGTCTAGGCTTGTGGGTTATTGGAGGAATATCAGAGAGGCAAAGTGTCATTTCCTCACATGGTATCAAAGGTAAATAAATCACCATGATATATGACTATTGATGTCAACCTTGGTCTCCTGGCTGATGTGGTATTTGCCAGAATTCTCCACTGTAAACTTACTTCACCCACCCCTTTTCCACAGTGTGCTCTTTGGAAGAAATTAACTGTGTTCTGCCCCCACTTTCAAAGTTAGGAGTCATGTTCCTTTCTTGAGGGCAGATTATCTATATAAACTATTGGAATTCCTCTGTATGGGAAATTTGTCTTTTCTTCCTTGTTTATTAATTTGTTTAATCATCTGTTTTTTTCACTATGGGCTAGTGGGTATTTATGGTATCTTATGGTTATATTAGTAGTATATATTAGTAGTATATATTACAACTTCGTTGTTGTTGTTCAAATTGTATCAGCTTTGGCCACTGGGAGCTCTTTCATCTGGATCTTGGCTTCTTTGTCATACTCCTATTATTGTGTGTGTGTGTGGGGGGGGTATGTAGTTGTTTTGGTTTGTTTTGTTTTAGGCGTGTCTTTATTTTTTGACACTACAAGATGTTCCAGGCTCATCTTGTATATTTCTTGCATGAGCCCTAGAATCAACAATTTATCTGAGGAGCCTGCTTCTTTTTATTGGAGAATAGTACTAAAAACCAAGATTTGGGTCCTGGGTATGATCATGACTAGTGGATATTTATTCCTTTCAGGTCCTTTCCATTGACACCGTAAGAAAATATATCTATGGGGGCGCCTGGGTGGCGCAGTCGTTAAGTGCCTGCCTTTGGCTCAGGGCGTGATCCCAGTATTCTTCCTCTCCCACTCCCCCTGCTGTGTTCCCTCTCTCACTCGCTGTCTCTGTCAAATAAATAAAACAAAATCTTTAAAAAAAAAAAAAAAGAGGGGCGCCTGGGTGGCACAGCGGTTAAGCGTTTGTCTTCGGCTCAGGGCATGGTCCCAGCGTTCTGGGATCGAGCCCCACATCAGGCTCCTGTGCTATGAGCCTGCTTCTTCCTCTCCCACTCCCCCTGCTTCTGTTCCCTCTCTGGCTGGCTGTCTCTATCTCTGTCAAGTAAATAAATAAAATCTTAAAAAAAAAAAAAAAAGGAAAATATATGTATACTAAGCTGTGTATGTTCACTTATCTATATGTATTTTATATAATATCATCCATATCTATATTAAGCTAAACATGAATTCTTAATGATGCCTCCAACATTAATCCATTACTACATGGATCATTTTAGCCTACTCCTTTGATTATCTGTAAATTCCCACTCCAGCACTGAGAAAGAAGCCAGGCTCCCAAAATCTGCCATCCATTTACTTGAGTCTATGCTTCCAGGATACACACATAACAATATGAGAATTGTCAAACATTTCCCTTGTGGAAAGCAATTCATCTGCTAGAGTACCGGGCTCAGGTGCTGTCCCTGTGCCTTTGTTCTTACTAACTTGGCTCATTTCCAGATGAAAAGGATCTGATGTAATCTTGCCTGCAAAGTAGGGCTTTGTTATGAGGGAATGATCTGGGTATATTTTTAAATGGTTTCCCTACCCCTGGAAGAAACATGAGGGTATTTTTTTGATTCTTCACCATGAAAACCCGGTGAGTTCCTGGAGATGGGACGTATGAATATGTGGAATTTCTGCTAACAAGAGACCCCCAGGATTTTCTCATTCTCCTACTAGTTCAGCCTCTAGCAATTTGTCAAAACTAGAATTTGAGTGTTCCTACCATTTAATCAGATCTCGGTTTTGATTCTCTGTATTTACCTACCACTCTAGATTTTGGGGTGGCAGTTTGGCAGTCTGATGAATCCAAGAAAAGTAGTTGATCTATAATTTGTTAGCTTTTTTTTTTCTTTTGAAGATTTTATTTATTTATTTATTTGAGAGAGAGAGCACGAGCAGGGGTGTGGGGCAGAGGGAGAGGGACAAGCAAACTCCCCGCTGAGCAGGGAGCCTAATGTGGGGCTTGATCTCAGGACCCTGAGACCATGATGTGAGCTGAAGGCAGATGCTTAACTGACTGAGCCACCCAGGCGCCTCTGTTAGCTTTTTTTTCTTATTATAAAGACAGAAGTGATGACTTCTGAGCTCTGACCTTACATGTTGCTACTGAAACCAGAAGTTCTTCATATAATTTGGAGGAAACAGCTAGACTAGCTAGGCTCCCTCTACTAAACTAGTTAAAACCTTTTTCCAACCCTAAAAAAAAGCCTGTTTTTCTCTCTCCCTCTGCCCCTCCCCTCTCTCATTCTCTCTCTCTCTCTCTTTAATAAATCAATAAAATCTTTTTAAAAATTATGTATTTCCATAAAACGTAATAATCGAGGTGTGTAATTATAAGCTCAAGTCATGAAAATACAAAAACACAAAACTATGTCTGGTACATTAATTGTATTAAGGCAGGGATGTGTCTAATGTATTTTAGAGCAACCCCAATACTTGATACACAAACTGAGACTTAAGTCAGTCAGCTTCTATTGCCTGGAAAAGCACTTATATAGAACACCTCAGTCCTTCAGGGTTCTCAGTAGGTGAACTGGTTTCTGCATATGTTATCTATGAACTATCTGGTACAATATGTAATTGTAGCAAGTGACAGCCATATTAAAAGTAACATTTTTCTTACCCAGGCAGTGCTATTATGGATAAATCTCCATGAAATATCTTGACTACATACATCAAATTGGAGTTGGTTAATATTCACCTAATTCTTGTCAGTGAGAGTGAAAACAGACTACTGGAATATTCCCTGATGATGGATTCTTTTTTAGGGACATGACAAACTATTTTACTGTTAGTGACAGAATCATCTTTTACTTTTCATGACAGTGGCAGAAGAACAAATGCCTCACCTGTGACCATATCGTATAAATATTTGTTTAAAACCAATTTGGAAGGAGTAACTCAGTCTTTCCTTGTAAAGACACATTTGGTAGTTACTTGGAGTGCCTTGTGAAGCTGATTATGGATTTTCACTAGAGGAGCCCTATAACTGACTAATGGCTCTCAATGACCAATAATTGATCAATAGATACTTTCGGGTTGCACACCAGCAAGTTATTTAAGTACATAAGATATAATTTACAGAGCTTATCATAGTTCAAAGTTATGTTCCTTTGCCTCAAAGTCTGCCCTGATGTACTTCAGAGTCTGAGAAAAGGAGTGACATTATCAAAATGACACTTTCAAAAGATGATTCTTGGTGTTGCTGGGTGTGATAGATCAGAGTTGCAGAAGCTGGTTCTGGAGAGGTTAGCAAGGAAGCACTTTATAGACATTTAGATTCAGGCTGAGTTTGGCTGGACTAGGGCTCTGGCTTGTGGCTGAAGCAACACAAACTCATGGCAGTTATGTAAAAAAATAAGGAGAAAGTTTTGGCAAGATTTGAAGACACTTTGAAAAGCAAAGGAAAGAGAATAATATTTACTTGCTTTCTTACTGAATAGAAATATCATTAATAAGGAGTTTGGGGGAAAATTATACCAGAAATGAATTAGCTGCTGTATGTCTGAATTAGGGACTGAGATATTTCCTAAAATAACGAATGTTTCAGGATGGGGAAATACTCTATGTAGAATAGGTTGTCCAGTGGGATATGAGCGTGTGTTGTCCAGTTAAATTGCAAATAAGGCACAATGCAAAGGGCAAACATCTTGAAGTACTCTATTTCAAAAAAAAAAAAAAAAAGTTGCCAGCGGCTGGAGTCAGTTACCCTCTTAGGGGTCTTACTGAGAGCTGACAGAAATAGCCCTATTATTTGCCATATCCATAAACCTCTCCCCAGGAAATAAGGAGTGAAAGTAAACAGTATGGTTGTGCTTTGGAGGATGCTGATATCCCGCAAAGTATATTGTCCCCTTGTCTCGTGTCAGCTTTTCTACCTTTAGCCAAGTGAAGGAGGATTCAAGAACATCATTTGCAGAAATTAGAGAGGCCTGGAGAAAAGATTACAGTAGGGTTGTCACATAAAATATAGGAAGCTAGTTAAATATGAATTTCACATAGACAACAAAATTTTTGTATTCCAAACATGCCCTATGAAATATTTGAGATATGCTCACAGTAAACAATAGTTATCCTTCATCTAAAGTTCAATAATAACTAGGCACCCTGCATTTTTATTGGCTAACTATGGCAATCTGAAAATGACGACCTGGGTGATAGGCATCTTGTTTCCTGGATAAGTATTTGTTTTTCTTATTTTACTTCAGCTTTATTTATTATTACCAGCTGCCTTAAGCATGATGAGAGAATTTTTTAAAATATGTATTATGGGAGGCTAAGAGCATTGCACGGTGTTGAGATGTCTCAACTGTACCAGTTCTCTGCTTTTGAGATTTTGTGATAAGCTAGATTGTCTTTCCATGACAAGCCGGATGCCTGCCAAGAAATTTCAAAGAGTAGCAGTATCTCAGAGCAGGACTCCTATAATGTACTGTGCAAAAAGAATTCCCCAGGGATCTTGATAAAAAGCAGAATTTGATTTTGAAGGCCTAGGGTGGCACCTCAAATTCTACTTTTCTAATAAGCTCCAAGTTATTGCCAAGGTTGAAGTTCCACTCATCATACTTTGAGTAGCAATGCAGTGAGCATTATCAAGGGTACAGAGTCTGACAAAATTTCAAGTCCAAAAACTCGGTCTTGTCAATGACCTCAGAGGTTTTAGTCATCTAGACATACTAACCTAAATTTAATCAAGCAAACAAACTGGCATAAGAATCCAGAATACTGTGCTATAAGCCACCCTCTTCTTTATTAATAAATTAAAGCCCAGCACAGAATATGTCATTTCTCTACATAAAGCCCTCTGTAGCCTCCTATTCCTCTCAGAGTAAATGCCCATATAGCTCATGATGGCTTAGAGGCTCTGCATGACCTGCCTCTCATTTACCTCCTGATCTCGTTTGCTAAGATGCTCCCTGTTTACCCTCACACACTCCTCTCTTGCTGCATTAGCTTTATAGCCATTGTTTGTAGAACACACCAGACATTCTCCTGATCTCCAACCTTTTTGCTTGTTTGTACCAAACACTCTTCCTTCCAATACCTGTAGAGCTTTCTTTCCCCCATCTTTCAGGACTTTACTTAAAATGTACTTTCTCAGTGAGACTATCCTGCTCATTCCATTGTAAATTACAACTCTTTACCCCACACTCCAGATGTTCACTTACTCGGATATAATTTTTCCGTAACACTTATTTCTTTTCTTTTTTTTTTTAAATATTTTATTTATTTATTTTACAGAGAGAGACAGCCAGTGAGAGAGGGAACACAAGCAGGGGGAGTGGGAGAAGAAGAAGCAGGCTCTTAGCAGAGGAGCCTGATGTGGGGCTCGATCCCAGAATGCTGGGATCACGACCTCAGCTGAAGGCAGATGCTTAATGACTGCACCACCCAGGAGCCCCCATAACCCTTATTCCTTAACATAGTATATACTTTACTAATGTGTCTTATTAATTGTTATTACCTATATTCTCATGCTAGAGTGCAAACTTCATGAGGGCAAGAATGTAGCACACTGCTTGAACATCATTCAGGTCATAGTAAGCTCTTAATACATGCTTTCTTGTTTGTTTGCTTGAATTTGACTAATTTATTTGACAGGAAGAATTATTGAATGGAATGTTACTTTGAAAGGACAAGGGAGGTGGAAAGTTATTAAATACACTTAAGCCTTGGGTTAGTAAGTATAATAAAACATCCCTGGACCTTACCATGTCTCTAAGAAACTGATTGTTTATTCTGTTGAAGTCAATGTGTTTTTTGTTAAGGAGTTTTGGAAGCCCTTTTCCAAAAACCTGTTTTCTCTCTTATTCTCCTTTCTCTTTGATGGTTGTATCCATTTCATTGAATCAATATTTTTAATGTTAGTACCACAGATTTAGCTATTCAGTGGAAGAATTGTATCTTTTTCAGATAACTTGATAATTATTTGATATGATCTAGTATAACTGATTTAATTATCCAAATTCTTGGAGATATGGGGTCTTGTAGATGTCAAATAAAATAATTTGTTTGGTATGACAGTATTTGAAAACATACAATGTTGAAAAGAACTAATGGTAGGAACTAAAGACATAGAACTCTTGTGTAACCCTCTCAATTATGATAGAGAAGGGGGAACAAATAATAATAAGAGAGTCCATGGTACATAAGGGAAATCCATATAGCAAATTTAGTGTCAGATTATTTCAATTGATCCATACATAGTGTTAAATTAACTTACTTATTCCAATTTTTTAAATATCTGACATTTAAAACATAAGAAAGAGAGCTAGTTGAGAAGAATGTTTAAGAAAATGGTTGAGAAAATGAGGATATAGGGTTGAGATACAGCATTTCTTAAGATAGGGAAGGTGAGGATTACATAAAGAATAGCATTGATTAATCAGAAATTTAGTATGTACCTGATATATGAATTGAAGTGTATTAACATAAAATAAAACAGAAATTTAAAAAGTATATCAAAAATATAAAAATACTATAATATGGGGAAAAAACCCATAAACCTATATTTCATGACAAACAAATCATATAGAACATTTCATATTTCCCCCAAATGATTTTATACATTTTTGGAATTAAACCTCTTTTATAATGTTTTTTCCTGAATATCCATCGACACACTCTATATTAAAATTTTCATTAAATATAATTTTATGACCAAAACAATAATCAAAACTGCACCAGAAACAAAGTTTTAGCAATAACATTAACCAAAATGATTAAAATAATTCCTTTTATACTTTTAAAGCTAAAGGTAAATGTCAGATGTGTTTTAACACTACTTTCAATTTAAAATGTGATCTTGAGACCAAATTTGTTATTATTATTATCCTTATCATGGCTATAAAAGTAAGCTCAAACTAAAAAAAAAAATGTGTGGAGTAGTTTCCTAATGATCTTTAATATAGGCATTTTATTTTATATTTAAAGATTTGAAAGTTAGATAATGTCATGTACTAGAAATTACATTTTTTCCTTTCCTCTATCAAATTTTGAAAAGGTAAAAGTTACTATTATATTGGAGAATATATTTCCATTATGCCAAAATAAATTAATATCTATATAATATCATAAGGGAATTTGAGATTCCATAAAATGTTCAGAAAATTTATTTCCTATTCTTTTTACTATAGATGTCAAAGTACTATTACCTGTCCTGGCCATACTCCAATTCCAGACTCACAGTTCTTGCTTCCTGCAATCTAAAGGTTTTGTGCCATAAAATCATCAAAGCTACCTCTCTAGCCTCTGGACTAGAGGGGAAAACCTGACCTATAGGCTAGCCATCTCCATGACACTTGACAAGTAAAATTAAGTTGAGCCAATCCAATTCTCTAATTCAGAAATTTAAATTCAAAATCTAAGGAAGAATTGTCTAGTTAGAAATAAGAAGAAAAATAATATGTATAGACACGATTGGGCAGTGTGTGTGTCATGTAGAAGCCAAACTAATGAGAAAGCAGAGCAAGTCAATTCATAGAATGATAAATAACAGAGACACACAATGTCAGTGGAATCATGTGTCAGTAGAGGACGAGAGCAAAGATTGGTGAACTCTCTCTAGGTTGCCTTCAGCCTGTATGAATCTAAAACTGCCCTCTTGCTCCAGACTCTCTTTGGCCTGTCCCACTTTATCCTGTCTTCATAAATCTTCATGAGAGGACTCTCATAGATTCACACCCACCATTATATTAATGGTTGAATTTTACTTGAATTAGTTTGACTGTATCTCTGCTCTTTACAATCAATAATCGATTTTATTTAAACTATACTTTTAAATATGTAGTGGCTTAAATAGTGGCCCCCCAAAAGATTGTCCACAGAATCTGTGCATGTGACTTTATTTATTTGGGAAAAACGTTTTGCAGATGAGTGAATTTAAAGATCTCAAGATGAGATCATCCTGCATTATCTTGGTGGGCCTCAAATCTAATGACAGGTGTTTTTATAAGAGAGAGAAGATACAGACACAGATGGGAAGGCCATGTAAGGACAGAGGCAGAGATTGGAGTGATTCAGGCACCAGGAACATTGGGAGTCACCAGAAACTGGAAGAAGCAAGAAAGGATTCTGCCCTTGAGAATTCTCTACCTGGAGGAGATTCTTCCCCTTGGAGGAAGTGCAGCCCTGTGGACAACTTGACTTTGAACTTCAGGCCTCCAGAATTGTGAAACAATACATTTCTTTATTTTAAGTCATCAAAATTTTGGCAGTTTGTTACAGCAGCTCTGAGAAACTAATACAAATACTAAGGATTCCACGCCCCCCCCCCATAGTGAGGGGCTAGATTTTTCATTAAATATGTTTTGGGTATATAAACTTTGCCTCTATATTCTTCAATAGAATACTGTGGATATAATTTAGGCTTTTCTTAACTCTGGATAACCTTTATAAACTTTAATTTTATATTTTGCAAGGATAATGATTCTATCAGTGACTGTAGATGTTGGTAGAGCTGTTGGTCCCTGCACCAAGTGACCTTGGGTTGCTAGATCTTTTTGAATTATTATTTCTCCTTTATGGCAATATTTTTTAGTCTATTTGTCTGCTCTTCAATTGTCATCTTTTTATTTTCATTTGTTAAACAATATTCTAACATTTAAAAATCTTAATTTTATGACTTACTATGCACATTAATGCTTATATTTTATAGAAATGCAGTGCTTTCAAGGGCTAGCATAGGTAGAGAACAAAATCATTTTGTTTTTTAATTATTTTTGGATTTGCTTTGTGTTTGAAGAAAGCCATGACACACTATGTACTCCCTATAAGATGTTGCTTACTTATTTAGCATCCTTTACTTCAGTTCCCTTGTTTGTAAAATGGGGATATGATTACTTTATAGAGTTGTGAGAATTAAATCTATGGCTATATGCGAGTACTTAGATCAGCACAGTTTTATATTAAACATTTAATAAATGTCTAGTAAAAACCAAACTCACTGTTATTTGTAACTATTAATAATTAGTTACTACTTATTTTGATTGTATATATTTAACAGTATTTCTATCACCTAAAAAACGTTACTTGCTTCTGATCTATGCACTGGAAGCAACATAATTATATTTTTTATAGATGACATTTTAAGTGTTAGTAGATAGTCTCAGATTAGTAATCAAATAGTAGCAGAGTTTCCTCTAGTAGTCTAAATTTCAGTACTTCTTTTATAGTGCATATTTTTATTCCTAAGTCTTGTTTTCTTAATGGAGCTGTCAATACTCTGCTGCAGTCCCTCAGCATGATGCATC
This sequence comes from Ailuropoda melanoleuca, assembly GCF_002007445.2. NCBI lineage: Eukaryota > Metazoa > Chordata > Mammalia > Carnivora > Ursidae > Ailuropoda > Ailuropoda melanoleuca. Next base: position 33,753,777 of record NC_048218.1, read on the forward strand.
CTTATGCAGGGCAGGATGTAGTTGTTGGTTTTTAAGGGTTTTTTTCTCTTTCATTTATACTGAAGTATAATTGATATTTAACATTATATTAGTTTCAGGTGTACAACATAATGACTCAATATTTGTATATAGTAAGAAATGAACACCGCAAAAAAAATCTTGTTAACATCTATCACCATACATAATTACAGATTTTTTTCTTATAAGACTTTTAAGATCTCTCTTTAGCATCTTTCAAATATGCCATACAGTATTATTAACTATAGTTACCATGCTGTACATTACATTCCCATGGCTTATTTACTCTTTATTTTATGTCTTTTTTAATATTAAAAACTAACCTTGTTAGTCCTCTCAACATCTTTCTCTGATGCATTCAACCCTAGACAAAGGCATCACTGGATTGTTTCTTCCCCAAATTCAAAATACAGAATTTATCTTCAACTTCTTTTTTTCTCTCAACATAGTAATTTGTTAACAATCCTTTCTATTCCAACTCCAAACTTCATATATTTGACTCATTTCTACTTCATTTCTACAGTTCAGGCCTTACGTCCATAGCTTGAAATGTGGAAATAGCAATTTTATTTGCCTCTTCTCTACTGTGTGTGTAACTAAAGAGAAACAGCATAGATGGATTCCCAACCTCACGCATGATACATTTGTAAGGAGAGAAACTCTTGCTGCCTCTCAGCTCTAATGTTTCATAAGGGTTGCCATTCCTTGATTCTGAAAAAACTTAGAATGATTATGACACAATGAAGGCTATAAAAATCATCTCCAATCTCTTTAATTCTTATTTTAGATAATATTCCAGCCATTAACATCAGTCAAGTTCCTGTTACAGGTCCCATGTCAAGTGCTAAAGGAGATATCCTTCTTTTTAGAGTTTAGTTGCTTGGAACTCTTTCCAACATTAAAATTACATTACATATAATGATAAAAATCTAGAATTTTTAAGGTTCAGCAATAATTTGGGTAAAATAGATTTTTATGGTATGAAAAAGCATTTAAGAAGTTTAAATATTATTTCTGTATTGTAAACAAATGATACAGAGATAGCAAATTCCAAATGATAAAGAGTTTATTTCAAGAGGCTGTTTCTATATCATTTATACATGCATTAACTACATATCTATATGTATAATATATATATATAAGTACATATGTGGGTGTATGTGTGAATACATACAGAACCATATGCTTACACATAGCATGGAATACTTGGCTCTATTAGAGTTTCTGTGCCATCCCAACATCCTTTGGAAGAGGGTGGATTTTAGTAAGATAATCACCAATTAATTATATAATGAATGACTACTAGTATTAGCAAGATAAATGTCACTGTCTTTTTGTAGTCATTCTAAAGAATCTAATGACCCACAGTTACCTATCCAAACTGCCTATAACAGGGTAGACAGTGAGGCTGTAAAGGGTGGAGTGTTGGTAAAGAAACTTGAGAGGCCCCAGGTGAGACTCGATCTATGTGAACCGAAAGGTGTATTTCATCATTTTCTGAACAGGCATTTTTTCCCTTGCTCTGACACTTTTAGGTGGAGTGAATATCCTTGGCAATTATACCCAAACATCTTCAGCCTAAAGAGGTAAGTGGGATAGATCTGTCATTGCATACTTTTCTGTGTTGTTGAGAGGCACTGGGAGTAGTAGAAATGGGCTTGGGCTCCAGGATAGTGTGGCTGGGCCATCAGACACAACAGTCTAATTTCATGCATGTTTTCCAAAACTACTGCAACAAAACACCACTTGGCAACTCCAGGCCTTGCCCTTGGAGGTTTGGATCACAACAAAGATAGACTAGATGAGTTTCCTGTTCACACAAAAGACTGCGCTAAAATGGAAAGGCCACCCTTCCATTCCAACCACAGAATTTCTAGGGGGAACAAAAAAGCCACTACCAGGAAAACACTGCACATATAAAAAGATTTAGTCAATCTCCATAGTGAGAATGAAAGTCCTGGTTGAAAGAAGCAAACAATTAAGTCAGAGTGGTGAGGGAGAGTTGAAGGCAACAGGCACACAGAACTGATAATGATCTAGCTATGTCCTCCATGTTTACAAGAGGTTGGAAGTTCAGAAAGCAGCCCCAGATATGCAGGGATCTGGAATAGAGGTCCCTTCATAAAGCTGGTAACTGTGGAAGTTGTACTGTCCATCAGTGGACCATCAGAAAACTCTATGTTAGGGAATATATCACAGAAGTATGCCACCTGGCTGGACCATGAGAGGAAAAAACCTCTTGCTAGAAATCTGTCCCCATAACTATATATTTTCTATATAGTTCTATATAATTTATAGAAACCCATGTTTCTAATGAATTCTGAACTTTAAATACCTATGAGTGGTAGAGCTTTGTGCCTAAACTCACATGGGTTTTGGCCTCCATTGTTACTACTAGGCTATGGCTGTCAGTTGTGTGCAGGTATAATTTGAGTACACGTGGCCTCAGCTATGTTATGTGACTTTTGCTTTCTGTTGTGGGCTTTTCTACATGGAACACGTTTGAGAACCTACTCAAGGAGCATTCTGACTCATCTGTAAGTCTGATAATTCAGTGGGATTAACACCATCAGGGGCCACCAATTACCAAGTGAGAGGAAAGCTAATATACAAATACTCTTTTAGTTTCCTTATAGGCAAGTGTGCCAGATTTAGCAAATAAGAACACCAGACACCAATCATTTTAATTTCAGACAAAAATTAAATTTTACTATAAATTGCATGCAATATTTGGGACTTACATTAAAATTGTTGCTTATCTGAAGTTCAAAGTTAAGTGTGTTTTGTATTTTATCTCTTGATCCCACGTGAGAGGGCAATTCTAAGACTCCTAAACGGCTCCTCAGAGGATCCCCAATGGAGAAAGTCCCAGTTGCCCACAGCAGTCGCCAGCTTGATGACACAACTTTTAATGCTCATCTGTTTCTAGTTTTATGCTGGTTTGTTTCTTATCCCCATTCCTCAGGAAGCAAAAAATAAAAGTTCCCAAAATAAAGCAATGGCACACAGAGATTGCTTACTTTAAGCGAAACCATAAAAAGTTACTATAGAAAAGACACCCTCTGATGGGATTCTGGAACTAGATCACTCACTGGGAAGCAACAATAAGTACCCTACTGCTGGTGGGAAGTGGACTGGTGTTTGCTCTAGATTGAATGTTTGTGTGTCCCCAAATTTATATGTTGAAAACTTAATGCCCAAGTTGATAGTAATAAGCTATTGTATGCTATAATAAGCTATAATAAGGTGAGGCTTTGGGGAGGCATTTAGTTAATAGAGCAGAACCCTCTTGAATAGGACTAGTTCCCTTGCAACTGAGGCTCCAAGGAGCTCCCTCCCCCCTCTCTTATCTACAGATACAACAAGAAGTCTGTGACCCAGAAGAGAGTCCTCACCTGACCATGTTAACACCCTCACCTGGACTTCTAGCCTCCGGAAGTTTGAGAAATAAATTTCTATTATTTGTAAGCCATCCGGCCTGTGGCCTTTTATTACAGTAGCCAAATGGACTAAGTGATAATCCCTGGCATCCAATTATAATAGAGTTTTTAAGATTCTCACATATATAGATCGGGATGAGGTACCAAAAGAAGGTGAGGTATTGAGTTTTGCAGTATCTGTCCAAAAACTGTGTAGGTAGCCAACTTTTGTGAATGAATTGAAAATCCAGTGTTTGTTAATGGCCTAAAAAATGAAAACAAACAAACAAACCAGAAAACCAAGCAAGCAAATAAAAAACTATAGGCCAACTCTTTATTCAAGGAATGTTGTAGGAGGTATTTGTGTCCTTATCAGTATCTGCAATTTTTTCATTGTTGTTGCTATTTATGATGTACCATTGTAGTCAAGTTTCATATTATCCCATAAGAAAAACCAATTTTCATCATTCCACTTATTGAAAACGTTATTATTTCCTCCCTGGTTTGCAGTGTCGCCTCTGCCATATATTGTTTCCATATACATGGGGACCTGCATCTGGGCTTTTAGTCTATTCTGTTCTATTTGTTTTTCCCTAAAACCAATACTATACTATTTTAATTGTTGTAGCTTAAGACGAAATCTTTTATCTGTAAAGAAAATGCATGCTTCCATGTTGTTTTTTAAGAGAAAATAGTGGATATTCTTTTAAAAAAAAGCTTTTTCGAATTTTGATTGTAATTGCGTTGGATCTATAAATCAGTTTGGAAAGAATTTCATCTTCATTATGTTACACCTTCCAATCCATAAACATGATTGTCTATTTAATTAGGTATTTTTAAATGTTTCTCAATAAAGTTTTGTGATTTTTTCCATAGAGGACCCCTACATATCTTGTGAGACTTCTTTCTGGACAATTTGTATCCTTTTAAAATAATATTGTAAGCAGTATCATTCAAAATTTCATTTGTAAACTGCTTATTGCTAGTAGGTAGAAAATAAATAGATCTCTACATTGATTTTTGTATCCAGCATCCTTGATAAACTTTCTTATTATTCTTATAATTTATCTATGGATCCTTGGAATTTCTCTGTACACAATCATATCATCTGCAAATAATGACAGTTTTATTTTTCCCTGCAATTTCTTGTACTTCTAATTTTATTTTCCTGACTTACTTTACTGACTAGGCTCTCCAGTGAAGTGCTGAAGAGAAGCAGTGGAAGTAGGCATTCTTGTCATGTTCCTGACTTTGTCAATGGTCCATCACAAGTATGTTTGCTCTAGGTTTTTCATAGATAATCTTAGCAGATAATTTTCTAAGTTTTCTATGGATGTTTATCTTAAGTATTTTGGATTTATTTAACCCTTTTCTGATGCTATCAATATAATAATTAGGTTATTTTAATCTGCCAATTTAATGAATTACAGTAATTGTTTTCCTAATTTAAATAACCTTATAGTCAATATTATTAAAGTACCAAACCTTTCCAAATAGAACTATAGATAAAATGCAAATCTAATAAAAATTCCTGCAGGTATTTTGGAGAAATTAGAAATATTTTTATAAAATGCATATAAGAAAGAAGAAAGCAATTTTTAATTGAAAATTAAATTATTTTAAAAATATGTCCATATTTTCTAGAACAGTCCAAAAAGCCACTTGAAAGTTGTTTTGTTTTGTTTTTTTTATCTTTGTCTGAAGATGTTTTCTATACCTGGATGCTCATTCTCCACTCAAGAGGGAAGGTGAGAAGGACAGGGGAATTAACACCCAGTAGCAACTCTTAAGCTACACTTCTCCCTTCCTGTAGCGTGTCCTCAGCTCACCTCCCCAATGAACCACTTTCACTCAAATCCTTTTTTCATTATCTGCTTTGTGGGAGCACAAACTAAGATGTGCTTTGGATTATTTTTTAGCAATCTTTTCCATTCCCCACTTCTCATATTTCTTAAGGTTTTTAATAAATAACAACATGCTTACTTATTTCCTAAATAATTAATCTTTGCTTTCTTCCTAGAAATGTGTATAAACTAGAATAATGTAACTTGCATCCTTCTGGTGACTTAGCTGTTTCTATTGTATTGTATTTTAATTCCATCAATTATTTTTTTCATATTGTTTCTTTATTGTTCAGCACTGATTGTAAGATCCAGCCACTTTACTTTTAATTACTATATGACACTCCATAGTGTGCTTTCAACACATTTTTTTTACAGGTTTATTGAAGTATAATTGACAAAAAATAACCATACATATTTAAGCATTAAGCTTTGATATTTTCAGGCATCCATAAAATCATCATCACAGACAAGGAAGTGAGAATATTCATTGCCTTAAAAGTTTTCTCATACTCTTGTGTAATTCTACTTCTTCCCTCCTCTCTAGATAAGCATAGATGTGTTCTCTCTCTCCCTATGGATTAATTTGTTCTTCTAGAGCTTTATGGAAATGAATTCCTCTTTGTCTTCTTTCACTCAGTGTAAAATTGTGAGAATCATTCATGTTGTGCATATAAGCAGTTCATTTAAAAAATAATAAACTTTATTTTTAGAGAAATGTTAGGTTTATAGCAAAATTGAGCAGAAAGTACAGAAAACCCCAATACTTCCTACCCTTACACATGCACAATCTCCCTCACTCTCAATATCCCACTCCACAGTGCTATAATTTGATGTTACTCATAAACTATTTTGACACATCATTATCACTCAAAGTCCGTAGTCTATGTGAGGGTTCATTCTTGGTGTTGTATATTTTACAAGTTTGAACAAATGTATAATGACATGTATCTACTACTTTAGTATCATACAGAATAGTTCCACTGTTTTAAAAAGTCTTTGCTAATTGATCTCTCTCCCCTAACATCTGGCAACCATGAATCCTTTCACTGTCTCTGCCTCTAGTTTTTCCTTTTACCAGAATGTCATATAGTTGAAGTCATATATTATGTAGACTTTTTAGATTGGATTTTCTTACTTAGTAGTAGGTATTTAAATTTCCTCAATGTCTTTTGATGCTTGGATAGCTCATTTCTTTTTAGCACTGAATAAGATTCTATACCGTCTATATGAACTAGTTCATTTATCCATTAAAGGACATCTTGGTTGTTACCAAATTTTGACAATTTTGAATAAAGCTGCTATAAACATCTGCATGCAGTTATTTGTGTGGACATGTTTCCAGTTTATTTGGGTAAATATCAAGGAGCATGATTGTGTGGAAAGAGTATGTTTAGTTTGTAAGACACTGCCAATCTGTCTTCCAAAATGGCTGTACCATCAGCACCTTCAGCCTGGTGGGAAGGAGACCCTTTTTTCTTCAACAATGTGAGGATTGGTGATCCATATTAGCAAGTAAAAAGTTGGGTTATTTTCTTTTTTCCCCCCTTCTTTTTTTTTAAAGATTTTATTTATTTATTAAATGGAGAGAAAGAGAGAGAGCAAGTGCACAAGCAGGGGGAACGGGAGAGGGAAAAGCAGACTCCCCACTGAGCAGGTAGCCTGATGCAGGGCTTGATCCTAGGACCCTGGGATCATGACCCAAGCAGAAGGCAGACGCTTAAGGCAGCCCAGGTTATTTTTGTAGACACTCCCATCTAGAACAATGTAACAGTCAACAACTGCCTTTCAAATTTGGGAAAGGGAATGGGTCTGATCTCCCCATGGTCGGAAAGGGAAGTGATAGGATAAATTGTCAGTAATGTAAGCCGAGCATAGCAAAGTAGAAAAGAAAATAGAAGGGAAACTAAAATAAAAGAGGCACTTCCATGGTGTCTATGGTTGGCTCTCTGTACAACTTGTTTATTTCTTGTCATAGATTGTACCTACATCAGTACATCTTTTCAATCACTTCAGGGCATAATGGCATGCGCATACTTATGCAACACTGATGTATGAAATTATTGGTTTGAAATTGTTTTTGTTTTACAAAAGGCATGCTGTAAAGATTAAATATCTTTCAGGCTTATTCTTCATATTTGAGGATCATAGTATATCAATTTATCGTATTTTTTTAAGTGAGGCAGAAAGTCCTAGGACATTAAATACATCTTTAAAAGAAATCTACACGCAAATGTACTTATTTACTGTAAGCGTGTACATTATATTATACATTTGATATAAATGTCAGAGATAAAGAGAAATTAAGTACTAGCAAGTTAAGTAGGGTTGACATGAGGACAACCTTTCCAATACTCAGGAAAGTAGTTTCTCAAATCTAAATTACCTCTAATTTCTAACAAAATTAAGTAACTCATTTCATCTTTAGTTATTTAATTACCCGATAAAAATAAAAAGTCAGAGAGCGAGGCTGAATCAAAGCAAAGAAAGATTTAATTTTTGTTTTACAGTGAGGCATACAACTTATTGTTACCAATAAAACGTTTTAAGCCATATGCTACTTGTGGTTTTCTTTTAAGCTAGAAATTAGAATGTGCTAATTAGAGTGTGGGCTGCATATAAAAATATACTGCTTAGATAAGGACCTACACTGAATCCAAGTAGAAAAAAACTGTACTATAATTATCACACAATTCAATAAGTAATTCACCTTAGTCATCTTTAGAATTTTTGGATAAAAAACATTATGCCTGGCTCACAAATCACCTAATCACATTTTATGTATCCCTTTTGTAATACAATTTACCAATATTACCAATATTATATTATTATTTCAGATTTGCCACCCTTGAATTTTCAGCACAAATCTATTTTGGGCTACTCAATATTATCTTTATATTGGAGATAATCCCATGCAAATGAAGCACAGAAGTCTAGTCCTGATCTTAAGGTATTATGATACTTTGACTTACTTAGTAACAACTTGGTAAACTAACCTACACGTTCATTTTTCCTTTTGCTGAAATTGTATTTTAATGTGGATTTGTCTTTGTATGAGGGAAAAGCATTTCTTAGAAGAGCGTATTAATATAGTAAATCATATCTCAAATACATATCATGTAATAGTAACCCTCTTGTTTACTTCTGGAAAATTAAATGTTGGCAGAAAAGCACAGGTAACTTTGTCCTTAATACATGAACTAACATATTGAAGTTTACTAATAGTACAGTGATCTTACTAATATTTTCAGCAGTGGTATAATTTTTCCTAGATTGTGAAAAAAAATTCCGAATATAAAAGGTGAAATTAAACATACATTGCAGAATTAAAGAGAACAAATATGAGATGAAAATTAAAAGAAACATTTAACTTAATAAAATACTTTTTAAAAAAGTGTTAAGGGAAAATATTTTAAATTACTATGAAAACTTTAGGCCTTCTGATAGGAAAGGCACACAGCAGAAATACAGTCCAGAGAGGCAATTTTACTTGGCTTTAAAAATGGAATAAGCCTTAAAATGATTTAATTTCTTTACCCTTTTGCACTTCTTATTTCTATATGAATTTCATACATCTCATTTCTTTTTACTGCTCCAATTCTTGGAAGCTTAGAAGTGGGTTATAAAAGGAGTGAGGGTACAGTTATGCTACATGAATATTGGATTGAATGAGGAAAGGGATTCCTAGTGAAATGGAGTTGGTTACCTTGCTCTATTTTCAGAAAGATTTCTTCCTTTTCCTCTCTTTCATAACTATCTTCCTGTAAAATATCCATACATTTTCCTACTCAAGAAAACCTTCTTTAATCTCAGTCTGTTTTGGTGTTGTTGTTTTCCCATAATTGTGTTCATAAACATAGCTGTTTACATTCAAAGAGCTTTATTTTTTTTAACATGCAATGTTTCCTTATGAGTTCAAATAAGCTTAGAATATGGAAATTAAGTTAGTCCCTCATCTAATTCGGGAAATAGCACATTCCTTTTAATTATCTCTCTTGTCTTTGACTGGAACTTAACTAAAGAAGGACCTAGACAACACAGTATCAGATTCCTACCCAAAACAACTTGCAAGGAAATACATATCTTTTCAGCGATGAATGGGAAGTATTGCTTATTATTCTGCCAAGGATTTACCATGTCATTTGTTGGGAACCCATGTGTTGACATTGATCTTAATTGGTTCCCATCAAATGACATATCTTCTTGACATTAGATTGAGTATGGCCATCACCAATCATCAGCACTCTAAATATTGATGTAACATTGCTTTGCACTGGAGTTTAAAATTAAAGTAAATATGCAAGATGTAAGTAGAAGCAGTACGAGCCAGATACAAGTTACTAAAGAATTCTGTGCCTGAGAACAAATATGACATACAGAATTGAGTGACATCTTCCTTTAAAATTCTAAGAATAGTTATTTTATTTCCAAGTCTAAAAAGCAGTTTCTTATGGTTCCAAGCTAGTAAATTTCCGTGGTGAACACTGAGGAGTTAGAGGCAGATACTATTAAGTTAATGATGACAAATGCATTCTAATTTTTAGCAGTTATCTTTAAATAAGTCAAGACCCTATTGATTGTCTTATTATTTCTAATAGCGTTTACTTATAGGGAAAAGGTATGTTTCTATAATGTCTTATAGAAAAGAAAAAAATGAGGGAAAGAAAAATCCACATAGCATCTCTCTCCTAAACAATAGGTGATTATATTCCAACTCATTTTTACTCCCAAAGAGATACTGAATTTGGGAGCCTATAAATATATACTCTGAGGCATCATAGCAGGCTTGCTTGTTGTACCAAGAAAATATCCCATGCAATATCTTCTAGGTGAGAAAGACAAGATGGGAAGTTCTGGGGGGAAAAAAATTACCTTTTTATCTTCCAACACTTTGTTCTTCTGTATAATCAATATGGTCTAAAATCAAAGACAAAAATCCATATTTTTCTTCATAAAGTGTATTTTATATGAAGTATAGGATGTAATGACAACAATAAGACCTATTGACCTCTAGCTGAATTGAACTCTCATACTTAAGCCTATTTAATCCTTCAACACCTGTTATTATGCCTGTATTTCATATAAAACATATTCTTCATTGAAGTTAATTAATTTCTCCAAATCACAAATTTAATAAATATTAAAGCTACATTTCAAACCCAAGGCAACTTAACATAAAAAGCCTGTGCTCATTACCATGCTATTTAGCTTCCTAACAACTTACATAATAGTGCAACTGCATGGTTCCACAGAAATAAATAGCATTTACACTTAAGCACCAAATTGCATTCCACCAAAAAAATATAAAAATAAAAAATAAATAAAGGCGCTCAAACACATTGGCAAATATATAGACTTTTTTTTCTTATTTAAAGAAAAAAATGAGGTTTGGAATGGTTAAGTACCTTGCCTAAGGTCACACAGCAAGTGCCTAGCAAGACTTAAATGAAAATATAAAAGTAATTTATACATATCTAACAGTGAATATTATAATTTATAATACACACACTATTTGAATTTATCTTTCCTGCTGGGGGCATTTGATTAAAAAAAGACAAGGGGAAGTATAATCAAATTATCTATTTAAACTACCTTGCCCTAGAGAGTGTATAGATTTAATAACCTAATAGCAGGTCCAGTGAAAAAAATAGGATCTATGAATTTTATAATGGAGAACAGTTGCTGTTTTATTTTATTCTCTTTGGTGAAAAAGTCATAAGTGGAAACAGAAATAAAAAAAATAAATAGTAACAATATAATTGCCTACTGATATTTATGTAGAAGTCATTCATAGTCCTTTTAAGAAATCACATATGAATCTCTTAGAATAGAACTATATCCTAATGTTTGCATCAGAGGAAAAGGTTAACCTTTGACTTACAGGATTTTACTACAGGCAAACCACAACTAGCAGAGAGTCTGGCAGAATATAAGTAGCAATATATTTATAAATAGAACTTTGCTTTATTTCATGTCTTCAGGTTTATTTGTTTATTTGATGTTTCAGGTCGTATACGTATGGTATTTGCTCAGCAGCATCTGGTTTTTGTGTGTTATTAAAAATGAGGAAAGTATCCTTTTATCAGTTTTCCTCTCTTTACTCCCCTGGAACATAGAAAAGCAACAGACCCTATTTTTCTGTATTAGAATTCTTTAAACGTCTTATTTTGCATCTATGAAACTCTTGTGTTATATAGGTAATTCTACCTCTTTTGGAAAGTTATCCTCCAATTCTCTAAGTATTCTTATGGTTTGGTCTTAGCCTTATGGCTCTCAACAACTTTAAATGTTATGTACTTTTATTTAAGTGGTTTCATCCATATTAAAAGGAGATATATTACACTAAAAATTCTAAATATTTAATAAATGATTTATTTCCCCTGGAGAAGTATTAACACATTAGGCTGGTTAAAAATAAATCAAGTTGAAGGACATCCCTACCACCATAGTAAAATTGAAAATTATTTACTCCATATATACCAATAATATTCTTCAAATGAACTCACTTAAAGGGTGGCAAATCAAAGATGTCACATAAATAAGTTTCTTATTTATATCCTTATGAAATGCAACACTAGAATAGTAGTAAGTTAAACATATCACACAATTGTGTTTCTTATTTATATCTCTACCAAGAGCAAGGCTGCAAATCACACTATCAGCTGTTCCAAGTGGTCAACATTTTGGGAAAACACATAGCATTAGATAGGAGTCCTGGGATGAAAGATAACCACAGGAATCATTCCTGGCAGTGGCAGATATGACATGGAGCTCAACTTCAGTTGTGTTTACAACAACAAATAAGAAATAACTAACAAATAACTACCAAAAATGTATTTGCCAAATTTACAATGCATGATATTTTTTGGATTGTTTTCTTAAAGAGTACTCTTAAGTTGTACAAAATTCAAACCCACAAATTCTGGTTCTTTACTTGACTCCTTAGGTATATCTGGGATATGAAAATAGCATGCTTCAGTAATATAGCAATAGCATCACATACTCGTGGCAGTGTGAGAGGCGTTAAAGCCCATTCATTTGATTTCACAACATAATGAGTTAAAATTCTTAAATTATGTTACAATTTAAACTACTAATGCAGTGCTACTTTGGTGCTTTTAAAAGAATGTCCTTTCCTTTTTCCTTTTTCTCTTAAATTGGCAATTAAAAATAAATAAAATAAACTTTGTTAGAGTTTAAATACAATACAATGCACCTATATTTAGGCATGTATTTCCATGATTTTTTGGCTAATTCATACAATTGCGTAGCCATATTTACATTCAATATGTGGAGGATAGCCCCTAATGCCATGAAAGCATGAGGAATTTTGTGGGCCTACTCCACCCCAAAAATGATAAGAAGTACTTTAAACATTCAAAGTCTCTGAAATTAGCCCTAAATGTATATAGCAAATGAAGAAACATTCATTCAAGAAAATCTTGGAATATCAGTAAGAACTGTGAGACTCTGGTGTCTAAACCAAGACTGCATTCTCCCTCCCCACTCCTAGCTCAGGTAGGCAGAAACTCCATTTTAGACTGGTACAGTGAGCGCACAGGCCTTCTTCTTCCTTTAGCTCCTGGTCAGTGGGTCATTTTCCCAGGAGGGGCAGGATATCAGTTTTTCTCATTCTGTCACTAGCTACCCATTGCTAAGGCCACTTTGGGAGCCAGTACAGTCAGGAGGTGGGGTTTTCTTTCTTGCATCCAGCCCCCAAGATCTCATGTTTGTCAGTGGATTCTTACATGTAACACCAAAAACATGAGAAAACAAATGGATAAATTGGACTTCATGTGTGCAAAGATTTACTTTGGGAGAAGGATCACCAAGACTATTGGAGTCATGATCTCATTCCTCAGCTCATGGAGTGGGTGTTAAACATATTGAGAGGCAAGTTGAGGAGACTTGGGACCATTTTCCACCCGTCCGCCAAGAACTCAACTCCTTTTTTTTTTTTTTTAGGATTATTTGTTTATTTATTTGCCAGAGAGAGCGAGAAAGAGAGAAAGAGAGAGACTGTGAGAGGGAGAGCGCGCAAGGGAGAGTACGAGTGGGAGAAAGGGGCGGAAAGAAGAGAAGCAGACTCCCCGCTGAACAGGGAGCCCGATGCTGGGCTCAATCCCAGGACTCTGGGATCATGACCTGAGCCGAGGGCAGCCTCTTAACTGACCGCGCCACCAAGATGCCCCAAGGACTCATCTCCTAAAGCCAGAGTATCAGTCAGAAAGAAAAGACACCATTGTTCCTGCTCCCAGCCTCAGAACCATGGACTAGAGATTTGCCTGGGAAGAGAATCAGCCTTTAAAACAGTTCCAAATCACTTCCAAAAGGAATTAAGTTTATTTGCAACAGAGTATGCAGAAGTTCAAGCCTAATGTAACTCAAAAACAATGGAAGTTGTGGTGAATGGCAATTGGGAGGGGTGACAGATTCATTGGAGATAGAGGCTAAGTATAGGCTAGCTGGTTTGCTGGAGACAAACAGGGAAGACCCCACCCTCCAAATCCCCTTGGGTCATAACAAATCTCAAACACTGATCTCAGGAACTTAAAGAAATAATAATAATAAGCCCCATAGGGGAGGAGGACGAGTACACAAAATTGCTACAATTATGTTATCTAAAATATCCAAGTTCTGACAAAAAATTCCAAAGCATGCAAAGAAAAAGTATAATCCACTTTTTTCTTCTGGAAAAAGTGGCCGGAAGTGGGATGTAATAGAAAAAGGCTTCAAAGCAGTCATTGTAAGTATGTTCAAATGACTAAAGAAAACCACGATAAGATGAAAAGAAGGTATGATTATAATACAACATCAAATAGAGAATATCAGGAAAGAAAGAAATGATAAAAAAAAAAAGCTGAATAGGAATTTTAGATTGAAAAGTACAAAACGTGGGGTGCCTGGGTGGCTCAGTTGGTTAAGCATCCTACAGGTCAGTTGTTGATCTCAGGATCGTGAGTTCAGGCCCCATGGTGGGTTCTATGCTGGGCACGGAGACTACTTTAAAAAAATTAAAATAAAAGTACAAAACTTAACTGAAAAATTTGCCAGAGGGGCTCAATAATTGACTTGAATTGCAAAATAGTTAATAAACTTGAAGATGTGTAAATAGGGCACATAAGGTCAAAGAACACACTAAAAGAATAGAGAAAAGATAAATAGCGTTTCAGAAAAATGTGGGACACCATTCGCACACCAACGCATGCATATTGGAAATACCAGAAGAGAGGAGAGAGAGAGAAAGTAGAAAAAAAATTAATGAAAATCTTCCTAAGTTTGTTTAAAAAACAGTAATGGATAAGAAGACATATTTTTAAGATGGCAACATACCCAAATTGATCTATATATTTAACCCAATCCCTATCAGAATCCCAGCTGGCTTCTTTGTAGAAATTGACAAGCTGTTCCTAAAATTTATAAGGAAATGCAAGGGACCCAGAGTAACCTAAACAATCTTGAAAAAGAACAGTTTGGAGGATTGACACTTCCTGTTGTTAAAACTTACTACAAAGCAACAGTAATTTAAAACAGTGTGGTACTGGCATAAGGATAAATCATTAAGAAAGAAGTGAGACTCCAGAAATAAACTCTTGGCTTTATGGTCAGCTGATTTTTAACAAGGATACCAAGATCATTCAACGAGGAAGCAATAGAACTCTCAGTAAATGTCAATGGGACAACTGGATAGCCATAAAGAAAATGGTAAAGTTGGACTTTAATTTATACTATATACAAAAATACCTCAAAATGTATCATGAGTAAATGTAAGAGCTAAAAGTATAAGACATTTAGGAAGAAAACATAAGTATATATCTTCAAGATCTCGAATTTGGCAATGGATTCTTAGATATAACACCAGAAGTATGAGAGAAAAATAGATAAATGGGACTTCATGAAAATTAAAATCTTTTGTGTTTCAAAGGACACTATCAGGAACATGAAATGGCAACCCCACAGAATGAGGGAAAATAATTACAAATTATATATCTAATAAAGGACTTGTATCCAGAATATATATGGAATGTTTACAACTCAACCATAAAAAGACAAATAGCCCAATTAAAAAAAGGGTAATAAATTTTTTTGGACATTTATCCAATGAGAATATGCAAATGCATAATAAACACATGAAAAGATGCTCAACATCATTAATTATGAGGGAAATGAGAATTAAAGCCATGGTGAGATACCACCCCACAATCTCTAGAATGACTATAATAAAAAAAAAAAGAAGTCAGATAATGACAAGAGTTGGTGAGGATATAGAGAATTGGAACTTTCTTACACTGCTGGTGGCAAGATAAAAGGGAGTGACAACTTTGGAAAACAGTCTGGCAATTCCTCGAGCAATCAAACATAGGGTTATCCTGAGATCCAACAATTCCACTCTGAGGTATATACGTAAGAAATATTAAAACACATGTCTGTGCTAAACTTGTATATAAATAGTTACAGCAGCATTGTACATAACAGCTAAATGTGGAAACAATCCAATTTCCATCAAATGATGAATGGATCAAAAAAGGGGAGTCATGGCCTGCTCAGGCAGCCATAAGAATATATATAATAGGACACCACTCTTATAACCTCAGTTAACCTTGATTACCTCTGAAAAGTCCTGTCGCCAAGCATGGTCACATTAGGGGTTAGGTTAAACATATGGACAGTTCAGTCTATAGCAGTGATATTTAGCCATAAAAAAAGAAATGAAGTACTCATATGTGCTACAACATGAATGAACTTTGAAAGCATTACGCTAGGTGAAAGAAAGTGGTCACAAAAGATCATATGTGATTTCGTTCTTTATGAAATGTCCGGAATGGGCAAATCTATAGAGACAGTAGAGTAGCAGTTGCTTAGGACTTGGGAGGTAGGGATGAAGGGGGCAGGTAGCAAAGGAATGAGAAGCTGGGAGGCAAGTAATAGCTAAAGTGTACATGGGTTGCTTTTTGATGTGATGAAACATTCTGAAGATTACTGTTGTGATGATTGTTCGTATCTGTGAATATACTAAAAAACATTGGATTATACATTTCAAACTCATAGATTGTGTAGGGTGTGAATTATATCTCAGTAACACTGTTATATAAATGATGTAAATATTTCTCAAAATATTTCCTTTAGCCACACTCTCACCTTAACCCAGACTATCCCTGATCTTTCTTACATTATAAGACTGGGTTTGTACTTTCTAGATTGTCATAAGAATGAAACCATAGTGGATGTACTCTTCTGTTTCTAGCTTCTTTTGTTCAGTATAATGTGTTTGAGATTCATCCATACTGTGTGCATTACTAGTTGCTGCTTTTTGTTGCTGAACAGTCTTACGCTGATGGTTATACCACGTTTGTTCATTATCTTTTGATTTTAGTTTGGGAATTTTGTGAATAAATCTACTCTGAACATTTGTGTGCAAAACTTTGTGCGGACATGTGTTTTCATTTATCTTGGTGAATGTTTAGAAGTGTGACTTGAATTTTGTGTTAAGTACACTAGTCAATACAATCAGCAAAAACTATCTGCCATTTGCTATGTGTCATTGTTTTAATCTCTATATGTGAAGTAATTCATCTAATCCTCACATAGCCTGGGGCATGGTGTCCAATAGCAATGCTTTGTTATGTATTATTTAATATATATGTATACAGTAAAGTTATAAGATATTTTAATAACTTATCTGGTGTTATATTCTTAGCCCAGTTTGTAGTTCAGGAACCTGAAACACAGTTTCTTCATACCAATGCCTATTGTTATATGAAGATTGCTATCGTATAAACTCACATAGTAAAATTTCAAGATGTTTTGACACAATCTAATATTGGTTTTTATCAGGAACAGAAATCCAAACCTTTTCTTCATGTGAGATGATCACTGGAAAAAAAATGCTTAAAACATGAGGATAAATTTCATTTATAATTGTGAAACTGGAAAATAAATTTTGATCACCTCAATGTGTCTTATGGAACTTAATTTGTTAGTCATTCCTCTCTTTTTTATCTACATCTGCTTTCTTCATTAATTCCTCTTTATCAGGTTACTAATAATTAATAATAATAATGCTTACATTTAACTTTGTTTCTACAGCAATGTACACCAAATTATCATTATTTAATTTTTTATTCTTATTGTTACATTTCAAAAAGGATCGTGGTTTTGCATCTGAATCTCACAATTGTTGATGTTCACTCCAATGCCAAGGAGCTCACCAATGCTCATGACCCCCATCTTGCCTTTCTACATACAAAAGAATTCTGAAGAGTTCTGTTTCTAACTCATTTCTCCTGCCTTGATTCCATAGTTAATTATATTTATTTCCAAAGTGTTACTTAATTATAATTATATTCAAAACATTGCCAAATATATTATTGGATGCCTACTTTAAGATACAGGCTGTATTTTCACCTGCCTAATTAGCATCTCCACCTAAATGTCTAGCTGATCATTCAAACTCAGCGCATCAAAAAACTGATTTCCTCCATTTGACCCACTTCTCAGTCAAACGTTATTGATGATAATGATGATGAAGAAGATGCTGATACTGACAAGCATGAAGACTCAGAACAGATCTGCCATTCCTTCTGCATCTTCTTTTTAGTTAGCAGTGTTACCATCTATTCATTTACTAAGTCCTGTATATTTCTCTAGTCTCTGTCTTTTCTTCTTCTCGGATATTCCCTTATTAATGCCCTGTTTTATCTTGTTATTGGAATAATAACTTTTAACTGATATTCACACAGCTACCCTTTTCCTCTCTGTACAATTCTCCAGACAGCCACTAATACCCTGTTAAAACCAAACCTGATTTCGTCATACTTTTCTTAAAATGGTTTACACTTTCCTTCAATATAAAAACCGAAGCTCTTGTCTTAGATTACGAGGACTCCCACCATCTAGAGCCAAACTGCATTCGTATCTTCTTATCCCATGCTTTCTCCCGCCACACAAAGTTATATAGCCCACATGATAACATAGAAGGGCTTCAGTAAAACTGATGATGTACGTGCTTTCTCTTCATAAGCACTTTTGCACCCCTTGTAGACCAGATGAAGAACTACTTAGAAAAATAATTCTCTAATCTGACATAGTGCAGACATTCAACAAATATTCACTGAAGCAAAAATATTAAATTTAGATATTTTCTATATTTTCTATAAAGTTCTGGCAGCCATGAAACTGCACCATGCAAAACTCTCTTCAAGAGATAACCTACTACGTGGACTGAAATTAGCCAAGAGCCTCCAGCTGTAGTACTTTAGGAACCTACCACAGCATTTGAGGTAAGACCACCCTTCCCTGAGTGCTTTCTACTCAATGATGGCACATAGCAAATATACCAGTGCCTGGTCATTCTTGCCCTCTGCAGGACACTCATAGGTTGGAGCAACCTATTAGGGGTGGTTGTGGCTTTCTCAGAGCTACACTAAAGTACGAACTCTTCTTATCCAATATTCCTTTCTTTCTCCTCTGCTTTCAAAGAAGTCAGAGCACCATCAGTGTCTGAAGCTCTCTCTGACTGCTCCTGTTTCTTCTACTCTTTAACATTCACCGGTGTCACCCCAGTACACTCTTGGGCTTCTAACTTAACTCTGTCTTGGTATTTACTTTTGTGAGGTCCCAGACTGACACAAAAGCCTTTCTTGATTTCCAAATCAAATGTGAATAAACCTGGAGGACATTATTCTAAGTGAAATAAGCCAACCTCAGAAAAACAAATACTGTATGATTCCATTCATGTGAGGTATCTAAAATAGTCATAGAAAGAGAGAATAGAAGGGTCCTTGGTAAGAGCTGGGAGGAGGAGGATTGTGGTTCAATGGTTGTAGAAGTTTCAGTCATGCAAGATGAAAAAGTCTAGAGATCTGTATGACGTGGCATGTAGTTAATAATACTGTGTTGTACACTTGAAAATTTGCCAAAAGGTTAGATTTCATGCTATGTGTTTTTATTACTGCAATAATAAGTTAAAAAAATAGTTCTCATACTCATAGAATTTGGTACATAACATTATTGTACATTTTCCAAATTATGTTCTAAATATTTATGTTGCTCTTTTCACTAGGATATGAGCTATGTCATCAGTTGCATGAATAAATTTTTATTAAACGAATTTATTCATTCATTTATTCATTCATGATTTTAAATTTATGAAAATGCATTATACCCATACACAGTTTTGTGGGTTTTTTTTTTTTTTTTTGCATGCACACACACACACACACACACACGCACACATACAAATCTGGTTAAAATCACATTTAACTTTTCATTCAGGGACATTTTCTGAAACATCTGCCATTTTCATATTCCAAAAATAAATATCACATAGATTGTGCTTTGAGCATGCCACAGTACTCATTGAAATTTATTATTTTGGGCTGAAAATAATTCTCCCATCTCTCATTTTCAAGTCAGAGGATAATTATAACTATTCCCTTAAACCACACAGAGAACAAATATACTGAGATTAACAAAGTTAAAAATGAACTCAAAAAGTAGAGGATAGTTAGTATAGCTTGAAACTCTTGACCAATCTAACTATCCATGAGGAGAAATTGAACAATGTAATGAATGGAATTTACAAGTCATACTGGAAAAAAAGGGACAAAGCTTAACCAAGAATACATGAGCTTGCAAAATGTTGAGATCTCAACAAAGTTGCAGTTTTAGTATGACCGCTCTTTGTACAACAGACTACTTTCTAAAACGAATTCTAACTGCAAATGTGTATGTATTAAATTAATTTGCTTGTTGTTATAATTCCTAAAATAAATTCTTATGGAACTGAATTAATTTCAAATTAAAATAAAATCAACTAAGAATGACAATATTCACTTCAAAAGACTATTTTTGATAATGTATAATTCATTTGCATTTCAATTTCTCAGCTTAAACCTTAAATAAATGTTATTTAAACTTATTCTCACTGTGTCTTGTTTACATAATCACAACAGACACAATATCACACCACATAGTTTCTGTGTGATGTGGTATTACTCTTAACAGTAGGTGTGAGATTTGTTACCACATTTTAGCTAAGAAATTCTGTGACTCTACTAATGTTTTCAATCTATCAATACAATTTTTTATGTGACCTTTGTTTATCAAGTAGTAGAGGGAAAGAAAACAATATAGAAGACACATTATATATCCTTAATGAACTTGCAAATGAAAGGAGAACAGTTATGTATCAGACAAAATGAACATAACAAAAATTGGATCAAAAAAAATTAGAGCAGTATATCCTTAAAATGAATATGATCTATAGCTAAGAATACATTGTTGTGCAACTTCTGGAGACATATGATAAGTTTGTGGCCTGGAATAAGACTGTCTAGATAGAATTAATAGAAGTTAGAAGCAGCAATAGAAAAGGTAAGATGGAAATAAGAATTATTATGATATTATCTGTGAAAATAAAGGGAAAAAAAAGAAAGACTAAAAGTATAGTTTAAAGCACTGGGCTTTAAGATAAAGAATTACATTTATCAGAATGAAAATGGGACAAAATTTAAAGGGAAATGCAAAACTTGGAGAAAAAGATATTTAACAAGGTTACTATATATAAAATGTAAAGATACATTAAGAAATCAATTAAAAAATATGAACTCCCTAACAAAAGAGCAAAAACAATAAAGCATTCACAGAAAAGAAGTTCATATTGATAGTAAAGTATGCTAAATACTTAGCTTTACTAGTTTTGTTAAGCAAAATCACAGCCCTCCCCAATGGTGTCCACATTATAATTGCTGAACCTGTGCGTTATGTTATGTGGTGACTAGTGACCCACTTTGCTACTCCAAAATATACCCTTTGGCATAAGGATTATTTCGAAAACAGCAGGTTCAAGGAGATCATTTTGAGCTCCCATCTTCTTCCTGAAAGCAAGATATAGAACTACCTTGTGAAAGATGGCCTCCCTGTTCCAGGAGGAAAGAGACATTGTCACCAGAGATGAGGAGAAATGACCAAGGAAATTCTGCACAAACATACCTTGTTAAAATAACTTTTACCTACCTTTAGTCTCTCCATGTGTTTAATTACTTTTCCACAACTGCCTCTCTTTGTGCAACCTAATGTATAAGCACTTAGGTTTTGCTGCTTCTTTGAATTTTTGTTTCCTTATGAAGGCTCCCATGTTACATAGTACTTATGTTGGATAACGTATATGCTTCTCTCCTATTAACCAGTCTTAGGTCAGCTAAATTCTCCGACCCAGCCAAAGATGCTAAGAGGTTAGAGGTAAAGTTTTGCCTTCTCTCAATGGCAAGGAGAAGCTAAGGTTCCTGATTAGCTGACTTTAAAATAAGATTATCCTGGGTTCTGTGAGTGGACCCAATATAATTATAACGGTCTTTAGAAGTCGAAAGAAAAAGTCAGAGAGTCAGTGATGTGCTCTCAGGGAGACTGAAAAGATTTGCGGATGGAAGTGTATATATATGAGGCCAGCCAAGTGGGCAGTATTTAGAACTGGAAAAGTCAAAGGAACCGATTCTCCTCTACCTGGAGCTTTCCAAAGAGTGCAGCCCTTTGACATCTTGATTTAAGCCTGCTGCGACTCATTTCAAAACTTCTGACTGCCAGAATTATAAGATAATAACTTTCTACAATCTTAGGCTTTCGAGTTTGTGGCAATTTGTAACAGCAGCAACAGGAGACACAAGTAATCAAATGAAATCAAATTAGAGCATTGATCAGATAAATTTTCTCAGTTTGGCAAGGATAAAATATATAGTTCACTATGTACATTGGAAAAGCCATATTCTCCTATGTTACGATTGCATGTGTAGGGACTGTTTGGTACATTCTGGAAGAGAATTTTGCAGTGCATATCAAAAGATTTAAGAATGTTGTTTCTTTTAAATATTGACTCATTAATTCTGATAGAAAGCTTTATTCCTATTAGACAAAACTGAGCATTAACACTTTCACAGATATTCTTGGTCTTATGAAAGATAATAAGGCATTGGCTTAACCAAATAATGAAATACTGTGCATTCATTAAAATTTGTTTTTGTTGTTGTTGTTTGTTTGTTTTAAGAATTGCTAGAAATATAGAATAGCAGACCCTAGTCCTTCACCCACCCCTTGGGCTTTGCCACTTTTCCACACCAGTATCTGCATTACTGCCTGAAGCTTCTCTCTGAAGCCACAGAGGGGTCTCTTGGGCTGTCAAGGAGTGAGACAGAAACTTAGGACTACTTGTTCCATGTACTTGTCTTAGTATACTCATCCTATTCTTAGATCTGTTATTTTCAAATACATTTTCTTTGCTCATGTTTGATGGCTAAAACTCTCTCCTATTCCACGTGAACAAAAAAAGGCCACATTTTTAATGGATTCCTGTCATTTGAGTGCTTTCTGGGTCATTAATAGAGAATTAATAGAATCTCAATATCAGGACAGGAAGGTATTTTTTTCCACTTTTCAAAATTGGTGAGATAGGTGTCACACAACAAGATATTCATCTTTTTTACTATTCATCAAGTCATATTGGCACTTAATAGGCATAGCTTATTTATAGGGCTCATGTGGGTAAGAATTTCACTTGAAATGCCATTGTTCCAGGGATTTGGGGAAGCATTTTAAAAGGAGAGGAGATGTGAAAATCCCTCATCTTTGTCTTCAGGTCCCCCGGATCTAGAAGAAGATATCAGAGCTCAGTGAAAAAGGGGGAGTCGACCCACTCCTCAAAGTTCATAGTTTTGAGAAAAGTTGACACTCTTCTTAGATAATTGAATCTTTAATTCATACAGATCGATTTAGGCATCTTTTACTTCCTAGAAACAAAGGAATCCTTTGTAAGTGTCACAGGCTCATAAATCACATTTGCAATTTGTTTTAAGAGTCCCTAAACTTGTAATTATTTGTAGGAGAAAAACCTGTGACGGAAAGAGTTGTGAAAAAAGGAGTTTATTTATGTGTTTGTTGACCTTTATGAGGCTTAATTTTTCTCCTAGCTAAAAAAGATTGAAAGATACAAACTACTAAATGTGACAAAATTAACATTAATTCAATAACTCAACAAAAATTTACTAAGTATCCACTATGTACCAGTTATTGTTCCATTGACCTTAGACGTAATAGTACATAAAACATAAAATATCTTTGCCTAATAAAGTTTGCTGTCTAGCGTAAAATAAATAAATAAATAAATAAATAAATAAAACTAATAAGATTCCATAGCTTATTTGGAACATTTAAAAATCTATGATTTCTTTGTGAATGAGGGTGAATTACTTTGGAGTGTTGTATTTACTATACATGTCTCATCCATATCTACAAGTATTAGAGTAACAATTTTTTTTTTACACTGGTCTGGGTGACCTGTTTTTTGTTTGTTCGCTTTTTTTTTTAAGTCAATTGAAAAATAATTTAGGTTGTGCTATTTAGATGTGATTTCATTTGCTTCAATGAGAGAAGAGTGGAAATATATATCTTAGTTCACCATATATTTCTGCCAGAACAAACTTATTTCAAACTAATTAGTGCTAGGACACCTGACAAACATAGATACAGGAAATCAAATAGTGGTAAGGGTTTCCAAGGTAGCCAGTGGTTGACAGGGTATAAGAATGCCACGCTGAGCAGAAGGCAAATTCTAAAAATATAATAAAGATTATTTCTGGGTTTGCTGGGAATTACAAATAATTTCCAAAATATCAAGCAATATCTTCTTTTCAGAAGAAAACTAGATAATTACTACAAGTGAAAGAAATATTCAACAATTATTTATTGAAGGTCTGCCAGCTGTTGTGCCTTATTCTAAGTCTTGGAATGGAGTGGGGGGTAAAGTAGATCAGACTTAGTTTCTCCTTGTAAAGTCTAAATTCTCCTGGGGAATATTCACATTCAGGAAACACACATATAAATAATAGTAAAAACTATTTAACGTGCTATGAAGAAAAAGAACATAATATTATGAGAAAACTCGATGGAGTGATTTAATGTATTTTGGGAATAAAAGAAATCGCCTTTCCTTCATGGAGATTTAGCTGAGACCTGAAGCACTAGCAAAAGGAAGGTTCACAGGAGTGGAAAGATACTAGGTCATTCTAGAAAATAGATGGGTGGTGTAACTTCACCATAGTGAGCATGGAAAAACGAAATGTGGGAGGCAGAGCAAATAGTTTCAGATTCAGGGGCTTGTAAGTCATTCTCATAATTTTGTATTTTATCGTAGGAACAAGAAGAACCAGTCAAGAACTTTAAGCAAACAGAAGAGGACACATCAACTTTAAGTTTTACAAAGTTTATATTGGCCTTCTATGGCAGCAATCGGAGGATAAGAGCACTGAGTGGATAGGCAATAGCATAGCTGAAAGACAATGTTGGTTTGAACCTGAGTGGTGGCCGTGGAAATGGAGAGCAATGGAGAATATATATATTCTCCACACACACACACATACACGCACGCATGCACGCACGCGCAACTGGAAGAATCAGCAGGGTGGATGATATAGAAGATGAAACAGGGCGCCTGGGTGGCTCTGTCAGTTAAGCAGTTCAGCCTTCCACTCAGGTCACGATCCTGGAGCCGCCAGGATGGAGTCCAGCATCAGGCTTCCTGCTCAGTGGGGAGTCTGCTTCTCCCTCTGACCTTCCCCCTTCTCATGCTCTCTCTCTCTCTCACTCTCTTCTCATAAATAAATAAAATATTTTTAAAAAAGAAGATGAAACGAATAGAGGTGTCAAAAATTATTCCGTTTCCCAGTCAAACCCTCCTGAATCAGAGCAGAACTTGAGAGCTGAAAAGACGATAGAATTCAGTGGTGCACGCAAGAATAGGTAAAAATTTGCCCCGAGTTTGCTCGATTGACAACTTGGACTGACCATATTAAACAACATTAAACTGTTTTTCTTACTTAGTATCAAGTGACTGTACTAATAAATTATAATTTGGCATCAACTATAAGACATATAGATTCACATGTATACATATGTGCGTGTATATAAGAAATATAGCTTAAGTGCCTTAAAAATATCACTGTCTACTAACTGATGAGATTCAGTCCCTTTGAGCAAGAGTCAGCAAACATTTCTGTAAAGGACCAGCGAGTAAATGTTTTCAGCTTTAGCTACAGAGTCTATGTTAAAACTACTCAACTCTGTTAATATAGTACAAAATTAGCCACAATCAATATTTAAATAAATGCTCATGGGAAGAATTGGTCTGGCTGCAGGTTGCCAAACCATAGAACTTTTAAATAAACATAGGCTAGACTAGAAGGAAGAAGCACTGGTATTGGGGTTTAAAGTGTCCTTCTTTATTAAAAAAAAATTAAATGTAGTAGAAAGTTAGTACGATAGTTTAAGAAAGGTTTGTTAAATATATGATTTTGAATTATTCCTGGATTGATGTTATTTTAAAGTGAATTCCTATGACAAGAAGTTTGACAATTTTGATACTGAACTTTTTCATACTTTTTTACGGTATTACTATTGCTATGTGTTGTGATATATGATTGTCAAAATAACAAACAAATGAAAAAGTGTGAAAAATTGAAATGACAAGATTGTTGAAGTAGTTTTAACATGGTGATGTGCTGAAATCTAAGGGCTGAGATATACTGCGAGTTTTGATATAGTGAAATTAAACCGATATCATAGAGTGACCAATGTGTCTGACTACCCATGTGCCTAGCATGCAACACTAAAATTCTTCTAGCACAAATAAGAAAATTGTCAGTGTGGCTGTCAGAGGCAAAAAGAGGAAAATAGAAAATCAGTCACAGACTGGCTGATTCTGAGAACAGCACAGGATGTACACTCCCAAAAAAGATTATCTATGTTTGGCATTTTTATCTACTAATGCTACATAATGTAACTGAATCAACCAAATCTATTTAGTACTTTATTTGAGATATATATATAGCTATATATACAGCTACATATATATATATGTGTGTGTATATATATTTATAAATATATATACAATTACACATATGCATGCATGTGTATATATTCAAACTTTATTCACATGTGTGGTAAGCTGAATATACTCCCCCCAAGATAGCTTTATCCTACTTCCTGGAGCGTGTATATTCCCCTATCAAGGTAAAAGGGATATTGCAGGTGTGATTATGGTAAGGATTTGAGATAAGGAGACTTTCCAGGATTATCCAGGTGGGCTCAGTGTACTCACAAGCATTCTTGTAAGAGGGAGCCAGGAGGGTCAGTCAGTAATAGGAGATAGGACTCAGAAGGGAGTGAGGAAGGAGCCAAGAGCAAAGGAATATAGGTGGCCTCTAAAAGCTGAAAAAGACGAAGAATTTTTTCCTGAAGCCTTTAGAACGAATGCAACCTTACTAACATGGAGAATTTAGACTTCTGATCTTCAGAACTGTAAGAAAATAAATCTGTGTCATTTTAAGTAATTTAGTTTGTGGTAATTTGTTGCAGTAGCAGTAGGAACTAACACAATATTTAAAGTCAATCTTGCTCGGCATTACTTTAGGAGTTGTTTTCCTAGGAATGGTATGGACATTTTGGTGCTACTGTTGTCCTAATTTTGTGGGTGATTAATTACGAAACTCGTGTCATATAGTGTTTGATGTTGCTGAACTTAAAATCTGAAAATTTAATTTTTAACTTTTTTGATATTTTGAACATGCTGCTTTATAAGTGATTTTATTTCTTCTCATTCATGTGTAAAACTCAGAGATATAATGTAGCTACAATGATGCAACATTATTTGAAATGTGGAACCAAATAAATTAGATAAAAATGATTCATATTTGTTATTATGAAAGCATGAGATCATAATATAGTAATACTAGTAAAATATTGGCTATTTGATATTGTGACAGGGTAAGAATTTAATTTGCAGCAAAAGTACATTCCCAAGTTTCACTTTTGTTTTGTAATAAAATCTCAATTTCAGGAGATATTGAAATGTAAACAGGAAATAGGTGTCAGCCTCAGGTCAGACCTACATTGCACAGTATACTTATTTACACCAGATATTTCGCTATTGTTATATTTAAGCTAAATAGTCACTTCTCTGATTTCTTCTTAGGAATAGACACAGCTTTTGTATGTGCAACACTTTTATATTTCCTTTTAAGGTTACTAAATATGAGTGAGGAGACATGTGCCAAAAGTGATGGATGTTGGAAACAATCTTGAGCTAGGAAACAGCATGAGGAAATTGAAATGTTTGAAAGATAGGTTATATTGGATGAAGAGAGGGGAAAAAAAGGATAATTTATTGTATTTTAGTTAGCTATCTCCAGTCTCTGTACATTTTCTTTCCAATCAGATACTTTGGTCTTTTTTCAGAAAACAAAAAATAAGCAGGCAACAATAGCAGCAACAAAAATAGAAAAAAAAAAAAAAGAAAGAAAAACTACTTATTGATATTGAACATTGCCACAAAATAAATTTTAGATTTACTTAATAGGAATTAAAATTATATTTTACAATTACAAATAATTGTAACCAAGGAGACAACTATACCAGAAATAGATTCTAAATTGAGACAGAGGCACAAAAAAAGAAAAGAACAAAAACCCCAAAATGGCTAGGCAAAAGCATGAAACTCAGTTCTACACAGAGTAGATGAGAAATAGAAGGAAAAAAGCTTCCTAAGCAGACTGAAAAAGGCAGGAAACATTAATGAAAATGAAGCAGAGCCATAGATTAACAAGGTGATCTATATTGATACCCATTTTATTTTAATTAATTAATATAATTTTTTAAAGATTTTATTTATTTATCAGAGAGAGAGAGAGAGTGAGAGCACAAGCAAGGGGAGGGGCAGGCAGAGGGAGAAGGAGAAGCAAGCTCCCCGCTGAGCAGGGAGCCTGATGTGGGGATTGATCCCAGGACCTTGGGATCGTGACCTGAGACAAAGGCAGACACTTAACTGACTGAGCCACACAGGCATCCCCCTATTTTATTTTTAAAAAAATTTTTTGGATGATCCATGCATTTAATAATGTTTATTATCAAATATATGCTATGAACTATTCTAAACATTGGGCATCAGCATAAGTGAAATAAACAGGGTTCCTGCTCTTATACAGCTTGTTTAGTGATAGAAACGAGTTCAGAAATATGTTAATATGTAAATAATATATGTTCTGAAGAAAATGAAGCAAGAGTATGATATATAAACTACATGTGTAAATGGGAGAACCTCGGGTGTTTTTGTTCTTGCTTTTTCCTTTACATGTAGGGAAACCCAGTTCTTCCTTGTATGTCTCCTTTACTAGAACAGAACACTTCACTTCTAACACTTCTGGTCACCAAATGTGTGGAGGTTTTTCTCCACACCAAGCAATTCTCTGAGACCCAAGCTGGGTGTCCTTCAATTGAGCTCAATTCTGACGCTCTCTACCTGGAGATAGCAGCCAATCCCACAGGTGAAGGGTTCAGTCCCGCAAGACGACCACCCTCTTGCCCCCCACTCCCACGCCCAAATTCAGCTTCTGGTTGCAAACCCAGGTCATCCATCACCTGTGCTCCTAACCAACCAGCTTTAGATCAGTGCTTTCAAAGACCCCCTCGTTGGGTATGACTAATTTATGAGCGTGGCTCACAGAACTCAGGGAAACACTTAAGTTCATCAGTTTTTAAAGGATATGATTAAGAATACAGATGGACCTCCAGATGGAAGAGGACAGGATATGTGGGAACGGGTGCGAATCTTCCAGGCTCTGCGAGTATCCACTCTTTCAGCACCTTTACAAGTTCACAAACCCAGAAGCTCTCTAAACCCCATACTTTCAGGATTTTATGGGGGTTTCAGCATGTAGGCATGATCAATCATTAACTCCATTTCTAGCTTTTCACCCCTTCAAGAGAATGAGGGGAAGGGTTGAAAATTTCAAGCTTCTAATTATGGCTTAGGCTTTCCCATGACTAGCTCATCCAAGAGCCCACCCAGAGTTGCCTCCGTAGAGCAAAAAACCCATAGATCACCCGGGAAATTGCAAGGACTTCAGAAGCTCTTTGCCAGGAAGAGGGAAGAGACCTCTTAAATATATGTCTCATAGAAGGTATAGGGATTTATTATTTTAAAGAGCGTTGTCAGGAGGGGCCTCTCTGATAAATTTCTATTAGAACAGAAATATGAAAGAATTTTAAGGTTAAGGTTCAGGGCATGAAAAACTGTGAAGAAAGAATGAAAAGCAGATAGAACCATTTGTGCAAAGGCCCTGAGGCAGGAGCATGCTAGGTATGTAGAACAGCTAGGACTCCAGTGTGCTTAGAATAGAGAGAGGAGGTGGAGGTGGCTTGTGGAATGATCTGAGGTCAGAGAGGTAGCTTTGGGAAAGACTGTACACCCCAGCAGTTCAAAGGAATAAACTGTGTGTTTTATTCTGAGTGAGAGGGGAAATAGTTGAACTTCCTTGAGAAAAACCATCAGGTAGTGACTTTTGAAAGAATACTATTGGATATTGTGTGGTGAATAGATATAGACAGTCGAGGTGAAAACAAAAGTATATGGCAACATTGAATGGTTATGGGTGGAAGGGTACAAAAATACTGATTTGAAGGGATGCATGCACCCTGATGTTTATAGTACCGTTATCAACAACAGCCAAATTAGGGAAGGAGCCCAAATGCCCATCAACTGATGAATAGATAAAGAAGAGGTGGTATATGCATACAATGGAATATTACAGAGCCATTAAAAAGAATGAAATCTTGTCATTTGCAATAACATGGATGGAGCTACAGAGTATGATGCTAGGCAAAATAAGTCAGTCAAAGACAAATAGATGATTTCACTCATGGTGGAACTTAAGAAACAAAACAGGTGAACATGCAGCAGGGGGACGAGAGAGGCAAACCATAAGAGAGACTCTTAACTATAGAGAACAAACTGAAGGTTGCTGGAGGAAGGGAGGGTTAAATAGGTGATGGGGATTAAGGAGGGCACCTGCAGTGATGAGCCCCAGGTGTTGTGTGTAAGTGAAACTTCACTAAATTCACACCTGAAACTAACGTTGCACTGTATGTTAACTAGCTGGAATTTAAATAAAAACTTGGGAAGAAAAGAAACAGTATAGGTGGGAGATAATGATGTCTGTATTAGTTTGCTAGGGCTTCCATAAGAAAATACTACAGACTGGATAGCTTAAAAACAAAAACAAGTTATTTTCTGAGTTCTGAAAGCTAGAAGTCTTAAGAATAAGGTGTCAGCAGATTTGGTTTCTTCTGAATGAAGCCTTTCTCCTTAGCTTGCATATGGCTGCCTTCTAGCTGTGTCCTCACATGGCCTTTACCCGATGCTTGCACAGCCCTGGTGTCTCTCTCTGTATCCTAATCTCCTCTTCTTAATAAGGGCACATTTCAGATTGAATTAGGGCCTACCTTAATAGTCTCATTGTAACTATCACCTCTTTAAAGGCCCTATTTACAAATACAGTTACATTCTGAGGTACGGGGCGGGGGGGTTGGAGCTTAGACATATGGCTTTGGAAGGAACATAGTTCAGCACATAATATCACAGCCTTAGGTGATCATGGTGGTAGTGGTGGAAATGATAAGTCATCAGATTCAGGAAAAATATTAGAGCAAATATAAGATTTGCTGATGGAATAGATATTCATTGTCAAAGATATATCTGATGTTTTCAATGCAACAACTGGAAAATGGAGTTGCTAGCTACAGGGATATGGCAGAACAGGGAAGGAGTGAGTTTGCAGTCCATGTGAGAATTTCTTATGACATGAAAATTGAAATACCTTTCACATATCCAAGTGAAGATGCTAACTAGACAACCAAATATCCAGGAAGTCTCACAAATGTCCCTACTATAGACTGTATAATTCCATAAGCCCATCTGTGATGGGAGTTCAGTCTGTGAGTAAGGTTTAGGAGTGAGCTGGGTAAGGAGTAATCCCTGAAGAGCGAAGGAATTCATAGTGCACCTGGCAGTCTTCTCTCCCTGGAGTCTCTTAGAACAATCTGTATTTTTATCACCTTCTCTTCCTATTTTCCAGAAAAGTTGCCAAAATGGCCAAACACATGAAGAAACAATATAGTATTATCTGCAGCAACATCTTATTTATCTTTTTGCCAAATACTGCCTCCTCTCTGCGTTGTTTTTGCCTCACTTTGAAATTCAACTTTTTATCATTTATTCATTCATTTAGCCTCCTTACTCCACAATAAATAATTTTTAAGCCCTTTCTATGTGCTCTACAATCTTCTTTAAAAACCCTAGCAGGATTAGGTGTGCAGGCATCAACGAGAAGTCTGATTTTTCAGAAATTTGGAGAATGATCCATTAACATGCCAAGGGTAAAAAGAGAAGAGAGTATGAGGCGCTATATTTCCTAGCAAGCCAAGCAAATAACAGGAAAAATATATGCACATGTCTTTAAAAGTCTTACAGTAGGGGCGCCTGGGTGGCACAGCGGTTAAGCATCTGCCTTCAGCTCAGGGCGTGATCCCGGTGTTATGAGATCGAGCCCCACATCAGGCTCTTCCGCTATGAGCCTGCTTCTTCCTCTCCCACTCCCCCTGCTTGTGTTCCTTCTCTCGCTGGCTGTCTCTATCTCTGTCGAATAAATAAATAAAATCTTAAAAAAAAATGCAGAATCCTAGACCCACCCCAGCATTCTAGACCTGGTGAATCAGAATCTGCATTTAAAAAAAAAAAAAAAAGTCTTACAGTAAATTAAAAAACATAAAAGATGTTTGGAATTGTAAGGGTTAGAGGAGATTAATTAATTGAAACTTGAGGAAAGCCAATATATTTTAAATTGTGCCTTGAATAAAAAAATATTTATTTGTGGGGGAGCTTTGTAAGTATTATCATCACTTATCACAATCACTGGCTAGGGCCTTAACAACTCATGATTTCTATTTGCAATTACCTACGTCCATTTAACAACCTCTGTCCGTACGTCAGACATTGCTCTAGGCATTGTGTAAAA
This sequence comes from Ailuropoda melanoleuca, assembly GCF_002007445.2. Taxonomy (NCBI): domain Eukaryota; kingdom Metazoa; phylum Chordata; class Mammalia; order Carnivora; family Ursidae; genus Ailuropoda; species Ailuropoda melanoleuca. The sequence continues at coordinate 33,785,949 of NC_048218.1, forward strand.
ACGATAGAAGGACACATACTATTAAAGATAAACAGAATATCTAAAGTTCTGAAAATCCTAGTTTTCCTAGGTTAGGAAAATTCTTGTCATAAACACTTTTCTCCATCTGTCTGGCCACAGCAAACTTAATTTTTTTTTAAATTATAACTTCAATCACATATTTTCAATCCAAAGCTTCAGGAAGTTTATTCCAGTAATTTGAAATATTTCTGGAAAGAAAACTTGTTGTTTAGAAAGGCTAATTGTTCACCATGGTAGCCAAGCAATTAATCTCACAACTTCATTTTTAAAAAATAAATTGAATGCTGTAAGAGCTTATCTTTTCACTTGCTGTATAATTTCAAATATAATTGAGACAACTACATGGAATAAAGCATGTTAAAACTCTGAAGATCATTCTACTGGCAAATCTGAGCATTCTAAAATTTGGGTCATAGAATAAATCCATCCCAAATATTCCATGTGGCTTAAATGAACAAGAAGTGTTGCAAATCTCAACCACAATAAAATGTTAACCTTTAAAGATTTGTTGGGTTTCAAAATATCTAAAATATTTGAACAATTCAAATGCAGATAACCATTTCATTACTGTGGTCCACTTATTATTTTTTCAATAGAGATGAGATCCAAAATATATTTGGAAAGTAAATTTTAAATAATTATTGTAACATTTCCATAGGATAGCTACTAGTAACATCTATCATGAAAATAGTATTTACTTCAGTAACAATTTCTCTGATGTGGTCTATTGGAACCATGAATAAGAAGCTCAGGCACTAGTAACTACATTTAGGGGCAAATAGTTATTACCTGTAAATTAAAATATCAATTATATGTATATATATATATATATATATATACATACATATAATATTTCTTTAGTCCTCATGTATACAGAAAAACCACAAATTGATGTTATATGTGAGTACACAAAAACCCAATTATATGGGGAAGGCAGGGGGAGGATATATAACATTGTGGTAAAGAGGAAAAAAAACCCTCTAAATGCTAATTTGTCAAAATAAATAAGCTGTATAAACATGGGAAAGCTAGTAATGCTAATGCAAAAAATGCATAATTTGATCTGTAAACTGGGTAGTTAAGTCTAGGAAAAAATTAGCTAATAATAGATTTTCTATATTGTTGGGGGGAAAAAGAAATGTGTTTTATCTCTTGTTATGTGAGTGCCTAGATAATAGCTTCAACTTACCCATCTTGACTTGCAAAACCTAAGTGTTTGCTATCTGACTCTATGCAGAAAATGTTTGCTGACCCCCGGTCTAGGGTTTTTCAGTATTTCTGTATAACCTATTACAATAGTTATTCAATTTTCTCCAGACAAAATAAGTTCACCTTTCTACTAGCCAAGAAAATAAAGTATCTAAATGCGCTTACCTTTGATGATTTTGAGTAAAGCATCATCATTTTTTAGCATGCAGTTTTTCAACACACATAAAAAAGAAATACTGGCTAAATTTAGTTTGCAAGCAAAATATAAGTTGGCCTTATTAATAGATTTCTCAAATAAAATCTAACATTTCCTGAATATTGATTTATGAGATGTAGGATTAAATCATTTAATTAGCTGAGTTACAGCTGTCACACATTACTGGATCTCTTCTTATTAGGGGTTGAAAGAAAATCAAGCATGTCCTAGAACTGTCAACATAAAAAGTTTCCCCCTACAGAGTTCTTTGATTTTTATTTTGTTCTACGTAAGAAAGTAGATACTTTGACTTTTTCTTCGTAGGCAAGGAATCAATGAATTGAAAATTGTTCTGACCACTGGTAGATTAGGTGATATCCCTGTGACTCCTGGGGTATGTTAAATCAGTCAGCGTTGGAAGATGCAACTCAGTGGGGTTTTATAACTGTTTGTACAGGATATTCTCAACACACATACAAATATTTCCTTTGTGCACTTATGTTCTATTTATCTTAGTCCTCTATTTAGCTAAATAATACAACTGTTACAGCATTTAGCAGATCCAAAGTGTATACTCTAAATTTTCTTCAGATATATCACTCTCTGTAGGAAGCCAATTCGCACACAATTTTCTTGTTTGTGCTTAAAAAGCCCAAATTTTTATATGCTTTTAACGTTTGATTCAAACATGCTTTTTCCTGAGAATAAAGTCTTCTTTAATATGAGTTTCAAATTCCCATCTTTTCTGGATCTTCACAGTGCATTCAAAGTTAGCATGCCCTGTGCCTTGCAGCAGTTATGTATGGGCATGAGCAATATGCCAAATGCTATCATGGATTGTATCCATTCCTACTTACATTGCACCTTCACTGTATAAGGCATCCAGGCTGGCATTAGGAGATCTGAGTGGGGACTATTTTAAGAAAGGATCCACTCTGGACCTGGGTTTCCTTTATGACATTATATATACTATGTATTGGTTTCCCTTTTCCTACATTACCCATTTATATTTTCTGTGTTTAGTAAATTCTGTCTCTGTTATACATACTGTCATGGTGTTTTTTATGTCATCAAGCAGCCTTTATCTTATATCTGGTTCAACCATTTAAAAAAAACCCTTTCTGGGGCGCCTGGGTGGCACAGCGGTTAAGCATCTGCCTTCGGCTCAGGGCGTGATCCCAGCGCTATGGGATCGAGCCCCACATCAGGCTCCTCCGCTATGAGCCTGCTTCTTCCTCTCCCACTCCCCCTGCTTGTGTTCCCTCTCTCTCTGGCTGTCTCTATCTCTGTCAAATAAATAAATAAAATCTTTAAAAAAACTCTTTCTATTCATAATAGATCATAATAATTTAGGACAGATATGGGTTATATATTATTACTAAAAAAAATAGGAGGGAGGACCACAGTTTTCATATTAGTTTCATACATTTTATGAGATTGTCATGTCTTATATCACATCAAACATATACTAAACTCTCCACTCTGATGCCAGGTTAAGGTGGGCAGTCACTGCATTAATGGTAAGAAAACCACACACATTCACATGTGCTGTGCACACAAATGAAATTCTGAACTGTGTATGAATCTGTTTTGAAAATATTGTTTTGCTGTTTGGAGTGGCATGGCACTTAGGACCATAAGAAGAAACATTCAAATTTCACCAGGTCTTATCTGAAATTTTATTCCTTTCCCCACTGCAGTAGACCAAAGTCAAGAACACATAATGCAGATAAATCCATATCTGATTTTCTTTTCCACGTATATTTGATTGTGATACAATATAATTAGACTAGACTCCATTTAGATGATGTCATAAGGTCTGTCAAATTAATTAACTGCTTTTTAAGGATATCGATATCAGATAAAGTGATTAGTATTTTGTATTTCCTGAACTTCTTTGATTAGAAAGACATAGAAAACTGTCTTTAAAACCAGTATCAAAGAACCAACAGACTCCCATTGCAACATTTTACGCACATTGTAACAACACATTTTTAACCCTAACTATATTCTGAGGAGCTCTGAACTTTCACATAGGCATTAAAACAATTTGAATATATCTTTATTCTTTTCTCTATTTGGTTATTATTATTATATTATAGTATGTGAATTGTCCTAAGATGGATAGACATAATAAAGAAAAATACTTATAATTAGAAAACATGAGTCAGCAACAGATACAAGAAGATTTACTTGAGAAAGCTGTGTGAATTAGTGGGATATTGTTAAGAAAGAGGATGAGAGACTTGATTCCTTGTACAAGGAGAATATATGAGAAAAACAAAACTAATAAGTAAAATTTGTAACATACCAATTTGGCTTTCAACATGATTAATAAAATTGATTCTTACTTTGCTTATTTGGCAAAAGGGATAACAACCCTTTGAGAGGCTTTTTAGATCCCCAGTATCTTGCTTTCCCCAAGCAATAATATAAATAAATCAAGGTGGAAAGAGAAGTGAAGCATGGAAAAAAAAATTCAGTTCTTCACATTGGCATATGGACTTTCCTTGGCAATTTAATAAGGTGGGCACCTCTGTGAAGGACTTAAACTCACAGACACAGGACAGCTTGCATAATAATATTTAATTGATATGGCTAAAGCCAAATATTTTTTTTTGAATATACACATACACACCACCACCACCACAAGCACTCTTACCACATATCCTATAGGAACGTTATTAGACTTACTTATGTATTTTATACAATACCTTGAGTTCCTTGAAGGAAAAGTGTGACAAAAAAGCAAAACCAAAAATAAATGTTAAAAAGTGGGATCTTGCAGAAAGAAAATATTGCTCTATAATAAAGAGTTTTTGTTTTCTTAGAATTGCAAAATTACTGAAAGAAATTACAACACAAAGCAGAAAGTGCTCAAAATCTTTCAAGTTTCTCATTACTTCTCAGCCACTCATCCTGGGAAGTCAAGCTAAGTAGGTTCTATTATACAAATGCGTAAGAAAGTGGGGGGAAAGTGGAAAGTTCTGATTTACTAACAACATTGATAAATGAGGTGCACAGACAACTCCAACACCATTTCAGCTGATAGTTTCTAAACCCACTCCAGAAAATCTTTCACTTGAGCATTAGGCTGGGTGAAACTTCACTGTTTAATGTTTACACTTATTCCCCCTACAGGTGATGATGCAAATAGAACAGCATGTTTATGTATAAATCAACCCCTAGATCATCAAACTGGATGTCTTAGGTCCAACTCCCTCATCTCAGGTGTTACACATGCTCACTTACAGACCCATTATCTACTGATAACAAAGGAGAACATAAGTTATCTGCAGAAATAGTTCAAACATGCAGCTCCCGGGTTCTTGAAAAACCACAAATGATTGGCAAATATTTCTGTTGCAGACACAAAAACAAAGAGCTCATTTCCTTCAAGAGCATCCCATAGCAACATCTGTGAGCTGGCATGTGCTAAGGAAGAGAGAAGGCTTCCTCTTCCCTTCCTAATGCCTTCTTCCCCTCTCTGATGTCAGATTTTTCTGACTCTAAGGAATCCAGACTGGGGGAAAGAAGCTATTGATAAAGAACTTCAGGAATGGGGCCCACCCATACCTGGGTCACTGCCCTCTTAGAGTTAGCTATGAAGCTTTCATTTTACTCATTTCAGGAAGCCTGGAGACCACAAAGCTCTGAGTGCCTATCTTCTAAGGTGCTGCATAACTTTGAACTTCATTCAGTGTGCTCTGGGGGAAACGTATCCTTGGGTCGTGCCCACTGAAGAAGATTCTGATGGATTCTTATTATAGGCATCCTGGTAACTCTGTAACAGGTGGTAGTGACTCACACATTTTTCTTTTTTTAAATAACAGCTTGGTTGAGATATATTTTACATACCACACAGTTTACCCATTTAAAGTAGTGTACAATCATTTTTAGTATGGTCAATATTATCAGTATTTCTATCACTCCTAAAACCTTGAACTTGTTAGCGGTCACTCCCCATTTCCTCCACCTTCCCTGTACCCCCACCTCAGCTCTAAGACAACCATTAATCTGCATAGATTTGCCTATTCTGAACAGTTCATACAGATAGAATTACTCCTGTGTGGTCCTTGTGACTGGCTTCTTTCACTTAGCATAATCTTTTCAGAGCCATCTATGTTCTTGCATGAGTGAGTTCTTCATTCCTTCTTATGACTGAATAATATTCCATTGTGTGGATATACATTTTGTTTATCTATCCAGCTGATGGACGTTTAAATTGATTCTACCTTTTGACTATTAGGAAAAATGCTGTTATGAAAATTAGCATATGAGGTTTAAGACCATACCTATCTTATTGAGAATATCATTGTATTTATGTTAAAAAATCTGCAGTCTCTTTGAAATGCAATATTTTCTAATATTTGCTATGGAAAATTTAACATATCATACTACCTTGTTCCTATGATTTCCTCTTTTATAGATTTTTAGAAACCTGCTTACTCTGTCCCTCAACTGCTCTTTTAAATAAGCATACTATGATTAATGAGCTCTTTGTTAAGTAACTTAATCTAATTAAAATATTAAAAACATACTTTTAAAAAGGCAGACTACATAAATTAGGAGCTCCATTCACCATATATGTTGGTCCCAACGGTGTTGTAATTTTTCACGTTGGCCATTGTCAAGAGTTCCTGTATTAATCAGTGGGGCACGTGGTGAGAGGAAACAGGTGGCATCGGTGTTCTACATTTTTAGCAAAGTGGAAGATGTTGAATTTGACATTTTCTAAATCACTTTATTTCTAGCATATATTTAGTAAGTACTTGCTGAATATAAAACATAATTCCATGGGCTAGTGTATGAGTAAGATGAATCATATGCAGTCCCCGAGCTCATATAGTGGGGTATTACTTTGCAGCAAACAGGATGCATAAAACTGAGAGAGCCAGTTGATTGTACAGGAGAAACGAAGTATGAGTGTGTCGAGTACGAGCATATTCCGATTCATTATTATAAACTTGGTAAACTATAACACTTAGTATTTTGTATCTCTTAAACTTATTTGTTTATAAGCTTTTATGGGGAAGAATCTTTTCTTAAATGGTAACACAAAATACACATGCACACATACATTTATATGTTATTTCTCCTCCTCCTTTGATGACAACTCTTCTTCTCCTCCCTTTTCTTCTCCTTCATTTTCTCCTTCTCCTCTTCCCTCTTCTTTTCTTATTTTAATTTTTCCTAAGCATGTGTTTCCAGATAGAGGGTTCTTCTATGTTGGATGATAAAAGAACAATTTGGATATATAAAGATCTTTAAAATTCCGTCCTAGAAATGTAATTGATGCAGAGGAGTCCTCAGGGGTTTGGAGAAATCCTCTAAGGGCTTGAACACTTGGATGCCCAAAAGATCATTTAACACAATATGTAAGCAATTACCATGTGTAGTGAAGACTGAGGATATTCAATTTAGGAAATACTGATGCATAGAAGTCCAAATGGATAACCCAGACAAGGTGGAATATAAAAACACTGCTTACCAGAATGTGCAGTCTCATTTAAAATTTTCTAACTAGGGGAACCTGGGTGGCTCAGCTGGTTAAGTGTCTGATTTAGGTTCAGGTCATGATCTCAGGGTTGTGAGATCGAGCCCTGCATTGGGCTCTGTGCTCAGCAGGGAGGCTGCTTGAGATCCTCTCCCTCTCCCTCCCCCCCCCAATAGATAAATCTTTAGTTAGAAAATGTTATTTTTTTTTATTCTGCTTTTCTATACATGTTGCCCAGAATCTCTATAACTGGCAAGGATTGTGTTTCCCCAGAACAATAGCATCAAATGGAGCTAGGACAACTACCTAAAGGATATTTTAGAATTTGTGAGCATGTTTCTGATTACCATCATTTGGAGGGCAATGTTGCTAGATACCTTGCAATGATCATGGTAGACTATCTTAAAGAACCATCTTGTGAAATCGTCTTATGAAAATGTTGCTTAATAAGACTAGAAAATAACAATATTTCCAACTTAAAAGTCAAGTATTTTTTGTATCATTTTAATAAATGGAATTTCCCAAGAATACAACTAAAATTGAGTGTAGCTTCTACTCGATTTTGTTCAATTTGTTCTTTTAGTTTATCACTGTTTTGTGGAGTCCTGTCATGAACAGAAACTATGTTCATGATATATTTGAATCATCAGAAGAACACACTTGTCTGCATTGGTACCTATAGCATTGGTTGTGAGTATTTCACCATGTCATTATATTTTCTATTACAGTATGTTTGAACAATTGCTTCTTAGAATTTGTATTGTTTTATTTTCAATTACCTTCCTTCTATATATTCTTTATCTTACTGGCACAGTGTTATATTGATGTAGATTTTTTGAAATTATTTGTACAGTATTTAAACTTTTATTTCAGGATAGAAAAAGAATGTTACAAAATATTTGTTATACAAAGGGAGTGAAAAGTCTTACAGGATGGGAAAGCGCTGCCTGTGGAGAGAGAAAAAAATCCTTACCCCCATCATGTTCCTAGTTATCACAGACTGACAGGCAGAGTAAGGAGGGATCACCTGTTACCTCAAACTCTCATTTACAGAGGACTCTTGAGTCCTAGAAAGCTTCCCCCTCCCCCAGTAGTGACATAGCAAGTTAGGATAGTGATAGGAATAGAAACTATCTCTTAAATTTAGAGTTTTCAACTTAAATAGAAATATACAAGCCATTGTAGATCATTAACTTGTTTTATAGATGAGGCAAATCATAAACTTATTTTGCAGATAAGGAACTGGGGCTGGAAAATCTTGCCTAAATGGAGTTATGTATAATTTACACTCCTGCCCAGGCTTTACTGTTAGATGTTTCACTACAGTAGGTCTTTATGCATTTGTACATTTTCTCTGCTCTATATTATGTACTGGTAATGCCAAAAATACCCACGATTACTATGATAAGTCAAAAACATAATAATTTTTATTATAGTTATTAGCTTTAAAGATTTTGATTTACATTCACAAGTACATAATAAACTCTACCAGTTGCACATAAAACAAGTTGGAAATGATTTTCAAACGTGTGATCAAGTTAAACACACATTTCTGTGTTCTGATCAAAGAACTGAAGTGTCAGATAAATACCAAACAAAAGTGGAAATCATGTGTTCATATATAAAGGGTAAAATACTTTTACATAATATTATCATTTCATTTGGATTTGATTTCTAAAACTTCCGTTTATTTTCTAATGTTGTTATAGTTATTATGAATTGAACCAAATTAGATGCACCTGTTATTTATATCATGTTGCTGAATTAAAGCAATAGTAGAATTTTTTGTTGTTGTTGAAGTTGTAGTGTTTTCCTTATTTCTTATTTTAAAAAGGTGAAAGTCACTACATTTATAATTGAATAGTGGCAGCAGAAAGTAGGGAGAAGATTTATGTGTTCTCAAGCAGAGGAAAACTATGAATAGAAAAATTTGGCTCAGTTCCATAACAGATTTCCAATTTTTTACCTGATTAGTTGTGAGATAGTTCTAAATGGAAGTTATGCGTACTTCACCTTCTAAATTAGACCAGAAGATGCTGATGAAATCCTTTATCCTCATTGTCGATATCAGTGCAAATAAGGAAACAAAAGTTTTCTTTTTTTCTCTTGTGAAGTACATAGAGTGAATAAAGGGATTTTAATTTTTCTATGAAGATACACACACACATAAATAAGCAGTGAAATACTTTTCAGAGTTGTTAGTTTTTATTGTATGCATTTGGAATAACCCTAAAGACTTTGGAGTCTTTCAAACACATATAAAATGAGGATATTGAACTTTTCATTCAAAAGAGTGAATTATTATATTTAAATATAATTGTACTATTTTAATTGTTTTGACTTAAAAATAACATTTATTGACTGCTTACAAAAGAAAGAGTAGATGCATTTTTTTTTTATTCTGCCTGTTAGTAACACAAACAAAAAACCTTGCCTGCTAGTACAATAGCCCTGGATATTATATATAAAACACAGAAAGCTGGAGAGAAGCAGATGGAAAAACTAGTGGCCTCTGGACACAAGACGAACATGGTTTTGAATTTTCTAGCTCCCCCCCCCAACCTTATTTAACCTGAGTAAGTGCTGGAGAATTGGTAATCTGGAAATGCCAATAGATACAGACCAAAAAAGGCCCAACAGAAGCATTTATTTACAGCCAAAGGGCCAGGAAATAAGAAACCCAGCCAGACAGAAAACCTTTAGAAAAACAACTGCTCCACTGCAACCAAATACCAAAACAAAACTACTGTAGCCACCCAAACCACCGGCAGCTAAGTGGGGAGCATAGACTTCTACTCTTCCTAGGCAAGAGTTACTCCACAAACTCCCATCCTATGTGAATAGTATTGCAGAAGACTGAAGAGGGAGTCTGGACTTTCCCTTCCACCTCAAACACCTCTCCCTCAAATTTGTGTCAGAGGAGGCCACACGAGGGAGTACTCACAAGGCATTCCTACCTCTCCAAGCCAGGAATGTCAGTGGAGGAGCTACTGGGGTAATGAATATACCATTCCCACCCAGCAATAATGAGGAGTTCCTCTTCCTCTAATTGGTAGCTGAGTGGGAAAGTTGGGCTTCTCTCCACTGGACAGCAACTAGATGCTTTTCCCTTTCCCTGCCTGAGCAGGGTTAGAGAAAGCCATCTAAAATAGAAAGTTTACGTAAAATCTGGAGGCACATGATATTATACCTACATTCCAGGTTTCAGTAAGAAAAAAGATCACTCCTCATACTAGGGACCAGAGAGATCTAACTGAATATAGAAAGACAATTGGTAGTTACCAACATCAAGATGATAGAGATGTTAGAATTATCTGACAAAAATATTTTTGAAAATCAAAAATGCTTTGATCACCAATTATGAATGTGCTTGAAATGAAAAAAATACCCAGTCTCAGACAAAAAATATCTCAGCAAAGAGATAGAATACATAGAATGCATAACAGAGAACCAAATGAAGTTTCAGAACTGAAAAATACAACATTGATAAATAGCTCTATGGATGGGCTGAACAGGAGAATGGGCGGAACTGGAAAAAATAATTAATTTGAAATGGAACAGTGAAAAAGATCCAATCAGAGCAACAAAACAACAAAAAACAAAACAAAACAACCGAGTCTCAGAGACTTGTGGGATTATAGCTAAAGATCTCACATTGGAGCCATTGAAGTGCTGGGAGGAGTACAGAAAGAGATGGGACTGAACGATTATTAAAATTACAGTGAAACATCAAAAGTTTGACAAAAGTTTTGAACTTACAGATTCAAAACTGAGCAAATCCCAAGCAGGAAATGCTATTTACAAGAAACTCACTTTACTTTTAATGACATAGCCAGGTTAAAAGTCAAAGAGGGAAAATTGCATTCCGTGCAAACCACCAAAGAAGCCAGGAGTGGCCTTAATAATATCAGATAAAGTAGACTTTGGAGTAAATTACCAGAAATGGAAAGAGATACTATATACTGTTGAAAAGAGCTAATTTCCCCATAGCAATCCTAAACGTATATGCACTGAAAAACACAACTTCAAAACACGTGATGTAAAAACTAAACGAGGAAAGACAAATCCACATTTACAGCTGGATATTTCAGTATCATCATAATAGTAGCTAATCAACATTTTTGAACACTCCACCCAATAACAGAGAAATACACATTCTTTTAAGGTATTTATATTGCAAGATCGACCATATTGTGGGCCATATAACCAATAATTTAAAATATTGATATCATACAGAGTGTGTTACCTGTCCACATGGATTCTAACTAGAAATCAATAAGAGATAACATGGAAATCTCCAAATGCTTGAGAAATAACTACACACTTTTAAATAATCCATAGGTCAAAGATGAAATCTCAAAGCAAATTACATATCTATCTATATATAGAGAGAGAGACTGAATTTTTAAAAATTCAACGTATCAAAATTTGTGGGACATAGGTAAAATTGTACTGGGAAGAAAAAAAAATTAAGACCTTATTTGAGAGAGAGCACAAGCAGGGGGAACTGCAGGCTGAGAGAGAGAGAGAAGCAGACTGCCTACTGAGCAAGGAGCCTGATATGTGGCTCAATCCCAGGACCCTGGGATCATGACCTGAGCCAAAGGTAGACACTTAACGGACTGAGCCACCCAGGCATTCCTGGAAAGAAACTTGATAGCACTAAATATTTACATTAGAAAAGGAGGAAATCTCAAATTAGCTACCAGTCAAGCTTCTACTTTAAGAACCTAGAAAATAAAGAGAAACATAAATGCAAAACAAGGAGAAGGAACGAAATAATAAAGTGCAGTAACCAATAAAGTGGAAAACAGAAAAACAATAGTAAAAATCAATGAATCAAAAAAATTGGGGGGAGAGCAATAAACTTGGTAAACTTTTAGAAATAACTGACAAAGAAGAAAAATGAAGGAAAATATTTTCCCCTAATATCACAGACAAAAGAAGCTGTCTACTTTACCACTCTTATTCAACGTAGTGGTGGAAGTTCCAGTAAATGCAAAAAGTCAGTAAATGAAAAAGATACATATCAGAAAAAAAAAAACCCTATACTGTATGACATGACTGTAGAAAAATATAAGGAATCTGCAAAAACTGTCCTATAATTGATAAGCGAGTTCAGGAAGGTCAGAGGATACCAAAAGAAAAATACAAAGATCAATTATATTTCTATATACTAGTGATGACATGAACAAATGGTCACCAAAATTATAAACAATACCATTTATACTTGTTCAAAAATAAAATATGTTGAGGTAAATCTAATAATACATGTATGTAACTTGTATGCTGAAAACTACAAAATGCTGATGACAAATCAAACAAGATCGAAATAATACACAGGCATGCAGTGTTGAAGGATTGGAAGACTCAACATAAAAAAGGTGCCAATTCTTACCAAATCTATATACAGGTTTTATACATCTTCTATCCAAACCTGAGTAATAATTTTTGGTGATATAGAGATTATTCTAAAATTTGTATGGAAAGGCAAATAGACTAGAATAGTTCTTTTTTTTTAATTGAAAAAGGAATAAAGTGGGAGGAATCACTCTATTTTACTTCAAGACTTATTATAAAACTATAGTAATCAGGACCATATGATATTAGATATAGGTATATAGATCAGTGGAACAGAAAGAAGAATCCGGAAACAGACCCTCATAATTTGCCCAGCTGATTTTTGACAGAGTTGAAAAAGAATTTTAATAGAGGAAGATAGCCTTTTCAAGAAATGGTCTGGAGCAACTAAATGCCCATAGCCTAGTACGAATATATAACCCTTCAACTAAGTCTCACATTTTAAACAAAAATTAACTAAAAATGGAGGGCCTATTTAAATATGAGAGTAGAAAACTTTTAGAAAAAGGTACAAAATCTTCTGAATCTCAATACTTAGTGCTGGAGATGTTCATTTGTAGAGATCCAGATGTATCTTCCTGCGTCTCAGGCTGATTCCGTGGATGTTCAGGCTGGTCTGGTACCTATCCAGCTCGACTCAGGGGACCAGCTGAAAAAGGGGTCCCCTACTCCTCCGCCATCTTAACTCCCTCTCCTCTCCTTCTTAATCCAGTCATCTGTTGAAGGGCATCTCAGCTCCTTCCACGATTTAGCTATTGTGGACAATGCTGCTATGAACATTGGGGTGCATATGGCCCTTCTCTTCACTATGTCTGTATCTTTGGGGTAAACACCCAGTAGTGCAATGGCTGGGTTATAGGGTAGCTCAATTTTTAACTTTTTAAGGGACCTCCACACTGTTTTCCAGAGTGTCTGTACCAACTTGCATTCCCACCAACAATGTAGGAGGGATTCCCTTTCTCCACATCCTTTCCAGCAATTGTTGTTTCTTGCCTTGTCTATTTTTGCCATTCTAACTGGCGTAAAGTGGTATCTCAGTGTGGTTTTGATTTGAATTTCCCTGATGGCTAAATCGTGGAAGGAGCCAAGATGCCCTTCAACAGATGACTGGATTAAGAAGTTGTGGTCCATATATACAATGGAATATTACTCAGCTATCAGAAAGAACGAATTCTCAACATTTGCTGCAACATGGACGGCACTGGAGGAGATAATGCTAAGTGAAATAAGTCAAGAAGAGAAAGACAATTATCATATGATTTCTCTCATCTATGGAACATAAGAACTAGGATGATCGGTAGGGGAAGAAAGGGATAAAGGGGGGGGTAATCAGAAGGGGGAATGAAACATGAGAGACTATGGACTATGAGAAACAAACTGAGGGCCTCAGAGGGGAGGGGGGTGGGGGAATGGGATAGACTGGTGATGGGTAGTAAGGAGGGCACGTATTGCATGGTGCACTGGGTGTTATACGCAACTAATGAAGCATCGAAATTTACATTGGAAACCGGGGATGTACTGTATGGTGACTAACATAATATAATAAAAAATCATTAAAAAAATCTTCTGAATCTATGTCTAGGCAAAGTTTTTAGATGTGGTAATAAAACATGGTCCATTAAAGGAAAAATTAATAAATTACACTTAATAAAAATTAAAAAAATCTCTATTTAAACCTTTTTAAATGATGTCAAACTACAGTATTGTAAAAAATATTTGTAAATCATATATCCAAGAAAGGACTAGTACCTAGAACCTCTAAAAATCTTTCAGAATTCAACAGTTAAACTGTCCAATTAGCAAATGGGTAAAACACATGAATGGACATTCCCCTGAAAAGGATGGAGATTATATATACATATTATTATATATACATAATCTACACACACACATAGTAAAGAAGGATATGAAAAGATGTTATTTAACGTCAATAGCCACTAAGGAAATATAAGTGAAAACCACAGTAAGATATCACTACACACCTATCAAATGATAAATAGTGCCAACACCCAATGCTGACAACAGTGCAACAGCTGGATCATTGATACATTGTTAGTGGGAATGCAAAATAGCATAGTCCCTGTAGAAAACGGTTTGGCAACTTATTTGAAAATTAAACATTCAACTAATACACAATCCAGCAACTGAACTCTTGGATATTTATTCCAGAATATGTTTATATGAGCTTTATTTGTAATCATTGCTATAAACAATAGCTAAGAACTATAAAGAACTTTGAAGTCCTTCAAAAGGTGGATGGTTAAGCAAACTGTGGTACATCCATACCGTTTAGTTATAAAAAGGAAAGAACTACTGATATATATCACAATCTGGATTAATTGCTCCAGAATTATGCTGAGTGAAAAAAAGCCAGTCCCAAAAGGTTACATGCATACTGTATGGTTCTGTTGATAGAACGTTCTTGAAAGGATAGTATTATAGAAATGGAAAAGAGATGATGGTGTCCAGGGTTATAAAGGAGTAAGGTCTAAAAGGAAGTGGGTGAATCTATAAATGACAATGTGAAGGGTCCTTGTGATGATGGAAATGTTCATCCGGACTGCATCAATGTCAGTGTCAGTATCCTGGTTTTGCTATTTTACTAGTTTCCCAAGATATTACCATTGAGGGAAACTGAAAAAAGAGTGCACCAAATCTCTCTGTGCTACTTCTGACAACTGCATGGGAATCTACAGTTGTCTCAAAGCAAAAAGTTTAATTAAAAATATAACATTTAATTATTTGTAAAAAATATTCTCTCTCGTTTCCTCTCCCTGAAAATTTTAGTATCAGTCTTAAAATCTGAGTTTCATAAATTTTAATTTCCTCACAGTTTTGAATTTTAACTATTTTTCTTTTTGGTGGTTGTTAAATATTTTATTTCAATCAGTTTGATTTTTGTCATCCCTTATTGTCAGGAGCTGAGCTGAGCCGGAAAGAGCTGAGCTGCCAGGTGTAGGAGTGGTAAATTACAACAACAAACCAGGAGTCTTCAATCATGTTCTCCCACAGTGAAGTAGGAAGCAAACCTAAAGGACACGCTGGCTCCAGTGCTCTCCATTTTTCCCATGGAACTGCACCCGGCAGGGGTCAGGTAGGTCGGCATACACAGAGGGAAATTTTCATGGCCAAGAGTCATCTGATGGCCAGTGGAGAGAGTGAGGGGTAAGGGCTAGGATTAGAGAAGTACTGAATGCGCACCTAGTCGGTGGAGAAAGATGTCTCCAAGATCCACTCTGTAGCCCCTGTAAGGAGGTCTCCGCAGAGTTCCCTGAGGAAGGAATCCAGATCTCCATCAGAGCATGGTTGGCGGGGACCTTGAATCCTTGACTGCAGCGCGAAGCTATGCCCTGAAACTGCCAGGTAAAGCCTTGGTGTTTGTCTCCGTTTAGGCCTGAAAAATCACACATAGGATTCCAGCTCTCACTTATTAGCCCATATAATCCTTTTTCTTCCTTTTATATCATATTGATATCATCACTATTTTTATTAATTTGGTTAAATAGTTTCTGTGAGACCATGTATAGACACTTGTCATTTAATACAGATGACTCTGGATCACTCAGAAATTGAAGAAAGAAAAGACGCAAAACTTTTGTGTTTGCTTTCCACTTTCTCTGGGCCTAGAGGAGTTGAAAGGTAGCATGTGAAAGCCACAGAGAACAAAAGCAAGCTCGCTTCTGATGAAGACTTATTCAAGCTTTTAGATTTGGAAGCTTCAAGTTATGTGTAAGTCATAACTATTTAAGCAAAAAACTTTGTCAATTGTAAACTATTCTAATTGATATGGAATTTAACTTACTTAAAAAAATTTAAAGCAACATATTCAAATATGTTTTAAATTATGTCTTCTTAGCCATTTAAAGATTTTATTTTTTCATTTGACAGAGATAGAGACAGCCAGTGAGAGAGGGAACACAAGCAGGGGGAGTGGGAGAGGAAGAAGCAGGCTCATAGTGGAGGAGCCTGATGTGGGGCTCGATCCCAGAACGCCGGGATCACGCCCCGAGCCGAAGGCAGATGCTTAACCGCTGTGCCACCCAGGCGCCCCCATATGTTTTAAATTATGTCTTCTTAGCCATCTGATAGTTGTGAATGTCAAAAAACAAATCCTGTCAGTTAATTTGGTTTCCAAGTCATCGATAGGGTGTTAATACTCATCACCACCAGAAATGCTCATACTGGCTTTGGTTACAAATATGCCTAATGTGACTCGGATGATTATTTTCCCCTGCAGGAGTATGAACTCAACAGAAATGCATTTTCTTACAGCTGACAATCCTTTTTATAATCCTGATATTTTGATTTGTGTTTAGAATATTTATAAAAGGACAAAAAGCAGAAAATGTCACATATGATATCTCAATATGGGATTCAGATTGCATATCAGATAATGTGAAGCACATGTCAATAAAAAGATCTTATTTTCTTTCTGTTGCTTGGTTTCTGGTTCACGGCGGATGATGCTCTAACAGGAAAAGTTCAGTACTTTATATAGAATGCTTGAGAACCATTTCTAGTTTTTTGCATTTAATTCTTCAATAAGTACCAGTCAACCTAAGCATAGTATCACAGATCAAAAAGTAGAGTGCAGAATTAACAAAAGGTAAATAAATCCATCTATTTTCTCTTGTCTTCTAAAATTATCCATTAATTCTACCTTAAATATAAACTTCAGTTGCATGTTTTTAGATTTAGTCTTCTATTTAAGATTATTCTTGAAGTTCCATTATTTTCGTTGTAAAACCTCAAAGATTTTGTCAATTTTAAAGAAGGCCTAACACTAAAAAATATTTATATAAATATTTATAAAATATTTATATAAAAAGAATATTTATATAATAAATATTGTATAATTATATAAATATCAAGCACTTTCTTCAGCCCTCTGAAAGAATTAGAAATTATGAAGGCTAAATTTAAAAACACCCAAACCCAGGTAATATTTAGTTTCTATTTCACAGTATATTTCTCATCTTCCTTAAGAATACTGACATCTCAGGAGGCCTGGATGGCTCAGTCAGTTAAATGTCTGCCTTCAGTCAGGTCAGGATCCTGGGATCCTGGGATCGAGTCCCACATTAGGCTCATTGCTCAGCAGGGACCCTGCTTCTCCCTCTGCCTGCCTCTCCTCCATGCTTATGCGTGCTTGCGCTCTCGCTCTCTCTCTCTCTCTTTCTCGATCTAAGAAATAAATAAATAAAATCTTAAAAAAAAAAGAATATTTCTGACAACTCATCCTCCCAATGCGGGATTTCTGATCAGAAACACTAGAATTTTGGTGCCCAAAACACAATGTCATTGGTATGCTATGAAGAAGTGAAAATACTGAGATGATGAGTCTGGGTATTAATGTATTTGGACTTATGGAACTAAAAACGTTAGGTGAGGACAAAAATAATAAATTTTTGAAGAAACACACATGGCATATAGAGAAAAGAAAATCATCACATTGCTTTTAAGCACTATCAACAATGCCAATTTTCAACACAATACAGTCCAAACTTCCCAAAATGTAATGTTGTTTAGCTTATCATAGCCAAAATGCACACAGGATTAAAATAACTGAATGTTTGATGTAGCACAAATACAGCCTAGTGAATATATAAACTAGCAAAACATGTGCAGTGTAAAAGGTGATCTCTTCATATAGAGTGACAGAGACTGACTATCCTGCAGTGTGTTTATATTTGTATATTATAATCTTATTTGTATGTTAATTCCTATAAACATAAATACTTTTATTTAACAGAAATGTGTGTTTCCACATGTGTCTGTGTGTGTGTATTTAACCTTTAAGTCAATATGAGTGAGGCTTTTTCCCCCTTTGGGAAATTTTTCTTTAATTTGGAAAGTGCACTTTTAACAATGTACCTATACATCGCACCCTACTTTTTTTTTTAATAGTTTGATAACAAAAGAATAATGGCTGTATCCTTATTGTCTTTGTCTAAGACATCTGAATGCTTTATCCAATTTAATTCTATTTTTTCATGGTATTATCTTAGGCATTAAAGTTTAAAATCTTAAACTAGCAATGAATCAATGAATTATGAAGAAGATGTGTATATTTAATGACTTACCATCCTAATAATAGGTTGGGCTTGTAAAAATTGAATACTTTCTCATGGAACTAGAAATCGTCTTGTTGGTTTATGTGTTCTATAATAGATGTTGTTATAGCCAGATTTTCATGCCCTTTTATTTATTATAATGTAGACACAAAAAATAAGCTAATAATTTATTCAATATTTTATTTAAGCAATAAAACTCGTGCAGTTGTTATAAAAGGCAGTTATTATACATTGCCCTTTAAGAGAAAATGCCTTCGAAAGTCACTATAATAAATATTCATTTTCCCTTTTAGACCATGCAAAGAGACAATTTTTAATGAGATTTATGCTTCAGTGTATATTATTAATATATTAATGAGCCTTTAAAACAATCTTACTCCATAGAAAGGATGATTGATAGTAACATGAGTATAAATGATTTTGTGTAAGAAAATAAATGAAATAGATGTTTGTTAGGAAACATAATGTATGTGAATCTAGCTGCAAATAAGTGCTCTATTAAATAGTATTTTGTGACAGCTTAATTGAAACATTCGTATCCAAAAAATGCATTATATTTACATTGTACAAGCTAAGCTTGGCTTATGTGATGAAACTATCACCACAATCAAAATAGTGAACTTTCTCTGTCAACTCTAGAAATTATTTTATGCTGTTTATAATCACTCCCATCTTCCTGATTTTCCCCTAAGAATTGATCAGTTCTCTGTCACTATAGATTAGTTGGTGTTTTAGATATTTTTATAAATGGAATCAAACAAGATTTCCTTTTTTTTTTTTTTTTTTAGGTCTGGCTTCTATACTCAACATAGTTCTATTGAGATTCACTCATGTTGTTGAATGTTTCAGTAGTTAATCCATTTACAATACAGAGTAGGACACCACTATATGGACACACCAAAAATTATTTTTTCCATCTACCTGTTGATGCACGCTTGAATTGTTTTCAACTTTGGCTATTGCAATGAAGTTTTTATGGACATTTACATATAGGAGTTTGTGTGAACATACACATTCTTTTCTCTTAAGTAAAGACCAGAAGAATAATGTATCTATTATATGGTGGATATATATATAACTTTTTAAGAAACTGCCAAACTATTTTCCAAATTTGTGGCAGTGTACATTTTTATTGAGTACATTATAGTTCCAATTGTTCCACATCCTTGCCAATTCTAGGTGTTTTTGACTTTTATTTTATAAGTTTAGTTATTTATTTAAGGAATCTCTACACCCAACATGGGGCTCAACCCACAATCCCAAGATCAAGAGCCACATGCTCTTCTGACAGAGCCACCAAGGCACCCTGATTTTTATTTTAGTCATTTTAATAGATGTGCAAAGATATATCATTGTGTCTAATTTTTCATTTCTCTAATTACTGATGATGTGGAGTGTCTTTTCATCAGATTATATGCCATCCATAGATCTTTGTAAAGGTCCATTAAAAAATTTTGCTAAGTTTTAAGAGTTTTGTTTTCTCATGAATAAGTTTGGATAAAAGATACTGGATAAAAAATGTTAATCAGATATGTGGTTTGCAAATATTTTCTCCCACTGTGTGGCTTTTTAAAAAAATTATTTATGTATGTATGTATTTATTTATATTTTTATTAACATATAATGTATTATTTGTTTCAGGGGTACAGGTCTGTGATTCATTAGTCTTACACAATTCACAGCACTTTATTATATTAATAGTGTCCTACGAAAAGTTCACTTTTTTATGGAATGTTCTTTATTGTTGTAAGTAAGAAATACATACAACTTAAGGTCACAACAATTTTCACTTATATCATTTCTATAAGTTTTACAGTTTTATTTTTAGGTTTATCATTCATTTTAGTTTTTGTATATGATGCAAGTCCATATTTTTTATAAGAATACCCTATTTTTCTTGAAATACTATTTTTTCTCCACCGAACTCCCTTTGCAATTTTGTCAAAAATTATCTAAAACTGGTGAAAACTAACTAAAGTCTGTGTTCTAATTAACAGTATTGGATCAATGTCAATTTTGTAGTCATGACATTGTACTACAGTTATATAAGACGTCCTCATTGTGGGAGTAGGTGAAGGGTTCAAGTAACTAGCTACTTCTCTTGCAATTTCCTTTAAGTCCATAATTATTTCAAAATAAAAAGTTTTAAAAAGCACCTTCCTCTCTCTCTCTCTCTGTACATACATATATATATGGTCTGTGTGTGTGTGTGTATACTTAAATATATATGTTTGAGTATACATCTGGATTCTCTACTTTGTTCCATTGATGATTTTTTTCCTCTCTTTATGCCAATACCACAAAAACTTGATTACTGCAGCTCTAGAAGAAATCTTGAAATTAGATACTGCTAACCTCCCAAATTTGTTATTTTTAAAGGTTTTGTTTTGTTATTCTGAGTCTCTTGGATTTCCATATGAATTCTAGAATCAGCTTTAAGATTTCCACAAAGACATTTATTTGAATTCTCATTGGAATATCTATTATTCTATAGATTAATTTACAAAGAATTGAAATCCTAACAATTTTGAGTATTCTGGCTAATAAACCAGATATATCTTTCCTTTTACCTAGGATTTCTCTCAGCGATATATTGCAGTGTTCATCTGTAGGTTTTAAATACTTTTGGTCTAATTTCCCCAAAAATACTTTATATATTTAGATGCAATTATAAATTGACTTTTAATCAGTCTTCAGTAACTTGCTGCCAATAAGTATACAGAAATATATTTGGTTTTTTTATACTGATTGTATATACTATATCCATGCTAGATTCACATCTAGAGCTTTTCTGTATACATCATTGGATTTTCTATGTAGATGACCATATCATCTTTTAATAAGGGCATTTGGCTTATTATTCTCAAATAGGTATGCTTTCTTTTTTTTCATGCTTGATTGTACTAGGTATTACCTCCAATAATAGGTTGGATAAAAGTGATGAGAGCAGCCATGTGTACTTTATTATTGAACTTACAGAAAACCTTCAAAAATTCATTCTTAAATATGATGTTACCTGTAAGTTTTTCACAGATGTCTTTTTTTTTTTTTTTTAATTAAAGAAGTTCTGGGGCACCTGGGTGGCTCAGTTGGTTAAGCGTCTGCCTTCGGCTCAGGTCATGATCTCAGGGTCCTGGGACTGAGCCCCACATCCCTCTGGCTCTCTGCTCAGCAGGGCATCTGCTTCTCTCTTTCCCTCAATGCTCTCATGAGCTCTTGCTCTCACTCTCTCCCTCTAAAATAAATAAATAAAATCTAAAAGAAAGAAAGAAAGAAAGAAAGAAAGAAAGAAAGAAAGAAAAAGAAAGAAAGAAAGAAATTCCTTCCCCTCTATTCCTATGAATGAATGGCTGTGAGGTTGTCGTTGTTTGTTTGTTTTTTCTTTAAACCTTTATATTTTAAGAGCAGTTTTAGGTTCAGAGCAAAATTGAGAAAGTACACCCGGCCTCACAAAACAATTGGCTTGCCCCATCACCAATGTCCTCCACCGGAGAGATTCATTTATTACACTTGATAAACCTATATTGATGCATCCTAATCAACTAAAGTCCACAGTTTGCATTAGGGGTTTACCTTGATATTGTACATTCTATGGGTTTGGACAAAGGTGTAGTAGCATGTGTCCATCATTTTAATATCCTACAGGGTATTTTTTACTGCTCGAAATATCTTCTGAGCTCTGCTTATTCATCCCTTTGCACCCCAAACCATGGGAACCACTGATCTTTTTACTGTTTCCATAGGTTTTGTTTGTTTGTTTATTTTTTGGGGGGGAGGGAGAGGGAAGGGGAGAGAGAGAATCTTAAGCAGTCACCATGCCCAGACCAATGTCAGGATCAATCTCACAAGTCTGAGATCATGACCTGAGTCAAAATCAAGAGTCAGATGCTCAAGTGACTGAGCCACTCAGGCACCCACTGTCTCCACAGTTTTACCCTTTCTAGAATGTCACAGTTAGAGTCATATCTTACGCAGCCTTTAGAGATTACTGTCTTTCAGTTAGTAATATGCATTTACTGTTGCTCCATGTCTCTTCATGGCTTGATAGCTCATTTATTTTAGCACTAAATGAAAATCTGTTGCTTGGATGTACCAGAGTTTATTTACCCATTCTCCTACAGAAGAATATCATGGTTGCTTCTAAAGTTTGGTATGAAAAAAGGTATTATAAAGGTTGTGAAGGTTTTTGTGTGGACATATGCTTTCAACTTCTTTGTGTATTTACCAAAAAGTATAATAGCTATATTGGATGGTAAGAATCTGTTTAGTTTTGTAACAAAGTGCCAAACTATCTTCCAGAGTGGCTGTACATCTTGCATAGCCACCAGCAATGGAATGAAAGTTCTTGTTGTCCACATCCTCATCAGCATTTGGTGTTGAAGTTTTGGATTTTGACCATTCTAACAGGTATGTAGTGGTATTTCATCCTTGTTTTCATTTGCATTTCTCTGATGACATGATGTAGAGCATCTTTTCATAGGCTGCTTATCTGCCATTTGTAGATCTTCTTTGGTGAGAGTCTGTTCAGGTCTTTTGCCCATTTTTAATCCAGTTGTTTGTTTACTTATTACCGAGTTTTAAGAGTTCTTGTTGTATTTTGAATAATAGCCCTTTATCGGCTGTGTCTTTTGCAAATATTATCTCAAGTCTATGGGCTTGTCTTATCATTCCCTTGACATAGGCTTTCCCAGAGTAGAAGTTTTTAATTTTAATAAAGTCCAGCTTATTAAAAATGTCTTTCATGGATGATGGCTTTGGTCTTCTGTCTAAAAAGTTATCACATACCCAAAATCTCCTCTTGTGTTATAGGTCTCCTCTTGTGTTATATTCTAGGAGTTTTATAGGTGTGTGTTTTACATTTAGGCTTGTGATCCATTTTCAGTGAAATTTTGTGAAATATTAAAGATTAATATCTAGATTATCTGTTTTGCACGCAGATGTCCAGTTGTTTTAGCACAATTTGTTGAAAAGACTGCTTTGCCTTGTTGTATTTTCTTTGCTCCCTTATCAATGATCAGCTGACTATATTCACGGGGGTCTATTTCTGGGCTTGTTATGCTGTTCCATTAATCTACTTGCCTAAAATTTTGTGAATACTGTACTGTCTTGATAACTGTAGCTTTACAGTAAATCTTAAAGTTGGGTAGTTTCGGGGTGCCTGGATGGCTCAGATGGTTAAGCATCTGCTTTCAGCTTAGGTCATGATCTCCAGGTCCTGGGACAGAGCCCCACATCTGGCTCCCTGCTCAGCAGGGAGTCTGCTTTTTCCTCTGCCCACCCGCCCCCCCGCTCATGCTTTCTCTCTCTCTCTCAAATGAATAAATAAAATATTTTATTTTAGTCTTCCAAATTTGTTCATCTCCTTCATATTTGTGTTGGCTATTTTGATTCTTTTCTTTCGCCATATAAAAATGACAGTTAATATCTTGCTGAGATTTAATTGGGATTACATCAAACCTACAGATCAAGTTGTAAAGAACTAATATTTTGACAATTTTGAATCTTCCTATCTACAGACGTGGACTCGTTATTTAAATTTTTTATTTCATTCATCAGAGTTTGTAGTTTTTTCCTCATATAGATCTTGTACATTTTTTGTTATGTTTATAACTAAGTATTTCATGTTGCAGGGCACTAATATAAATGGTTTTATGATTTTAATTTCAAATTCCACTTGTTTATTGTTGTTAAAGAAAGGTAATCTCTTTTTTTATTCATTTTGTATCCTGCAAACTTGCTATAATTGCTTATTAGTTTCAGGAGTTTTTATGTCAATTATTTTGCATTTACTACAGAGACAATCATGTCATTTGAAACCAAACACAGTTTTATTTCATCCTTTCCAATCTATATACCTATTATTTCCTTTTCTTGTCTTATTGCATTAGATAGGATTCCAGTAAAATGTTGAAAAAGAGTGTTGAGAGGGAACATTTTTTCCTTGTTCCTGATTTTAGTGGGAAATTTTCTAGTTTCTTATCATTAAGTATGATATTAACTATAGGTTTATATATATTATGTATATTATATTTATGTTATCTTTATATTATAATATTGTATATAATAGCAAGTTGAAGAACTTCTACATTACCAGTTTACTGAGGGTTTTTATTATGACTGTGTGTTATATTGTGTCAAATGTTTTTTCTGCATTGTTTTGTTGTTTTTGTTTGTTTTATTTTGTTGTTTTGTTTTTTTGGCCTGCTGATATGATGGATTACATTGGCTTACATATGTTGAGTGAGATTTGTATGCTTGCAATAAATCCCATTTGGTCGTTGGATGTCTTTGTTGTTGTTGTTGTTTGTTGTTGTTGTTGTTGGATTTGATTTGCTAATATTTCTTTGAGGATTTTTGCACCTATGTTCATGAGAGATATTAGACTACAGTTTTCTGTCCTTGTATTGTCTTTTTCTGCTTTCTGTATTAGGGTTATTTGCCTCATCAGGTGTTTGGGGAAGTATTTTCCTCTGTTTCTATATTCTTTGAGAGATTATAGAGGATTGGTACAATTTTTCCTTAAATGTTTGTTTGCCTTTGCCAGTGACCATATCTGGGCATGTGGCTTTCTTTTAGAAGGTTATTAATTATTGATTGTTTTTTTTAATAGATTAAGTCCTATTTAGATTCCCTATTTCTTCTTGTGTAAATTTTGGCAGATTGTGTTTTTTTAAGGAATTGGTTTAATTCATCTAAGTTTATCAAATATGTGGGTTTAGAGTTGTTCATAGTATTTCTTTATTACCCTTTTTATGTTCATGGGCTCTGCAATAATGTCCTATCTTTCATTTTCTGATATTTGATAATTTGTATCCTCTTTCTTAGGCAGTCAACCTAGCTAGAAGCTTATTAATTTTGCTTAGCTTTTCAAAATCTACTTAACATAATTATTTTTTTTGAGTGAGAGCAAGTGGTGGGGGGAGGGGCAGAGGGAAAGGGAGAGAATGAATCTTAAGCAGGCTCCAAACCTAGCATGGAGCCCAAATTGGGCTCGATCTCATGACTCAGATCATGACCTGAACCAAAATCAAGAGTTGGATGCTTAACTGACTGAGTTACCCAGGTGCCCCAAAAATCTACTTAATTTTTTAAAAATATGGAATAGATATATAAAAATTATTTTAATATTGTTGGTTGTTATATTTAATGTATATAGGATATCTAGATATATTTTAATTTTTTTATTTTTCTCTCCATTATGCAGTTCTATTTTCCTGCTTCTTTGCATTTTGGATAATATTTTATTGCATGCCTAATGTGATGGTTAATTTTCATGTGTCAAACTGACTAGGACACAGCATCAGGATATATGGTCATACTTTGAGTATATTCATGAGGATGTTTTTTGGTTGACACTAACATTTAAGTTGGTAAACTTTGAGTAAAGTAAATTATCCTATATAATAGGGGCAAATCCCATTCAATCAGTTGAAGGCCTTAATAAAAGAACCATTGACTTCCTCAAGCAAGGAGGAATTCTGCCAGGAGATTCCTTTGGACGCAACCTGTAACTTTGCTCTGGGATTTCATCCTGCCAGCCTATCCTGCAGATTTTGGACTTTCCAAGATTCCACAATCACTTAAGCTAGTTCCTTAAAATAAATTTAACTCTTGGGGTGCCTGTGTGGCTCAGTTGGTTGGGTGTCTGACTCCTGATTTCAGCTCAGGTCATGGTCTCTGAGTCATGGTATTAGGCCCCACATTGGGCTCTGTGCTGGGTTTGGAGCCTGCTTGAGATTCTCTCTCTTTCTCTCCCTCTGTCCCTCCCCCCTCCACTTTTACTGTCTCTCTAAAATAATAATAATAATAATAATAATAATGAATCTATCTCTTTATAGATGATAGATACATAGATAACTATACACATACATATCCTCTTCTATTTCTCGAGATGCCCAATAGATCAGACATTATGTGTTATTTTTATTTTTATTTTTTTGCTGGATATTTTGTATTCTTACCTCATGTTATTGACTTTAGTTCTCAGATATAATTAATTTATTACATTTAATTATGTTGTTTCTTGCTTTTGAAAGTTGCCAGGTGGGACCAAGATAGAGCTTAATTCAGGGCTAATTATCTTCCCCTATAGGGGCAAATCTTTTTAGTAGTTTTCCCCATATCCTGTGAATTATGAAGCTTTCCCTTAGTGAGTGCCAGGTACTGTTCTCTTTAACCTTTTTGGATGGTTCTTTCTATGTGCCTTAGTCGGTTTGTGCTGCTATTACAAAGTACCATAGAATGGGTGTTACAAAACAACATAAATCTATTTCTCAGATCTAGAGGTGAACAGTCAGAAATAAGAGTTCCAGCACAATCAAATTCTGGTCAGAGTTCTCTTTCAGTTTGCAGACTGCCAACTTCTTATATATTCACATGGAAGAAAGAGAGAGCTAGGTCTTTGGCCTCTTCTTACCAGGGCACGAATCCCATTCATGAGGATTTTTCCCTCATGACCTGAATGCCTCAGAAAGGCCTCACCTCCAAATATCACATATTGAACATTAAATTTTAACATACAAATTTTTGAGGGAAGAAGCACTCAGTTCATAATATTCCATCCTGGCCCCCCAAAACTCATGTCCTTCTCACATGAAAAATATATGAATTTCATCCCAGCATCCCTAAATGTCTTAATTTGTTCCAGGAATAACTCTAAAGTCTTACCTAAATCTAACTTCAATATGGGTAAGGTTTAAATTATAATTCACCCTGAGTCCAAATTCCTCCCCAGCTATCAACTTATAAAACCAAGCAAGATATGTGCTTCCCAAATACAAATGTGGGACAGGAATATGATAGATATTCCCCTTCTAAAAAAGAGAAATAGGGAAGAAGTAAGTCCCAAGCAAGCCTGAAACCTAGCAAAGCATGAGATCTTAAGGCTTGAGAATCATTCTCTTTGGTTCCTTGCCCTGCCCTCCAGGCCCACTGGGCCTGTGATCCTGCTGCCATGGTGAGGTGGGAGAGGTTCCTGCCCCAAGATCGCTGCTGGGCAGGATTCAAGCCCCCATGGTTTTGGGCAGAGGTGGGATGCACTGTTAAAAATGAGGTAGTGGCCCTCACATTTGAAATGGAGAAAGCAGCCCTGATAATCTCTGAATCAGCTTTGGGGTCATTCCCTTTTATTGACGAACAGAGCACGTTCACAGCAAATAGCTCAATAATGTCATCCTGTAAACCTGTGAGTCTGGAAAGCTTCCTTTACTCCTTTCTGTCTTCCCCTTCATTTCAAACTGTTAGTTTTCTTGGTTGGGCTAGCTGATTAAGTCCACAATTTCACACTCACACTAATCTCCTTATCAAATAGTTGTTTGGCCACACCCTTAGCATTCTCTTCTGAACACGCTTTCTCATTTTTTGCGATATGGACAGGCTAAGGACTTTCCAAATCTTTCCATTCTAGTTATTTTTTGCTTAATATATTCTTTCTTTTCTTTTTTTTTTTTTTAAGATTTTATTTATTTATTTGACAGAGAGAAAGAGAGCACAAGCAGGGGGAGTGGCAGGCAGAGAGAGAGGGAGAAGCAGGTTCCCCGAAGAGCAGGGAGGAGCCTGATGTGGGACTTGATCCCAAGACCCCGAGATCATGACCTGAGCCAAAGGCAGTCACTTAACCAACTGAGCCACCCAGGTGCCCTTTTTGCTTAATATTTTCATCATCAGGTATTTTCTCTCTTCTTGCATTTTACTATAAGCCATCAGGAGAACCAAAATGTTCCTTCAGTAATTTTCTCCTCCCCTAAATGTCTCATTTCATTGCTTGCAAGATTCACCTTCCACAAAAAAACTGGAACAGAAATACAATTCAGCCAATTATGTTGCCATTTTACAACAGAAATCATCTTTGTCCAATAAGTTCTTCATTTCTGCCTGATACTTTGTCAGAATGGACTTTACTGTCCATATTTCTACCAACATTCTGTATATAATTATTTATATATTATCTAATTATACTTAGGTATAATTAATATAATATGTATATATACAGATATAATATAAATATACATATATTACATTATATGTAAATCTATAGATGTGTATACATACATACACAAAAGTTTCCCCTATGTTTCTGACACCTCACCAGTTTTCCTTTAAAAAACCCCTGCTCAACAGTCTTCACTTCTTCGAGCATGTCCTTCAATAATCTTTCAACCTCTGCCCATTACCTAGTTCTAAACTCACTTCTACATGGTTAGGTATTTCTTATATCAGCACACCACCTCTCAGCACCAATTTCTGTCTTAGTTCGGACTGCTATAACAAATTGCCATTGACTGGGTGACTTAAACAACAACCATTTATTTCTCATTGTTCCAGAGGCTAGAAGTCCAAGATGAGCGTGCCATCATGGTAGGGGTTTGGTGAGGACTGTTTTCTAGCTTGCAGATACTGTAGACTTCTTGTATCTTCTCATGGAGGAAAGAGAGTGAGCTAGCTCTCTGTCCTGTTGTTACAAGTGCAATAATCTCACTCATGAAATCTTTAGCTAATGACCTACTTATTTCCCAAAGGTTCCACCTTCAAATACTATCACAATGAGGATTAACTTTCAACATATTAATATTCAAGAAACACAGATCCAGTTTATAATACCATGTTTTTAGGTGGTTTCATTATCTGCAATGTACTGATCAACATTCTGCCAAATATCTGATTTCTTTGTGTAGCTTTCTATTAATTGGTACTAATATCCTGCAAGTCCATCTTCTTTGGTTTGCTGAATTCTTAACTTTATCTTTTTAAAATATTATGATCCCTGGGTTCTGCTTAGATTCCTTCTCTTAGTTTCTAAAACTCTCCCATTGCAGAAGTTAATACTAGGATTTACCTCATTGGTTCAGGGTTCACTAGATGTCCGTTGTCTTGAAAACCATTATTTTACATATTTTGTTTGTTTAATTATGTTTTTGTCAATTTAAAGCAAACTGGAAACTGACTCTTGTTGTTCCATCTTCACTGAAAGCAGGTCTGTTTTGTAATTTTTTCTTTTAATTTAAAGAATTAAATGGTAAGGAAAGAATGGTAAGGAAACATGTTATTTGCCACAGTCATATATCTTCTTATGAACTGGTAGATTGAGCACCATACCTGTAAGATGTGAAATACTTTGGCTACCACTAAAATTAAGAAGACAAAACACCTAACTTGAGCTAATTTGAAGAGAGCCGAGACCATTATAATACTAAATCTCTAAACATTAAAGATAATGTAGTATGTCAAAGGGTGAAATACCAAACAGTGTGAAGCAGTGGCTTCAGCCATCTAAGCAGCATGGTATCCTGAAGATTGTCTTGTCATGCTGGAAGGTCAGGTTGAGAAGGCTCACTAGAGAGGTTTCTCCCCACAGAGAAGGAAAGAAAGAGTGGCAGAAGTTTTCTGCACACTGTGAAGGTGACTTTGTTCTCAGTGTGAGAGCAGGGTGGCCACAGCTCTATAGACTGAACTTGTTGTAAGCCTATCTATAATGCCTGTGCGGGAAGCAGAAAGGTGAGTTTGGCTGTAGCCTTTTTTCTCCCCCTTATGACCTGGTAGCACGAGTCTAGTGCTGACCAAAAGAAAAGAAAGACAAGGGACACCAAAAACCTTCCCAACATTGGTGTATAATTTTCACATAAGGAAAATAAAACCATGAAACAACTCTAAGCAGTGGCATAGAATGGGAGGGTAAAGGAAATGAAAAGAATGCAAGTGCAAAAGAGTTTTGAAAAAGGACCATGTTTTTAAGAGTTTATCATATTGGAGCCAATTTCTCTGGGTTATTGCCTCTAAAACATGTTAAAGGCCAAGTCTATGATTTTTTTGTCAGTTTTATAGTTCAGGCATTGTAAATATAATATATTGCCAAGTACTATTAGTGTTATACCAATCAATATTTGTGCAACCCATGTATTTGCTGAATAGCATTTGCTGGCTTTTCGGGTTTTTTTCCCTTTTGGGTCTCTTGAGCATTGATCAATCTTTAAAATGGGTTTTGATAATTATTTTTCCCTTTACTCCACAGATTATATGTAAATATATAGATATACATACACACATAATACACACACACATAAGTGTTGGATGTATTGAAATCCATTTGAAATATGTTGACATATTTAGCTTTTTTCATACTCCACCCATTAACTACTTTGCTTCAAATTACCTATTTTAACATTTTATCCGTTCAGAAGTAAAGTTTAACTTCCGTGCTTAAAAGATCACAAAAGTGCTTTCAATGAGTAGGGTGACATTTACATGTCAGCCATCTTGGAACCATATTGGAGGCTGTTTGGGGATCATTCTGTGAAATTTTTTGGCACTGCTAACTATGGTGTCTTGAATTTGTACTAGTGTTGCATTGTCTCCTGTTATTATAATTTTTTTTCCTTTTTATTTTAAGATTTTATTTATTTTTTTGAGAAAGAGGGAGCACCTAGGGAGAGGGAGAAGCAGACTCCCCCTGAGCAAAGAGACATATGTGGGGCTCAATCCCAAGACCCTGAGATCATGACCTGAGCTAAAGGCAGATGCTTAATCGACTGAACCACTCAGGCACCCCTAGAATTTATTTTTCTTCTAGTTACTTGGTAACTATACTCACAAGTGTCCCACTAGAAAGTGATTTTTTTTGGAACATATTTTAACAGGGAATTTTATCCAGTTACTGAAATTATATGCCACTATGTCACAGACACTTGATCCAAAATTTATATAACAAGGAGAAATCTTGGTCTAAATGTATTTAACTGATAAAATTGATTTATCTGAAAAGCCTATAAAATGAATCTTGAAAATTCATAGTCAGATGTGTAATGTTCTTTTTTTGACCTATGTTAAATGATTTTAATTATATTTATACACATAGTACTTATCGGGTCAGTTGAGGTTTTTCCTCCTTTATGTATATCAATGATAATAATAATAACCATAAAATAATAATATAAGGATGCTGTTATTCTGTCAAATTAACATTTGTTAAGTAGAGCACAGAGTATTGGATGGTGAGCCACATAGTTCAACAACAGACCACAAGATAAATTGAAATAGAGAAATTTATGGGTC
This sequence comes from Ailuropoda melanoleuca, assembly GCF_002007445.2. NCBI lineage: Eukaryota > Metazoa > Chordata > Mammalia > Carnivora > Ursidae > Ailuropoda > Ailuropoda melanoleuca. The sequence goes on from NC_048218.1 coordinate 33,817,354, forward strand.
ATCTGGGTGGCTCAGTCAGTTAAGCATCCATGGTCAGCTCAGGTCATTATCTCCAGGTCCTGGGATCGAGTCTTGCATTGGGCTCCTTGCTCAGCAGGGAGTCTACTTCTCCCTCTGCCAGCCACTCCCCTGCTTGTGCTCTCTCTCTTTCTGACAAATAAATAAATAAATAAATAAATAAAATCTTTAAAAAAAAAAGACATAGAAAAATTTATTGCAGTTTATAGGTCCTGGAGAAAGTAAATGACATGCCCTGAAGGGCCACATGAGAAGGTCAAGATTGCAGAGACAGGACTTGGGCACATGCCTTTATTAATGTCTATGGATAGAGTGCATTTGGGTTCCCAGACTGGATTGGTCAATTCAAACCAAAAGTGTGAAATTTTGGTAAGTCCCTCTGGGGTCTTATCTAAGGGGCACATAAGGCATACAGGCACTCAGAGGCAAGGAAGACAGTTGATCACAAGAACTATTGAGGAGTCCCATCAGGGAATTACATCTGCTTGTGGCTCTGCAGCTTCTATCTAGGGCATGTGGTTGCATGAGAGGCTGGTGCTAGTTTAAGGTCCCTGCAGGCCACTTGGCCAAATCAAATAGATACTAGGGTAGCAATACCAGGGAGTAGCTTGGCTAAACATTTGACAGATGTGCACAATAGGATTTTAAGAAAACAGTAAGATGGAGTGATTGAAGGCTTTGTCAACACCCGGTTTCTAATTTCAGTTATGATAACCTGTGTGACCTCTCCTGGGTTCTTTAGCATTTCTGAGGTTCTGTGTGGTTGTGCTCAAAGTGCCTGGCATAAAAGCGTAAGGCAATGGGATTTTTACAGTTATTTTATGTAAAGGTATGACCTAATGTAAGATTCTCTCTATCTCCCTCCAGTTGATGTACTTTCCTCCCGATCAAACAGTGTAGAAAGGCTTAAGTTTTCCCTGAAGTGACCTAATCAATTTATGTTATCAATCCAAGCTAAATGCCAGTGGCACCCAAAACAGCATGAAAGCCTTTAAATGAACCAAGGGCATGGCTACGTTCTACCAGTTTGGATCAATATTAAAATTAACTTTTTGACCAGTTAATATGTTTTCACAATTGGCTAGGGAAGCCTATCTTTTTTTCTGTTGTACTAGTTTAGTCCTTGTTAGTTTAAGTCACTGATGAATTCATTTTGATTGAGAAATGTAAAATAATTACTTAGCAAATAGGAGATTTAATTTGGACCTGTGAACTTAAAATTTATCTATAATGTGAAAAATATATTTCCATAATGCACCTTTTATATACTATATTAACATACACCATCTGAAAGTACTGCTATTTGATCATTTTTGATAAAGATCAAAATGGTAATTTCATGTTCAACTAAATATAATCAAAGGTAATTATTCCCCAAAGGGTTCATGACATATAGCTTACTGCAAAAGGAACACTAGGTCATGAAAAGTTTCAGAAGGGATATTACTTCCAGAATCATGGAAAACAAACATAATTTTACTCTAGTTGCATTTGAAGAAATAATATTCTGGCATAGCAGACGTAATAGGGAATCTTTGGTTTTGTTTCCTTGCTGTGTAAATTGGCATTATTTAAATATGTGTTCATATATATATTTTTTAAACACCTTTTCTTGGAAAGATCTTGACACTCAATGGCATAACATCTCCAAGTTTCAGGCTGTCAGACGGTCACATTGGCACTGTCAGGCAAAAGGCTAATGAGTCTGAGATGGTCCTAAAATAAGGACTAAAACATTTGGGAGGCCTGGCAGATAGCATTAAATAAATGGGAAATATTCAGCTCTAGAGCAGTTGATTAGGAAAGAGGGCAAATTTTACTTGCAAATAGGACATAGTTGGCAGGTTAACCTGAGCAGGTCTCAGTGCTATTGAAATCTCATAATGGTGCTTTGTGAATGCTTGCTCTTAAGCTTTGACATTTTATAATTAAGTTACTTGGTGTATTGTTTCTTTTTGGGTGATGGGCTGTTTAAGGAGAAAAACCTTTAAAAGCTACTAAAATGTTTTTAGTCCATAAAGATACACAGTTATCATTAGCCTAAAATGAAATCAGCATATAACCTTTTGATTTTCTCTTTTCCAGTCTGTACTATGTCTATGAAGTTGAAGTTGCCTTTTTTCTTTCTTTTTTTTAATTTCCTTTTTCTTTTCTTTTCTTTCCTTTCTTTTTTTTTTTTTTTTTTTCCTTTTAACAGTCTGGGAAATGGTAGTTTGAAGAAATGATTACCATCGGAAATCCCTATTCAATTTTGCCTGAATATCAGAGCTTGAATAGAATTGCAGTGGGTTGCACTAAACCATTTTCGTTATGACCTTATATTGTGAAATTTTAACTCTCAGGCAAAATGCTGTATATATTTGTGGAAAAAAAATGTGTCTGGATTACTGGAAGAAAAGTTCTTATCCTCATATCTTATATAAAACTGACTAAAATTTGAGAAAAGATATTCAATATTTATTTTCTTATATGTAAAATGAGAGTTCCAATTTCTTGTCTATAAGAAAAAATAGATAATAATTAAGAAAAAAATCACAATTTAAAAATTCAAATTTTCTTATAATATATAATTAAATTGAGATATGACATTATTTTAGGATTTCTTTTGATATATTATGAGTAAAATAACTCGGAAATAACTTGTGTCAGTTCCACACCTGTAATTATGTGGAATTATGTTAATTAGACTAACTAAAATGTGTTGAACATTAATGATTAATGATAAGAAAGGAAAGATCATAAAAGTCTAATAGAATTCAAAACTGATCTAGATTGAATATTTTTACACCAAATGAAAGGAGTTATGCCAATAAATGGAACAATTAAATGCTAATAAAAACAGCAATAAGGATGAGTATAATGATCAGAGTTTAGATTTCTACTGAAAATTTCAAGCCATTGATATGTTCAGAGAAGAGGAACTAATGAAAATACACTGCAGCATATTGTCCTTTAACTATTCACTTTACAATTTTCAAGATGTATATAGATACCCATTGTCATTCGTTTCTTATGCGAACTTTGTGGCAATGCTGACTGAAGTGGGAAGGGACCTTGAAGATGGAACAGCAAACCCGCAGTGTCGAGTGATAGAACTGGAATTATGAGTCAGATGTTCTTCTACATTAGTAATGGAGACTCAACTAACGTAAAAGATACCAATATCATTTCTGTGCAATAATGATATAGACAAAATGATAGTCTAGCTACAATGATAAGATCTAATCAAGAATTTGATCCTCTCCCTTTTCAATGGTTAAATTCTTATTGTCTCTCTAGAAAACAAGAGAGTTATCTAAATTTTAGGTTTCAGCTTTTTCTCTGAGACCCTCTGTTTCTTCTGAATAGCCACTCACTTTGTGGTTCCTCCTCCCAGTCACTTCACTTTGCCTGCCACCCGCTGAGATAGATATATATAATCTATAAATTTATATTTGTTGATTTATTTATATTTCCGTATTTACAGTTATGTAATTCTATATCTAGGATATTCATATTTCTATGTTTATAGTTATGTATATCTATATCTAGGATATGTCACACAAATATATAACTAGGATGAGGGGAATTAAGCTTTTTACTGGACAGAGATTTCTTAAAAATTGAAGCACAGTTTTACCACTCTTAAAAACTTAGAGTAATTTTCTGGGGGAAGGAAGGGGATAATGCTTTGCTTCTTTGTCTAGATGAAAGTATTTGCTTTTTATAAATTTTTCCCTGTATCTCAACCTCTGTTACCTTTTATTAACAAGTGAAAGGTAAGAATTTCTTGTGTGATTTTTATATCTTAAACAAGAGAACTAAATGATTAAAAACATGTAGCCATATGAAACATGAATCATTTGATGGAATTGCTTGGGCATGAAATTTCCATATTCTTAAGCAAAAAGGAAAAAATACATTAAATTTATATATACTGTTGTTTATGAGATACTCAGATGGCAAGTTCCTTTATTATCTGTTATCTACAATTTCTTTTTTTTTTTTTTTTTTTTTTTTTTTTTTTTTTTACATTTTGTTGGTGATGCAGAATAGGGGAGAGGGAGGAGGGCTGGGATCATCCTACAAACACAACATTATGCTGCCAGAGGTCACGGTAGTTAGGTTAGGTCTCTTGATACAGACAACTGGAAGGAGTTCTCCTGAAAGTTCTGTAGTTTTGCATATTTATGCTTCCTGGTGTTCTATTTTGTGGGTACTGAAGATCCTATTATATCAGGACTTTTCTTCTTTCTCCATTCTTTCAACTTAATGTTTCAGTTGCAGAAAGACTGAAAAGTTGTCTTGGCATGATCATGCTATTTTCCACACTTGCTGTTAGAAGTCAAGATGTTTGGCAGGCCCTCATTCCCCCTGGAGACTGCAGGGAAGAATTCCTTTCTCTCCTTTCTCAGCGTTTCTAGGTTGCTTGTGTTTCCTGGCTTGAGACCCTGTCTTCAAACCACCCGAAACTCCCGATTCCACCATCACACCACCTACCACTTTGTTATCTACAATTTCTGAAACAGTAAATATAAAATTATCTTCTTAATTTTAGAGTCAAAGTAAGAACTCAACTTGCTCATTTTTATTAATAATACAAAAATTATTTAATAATCTTATGTGAAGGAAAAAATAAAATAAAATCCTTGAACATCTAGTCACTGTCCTATTTATAACAATACATTTACATGTAACTTGACAATGGAAAGGGTACAGATTTTCCTTTTTTAAATTATCAGTGCTAAGATTGTCATTCCTAGAGATTTATTTAAATATGTAAATTAAATGTTTGGGTTTTTTTTTTAAGATTTTATTTATTTATTGGACAGAGGGAAACACAGCGAGAGAGAGAACAACACAGGGGGAGTGGGAGAGGGAGAAGCAGGCTTCCCGCTGAGCAGGGAACCCGACGTGGGGCTCGATGCCAGAGTCCAGGGATCATGACCTGAGCTGAAGGCAGATGCTTAACGACTGAGCCACCCAGGCACCCCTAAAAGTTTTTACTTCATATAAAAATTAATTAGATTTATATGTATATATATAAATTCTTTTTCTAGATGAGAAAATATTTTTAAAAATATATAAAATATCACAAAATGAGAAAAATGATATTAGCAAATCTGCCAAATACAGATCAATTAACTAATTGACATTGATTCTTCCTCAATTATATAGAAGTTATTACTATAAATACTACATTTATTAGTTAATGTATAAAATTAGAGAAGGCCTGATTACTTTTCTTACAAAGCTAACAAACCAGTTGTGTTTTACCTGACAGGACTTAAAAATATGTGGAAAGATGATTACACACAAAATGCTTTGTGAATAATAATTCTGTGGCAAAGAAACAAAACAAAATAAAAAACTACAACTACAGAGGGTTAGTAGACTAAACTCCCAATCAGTACAGGAGTGAAGAACACAGTGTATTATTAATAATGAAGAACTCCCTGGAAGCCTTGAGCTTGAAGTTGATTTTGAAGGAAGGGCCCGCCAATTGGTCTTCTAACTTTGCCACATAGTTACATATGACTAAAAGTCTGACACACTAATGAAAAAATGGTTGAAGATACAATGTATTTCTTTTCATATGCTGATAAACCAAAGGGAAAGTTAGAATGCTGCTGTAAATATGCATTAAATCTGTGATATTTTAATCTGACATTGAAGTTATTTCTAGACATTTAAAATGCTTTTAGTACCTACTACATATTTTCAAAATCAATTATAGGAAAAGATGAATTTTAAAAAGTCCTCCCAAATACATGTCTAATAACATCAAATAGTAATCTCGCTAGAACTCAGTGTTTCTAGGTAGAATTAAGTAAAAAAAAACTACTGAGGCACATGATATCCAAGTACTTACTGTCTTACATACCAACATAAATTGAACATGAATAGTGAATATAAGCAATATTCCAAGTGAAGCTGTGAAATACTCAATGACTTCTAGGAAGCAAAATTTATTTAGTCTGCAAGCTTTTCCAGGGGAGTGACTTGGAAGAAGGGTGGTGCTTTTCTTGATAGACTGCCTATATATGTAGGTATAAATATAGGACACGACACACCACTTATAAACAGGGAGGGTAAGTTAGCCGACCACACACTTGCATTTTCATCCATATGAATGTGCTGAAGTGAAATAAATGGTAATTTTAACTATATATGACTATTAAAAGCATGTATATTCCTTAATTGATTTGCCTTATGAGATTGGGTAACATTTAAAATAGATCATTGATCCGTACTACTGTGAAAGTATTTTTGAAAGAAAAAACACAATTCCAGAATGAGTTTAATTTTTCAAAATTCCAATATAGAAATGTCTAGTGTCTCTGAAATACTAAAGAGTAATATACATAATCATAACATTGCCAAATTAATTTCAATATTTAAATATTATGAATCATTCTCATTGAAATATCAAAGAGTTTCAAAATTTCATGTCAGCTTCATTTATGCTTTAACTTTTTCTCTGTGACCCTCTTTTTCATGTCAGCATCATGAATTTTCTGACTTTTGCCTCCAAACATGCCTTTTGTTCTTTGAACTTCTTTTTTTTTTTTTTTAAGATTTTATTTATTTATTTGATAGAGATAGAGACAGCCAGCGAGAGAGGGAACACAAGCAGGGGGAGTGGGAGAGGAAGAAGCAGACTCATAGCAGAGGAGCCTGATGTGGGACTCGATCCCGTAACGCCGGGATCACGCCCTGAGCCGAAGGCAGACGCTTAACCGCTGTGCCACCCAGGCGCCCCATGAACTTCTTTTTTTTTTGAATTTAAATTCAATTAGCCAACGTATAGAACATCATTAGTTTCAGATGTAGAGTTCAGTAATTCATCAGTTGCATATAACACCCAGTGCTCATCACATCACCCGCCCTCCTTAATGACCATCACCCAGTTATCCCATCCTCCTACCCACCTCCCCTCCAGGAAACCTCTGTTTCTTTCCCACAGTTAAGAGTCTCTCACAGTTTGTCTTCCTCTCTGATTTCTTCCCATTCTGTTTTCCCCTCCCTTCCCCTATGACCCTCGGCACTATTTCTCATATTCCTCATGAGTGAAACCATATGATAATTGCCTTTCTCTGATTGACTTATTTTGCTCAGCATAATACCTTCCAGGTCCATCCATGTCAATGTAAATGGTAAGATTTCATCCTTTCTGTTGGCTGAGTAATACTCCATTGTATTGATATACCACAACTTCTTTATCCATTCATTTGTTGACGGACATCTTGGCTCTTTCCATAGTTTGGCTATTGTGGACATTGCTGCTATAAGCATTGGGATGCAGGTGTCCCTTTGGATCATTACTTTTGTATCTTTGGGGTAAATACCTAGTAGTGCAATTGCTGGGTCATAGGGTAGATCTATTTTTACTTCTTGAGGAACCTCCATACTGTTTTCCAGAGTGGCTATACTAGCTTTCATTCCCACTAACAGTGTAAGAGGGTTCCCCTTTTTCTACATCCTCACCAACATTTGTTGTTTCCTGTCTTGTTAATTTTAGCCATTCTGACTGATGTGAGGTGGCATCTCATTTTTTATTTGTATTTCCCTGATGCCGAGTGATGTTGAGCATTTTTTCATGTGTCTGTTGGCCATTTGTATGTCTTCTTTGGAAAAATGTCTATTCATGTCTTTTGCCCATTTCTCAATTAGATTATTTGGTTTTTGGGTGTTGGGTTTGATAACTTCTTTATAGATTTTGGATACCAGTCCTTTATTTTATAAGATATTTGCAAATATCTTCTCCCATTCCATAGATAGTCTTTTAGTTTTATTGTTTCCTTTGCTGTTCAGAAGCTTTTTATCTTGATGAAGTCCCAATAGTTCATTTTTGCTTTTGTTTCCCTTGCCTTTGGAGACATCTCTAGCAAGAAGTTGCTGTGGCTGAGTTCAAAGAGGTTGCTGCCTGTGTTCTCCTCTAAGATTTTCATGGATTCCTGTCTCACATTTAGGTCTTTCTTCCATTTTGAGTTTATTTTTGTATATGGTGTAAGAAAGCGGTCCAGATTCATTCTTCTGCATGTGGCTGTCCAATTTTCCCAACACCATTTGTTGAGACTGTCTTTTTTTCCATTGGATATTCTTTCCTGCTTTTTTGAAGATTAGTTATCATAGAGTTGAGGGTCCATTTCTGGGTTCTCTATTCTGTTCCCTTGATCTATATGTCTTTTTTGTGCCAGTCTCATACTGTCTCAGTGATTACAGCTTGTAATATAGCTTGAAGTCCAGCATCAAATAGGCCTTTTGTAACTCCTTCCAAGTTTTAGTAAATCATGGCAATTTTGTGCAATATGATGTAAACATGAATCTCTTTCATGTTTCAGTATCATATTGATTTTAATAGGTATAGGTGAATGTCACATAAACTAGATATTCTAGAAACATCTTTATAAATATGGCTTTCATTTCAGAGGGCTGCCTAATGTATTTCAGCAAAATTAAGAAAAGCATTATGTAGTGACTTACAAATATCTCCAATTTAGATCAGTGTTTTTACAATGCATATCTTTGGAAAATATGTTCTACGTATCAATAGAACATGATATTCATTAAATAAAACCTTTCAGCATTTAATCATATAATGTCACTCAGTGGAATATAACACCTTATATTTTGGCTATGTCAAATAAATTTGAACAATATTATTTGAAAACAAAGAATATTTTTGTACGTAATTGGTTAGTCAATAAAAGCATTAGATGATAAACTCCACTGTGATATAAGATATTATAATTTGAATCAATTTGAGTAACTTCTTACATTTTTAAAAATTTGTCACACATATTGAAACCCAGGAAAGTGAAGTGAGTTGCCAAAGATACAAAACATGAATGCTGCTTATATGTTTCCATGTGCTCCATCTTTGAGTTACAAACAAATCAATTTCTTCAGAGGCTGTAGGGTAAACAGCGATTTGTCCAAAATTCCAGAGACACATACATTTGTTTTTTCTTCAAATTTTTAACTCTCATTCATCACATATTTATTGCATGCTAAAATTTCCAAAGGCTAATGGCTTAACTAGGGATACAAAGAATACTAAATTATACTTAGTTTCCATAAATAGAATGACAATTAACAATGCGATGTAATTTGTGTTGTGGTGATGGTGTTCTGAAAGTTCCAAGGAGAGTTCTCTAATCCAGGCTAAAAAATGAAACGAAGAAACATTCTTTATGATATAAATGTATGTGAGTGTATGTTTTCCCTAAGACATTTATGTAGGGAAACAAATGTTTCCCTAGGACGTTATGTTCCCTAGGACATTATGGTTTTTGTTTTGTTTTTTATGGATCACATCTTAAATCCTCCAAAATGTACCTCTGTTAGAAGATACGTATAATGAGGTAAGAACTACTCATCTTCTGACCATTGAAGTTACTAGCTCGCTGATCCGTACCCATGTAGTCTGCATTTCTTGCTAGTAAAGCAAAAGCACTTTTCTTTCTCCTTAAGGAAACCTTCCTGAGCTCTGGATTTCACATTGGCTTGGGCAAGGATTTCTCTTCTGCAAATATCATGTATAACCTGCTTCACCTCCTATTGCTAATGAAAAGTTCTCACTTACATGGAAACATGTATTATACCTACTCAGCTTTGTGAAGCCCAGTGCTCAGGTTTTGTTCTCATCTTATTGGATCTCTTTCTCCATTTAACTGTTGACCAGTTTCCTTGGATTTCCATGTAATCACACCTTTATTTTTCCCCCCTCCTCTTGGCTCTCTTGTTGTCTTCTGCACTGTCATTCAGATATTCCCACAAATTTCAATGCCATCTGCATATAGAGGACTACTGTATCTTTATTTCCAACTCTCTGTTTTCTTTTGAGCTATTTTTAGCATCTTCATTTGGAAGTCTTATCAACACAGAATATTATTAATGACCTTCAACACAGAATATTATTCCCTCCTCTCCCCCATCCTATACCATGCTCTTATTCCAGTCTTCCCCTTCTAAGTCTATGAAACCTTTCTTCCCCTAGATACCCAAAGAATGTTGGGGATCTTAGGTATACCAGATAAAATTTAGAATACCTAGATGAAAATTGAATTTCAGATAAGTAACAAGTAATATGTTGGTATGCGTATGACCCAAATATTGCATTGGACATAGTTATAATAAAAATATTATTTGGAGCTCTCTATTTTAACTTGCTCTATTTTCCAACTCTAGTTTGAGTACTATTTGTCTCTATATCAAATGCTAATATCTTCAAATTTTATCTAGAATCTCACAGCTTCTAATCAGCTCCACTGTGAAATAGCCCAGAATACACTGAGAGCCTATAGCTATCACTTCCTCTTGGGCTTGTAACAAGTTCCAAACACCAGACAAAAAGCCTGAAATGGCTCACCTGATTTGATTTCTGACTACCCCTCCAATGTCACTTCTTATCATTCTTCTCCCTTCACGAAATTCCCGTCAAACCCTTCTGTACCTGTGCGTTAAATATTCTACACATTAATCTACCTCAAGGCCTTTGAATTTACAATTCTTTCTACTGGAATGATTTTCACCTATTCTCTTCTATCATTTAAGTTTCAAATCTGTTAGACAGCAGTTATGTGCTATATAAATTAGGTCTCATCCTACAACTCCAAAATTATCTATCCTTTTAATTAACTTCCTTAGTATCACTCTTATTATCTGAAATTGCCACATTTTTGTCTATGTTTTTTTTTATTCTCTATATTATCTTGGTAGAAAATTTGCCTCTGTGTGTTCCATGCTTTGTTTATTCCATTTATCTCTATATTCACAGAGCATAGAGGGTCACTGGTAATTATTAGGTGTGCAATTAATATTCACCAAAGAAGAAAGTTGTTTCCAGGAAGAAGTAGTTTGGTTCATCTAGTGTCTTGATATCATCATTATCAAAATATATTTAGATATCGATAACAGAATCTTTAATGAACACTAAAATATTAAAAATGTCTTTCATTGCAATTCATCAAATACAATAATTTTTAACCTTTTTTAATGATGGGCAACGTAAGTGTTTCCCCTATTTAAACACAATGGTACACAAACAATAGCTTTAGAATATAAATTTCAGAGCTAAACATTCTTACATAGTAAATTTATTTCAACAGTACTGATTTTGAGAAATATTGCATATGTTCTTAAGAAAAGAGTTCTCTCTTTTCAGATTCTGTTTTTTAATGGTAACAGATAGAAAGTATTTGAAGTATATCCTCATAATTTAAAACAAAATGCTAAAATGAAGAAAAATTGTATTTCACATTAATGAGCCAGTCTGGTATATTTACAAAATTTTGTTTTAACCGAGTTATATTTTATCTGATACTAAGTTAATATAATTCAATATTTTCAATAAAATTAAAAATAATTGATACTTCGTGTGAAAGATATTTCAAGACTCAAATGTAAGTATGCGGATTTTAAATGACAGCTGTAATCCAAAGACTTGAAATATTGAGTGGAAAGGTTGAATGTTTTTTTCATAATCATCTCTTCCTCTGTCTTTCACATCACCCCATAACAAGAAGGCATATAGAAAACTTTGAAAGAAAAAAAAAATACTTGTGAAACTTTTTTTCCCCCTCACATTGTTCTATTCCTTAATTAGAAAGTTGACTGACAGTATCACTCCTTCGTCAAACCTTTATACAGGCACACACTCTCTGGCTACCGGATTATAGGACTCTTCTGATTTTCTTCAAGTTTCGGGTTGGTCAAGAGCTCATTTTATTTCAGTTTGAGGAATTAAACCAATGTAATGGTTGAAAATGATCAGAAAATATTACTTCAGTAAATTACATCGGAGTCATTTGGGGAAGACATAATTGGGAAACTTTTATGCATATATACACCAGGAATTGGTAGCTCATTTTTATTTTTACATGTTGTTCTTCAAGAAAAGTCATTAGCATACTTGAAACAATAACATTTCATCATGGGAAAGCCTTTTCAGTGTAGATAGTGGTGGTTTAATGGGTAGCCCTGAGGCAGAACCACCAGACAGACAGGAACACAATACTTGCAACATATCCATTAAATAATTCTTTTTAAAGAAGCTATTTATATAGAGAGTTTTGAGACCCAGAGAGGAGAACACAAATGTGTATACAGAGGCTAACTATGGAGTCTAGGTGCAAAATTTCTGAAAAGAATCTAAAAATGTTTTCAAAAAGTCTCTATAGCCTGAGGCATGATTGAAGACAGTTTATGATTTATTATGTGGTATCTATTGTTCACCTCTTTTTGCTAAAAACTAATATATGAATATTTTTATAAAGTGTATGAAACATTTAATATTGAGAACACCCAATAATTTAAAATTCTCAAAGTATTTCTAAAAATATATTTTAATTAATTTTAAAATGACATGATTTGGTGAAAATGCATAGAGTCACACCTAGAGTAGTTGGATAATAATTGACAAAATAAGGCTAACATTTTTATTTCTTCTAGACTTATGGAAAATCCAGTTTGAATTGAGCTCCTGCCCACAAAGTTTATATTTTTTTATAACGTAGCAAAATCACAAACACCTCTTTTGAAATTCTTCAATGGATTTGATTGTCTATATAAGTTCTTAAAAAAGACTTTAAAAATATAAAGAATATTTGCTTCCTCTGTCCCCTTATTTTATTTGTCCTGATACACAAAAATGTGAAATAATTTACCTATAAATTACGTAGCATTTCTCCTTCATGTGTGAGATCAGAATCTAATTCTCATTATTTAAATTAAGAAAATTTTCTCTTAAATTAAGCAATTCACTTTCTAATAAACTCTCAAAAAATTGTGAGGCATAGTTATCTAATATTAATTTTCATTAAATACTTATCACATTGGTATAAAATAAAATGCAATTTTAAATATTCTAAGTGTTCATAATTATAAAATAGTTAATTACATTATAATACAATTATAACATTGAACAATTTGTACCTAGTAAAACAATATGAAAAGGCAAAAATTCAGAGTACATTTTTAAATGAAAAAACAGACTACAAAATTTCATATACAATAATATATGTGAGTGAATGTGTATATATATAAATATATAAAATATTTAATACATATAAAATTATGACATATATAATGTATTGTATATGTAAATGTATGAAATTATATTTAACATTATTTAACATTATTAAGCACATCTGACAAAACAGACCCATCTGTACACATCACATACACACAGGTATGTATGTATGTATATGCGTATTTAGAAAAGATATTTTAAAATTAAATATAGGATCTTATAATTTAGCAATTAAAGTTTTCTTCTTGAAATTCTTTTCAAAATATCTATTAAATTAGAATGTATGAGAGGTATGGCATTGATTTTGAAAGATTAAATTTATTACATCTTCTTTGTAATTTTCTCTTCGAAAGTGTTTCAGGCTCCTCTGTGTTGAAGCACCAGATACCATCTCTGGCTAAGTTGGATATAAACATAAACAATAAAAAAGTAAAAAGAAAGAAAAAAGACACTTTGGGACGATTAGAAGTAGCTCATACAGTTCAAAAACAACTCTTGAACAAAGAGGCACAGGAAAGGGGCTACAGGTGGCAGGAAATGGCTCCAGGAATCTTCCATATAAATGAATCAAGCCTGTCATTTTCCAGCCATATGTAACCTTAGTTCAATATCCAAATTCTCAGGGTCAAGGGATGCTGATTGTTCTTGCCTGTGTTCTGTGCCCATCATTTTGCAAGAGTGACATGGGTACCTTGACTGGCGGTCTAGATAGCTGTGTGTAAGGAAGCTTCTAGTATAAGGTGCCTGAAGGACTATTGTGGTACAGGTAGCAAGAAAAATGGGTAAAGCATGGTGGCCACGCTGGGAAATGACAGTCTGCCATGTGTAGGTTAGCATACCCACCCTAAAAAATGAAAACTTTGATTTCTGTTTCACTTTACAAGTTTATCTACAAAGATGGGTGTCTTTACTTATTAAGTTACACTATAATTCTCTGTTTTGAGAAGTGAAATACTCACACTCCAGACACAAGCAATTCAACTTCCCAATGAAATTAATAACAAAATAAGCAGCCACAACACGTGAGAATAAAAGTGTGGACTTATGCAGTAAAAACTAGTCTTGTCTTTTGAATGCTGATGAATACTGTGTAAAAATGGAAGGGGTTTATTGTTTGCACATTATGTGACTTAATGTCCAAAAAATCCGCAATAATCAAATGAAATGTCAATCTGATTAATAAGATAAATTCAACAAACACAAAGCAAAATAATTTTACATACATTAGATTACCAGTAAGAATATACTGTTAAACATTTTTTCAAAACAGCAATAGACTATATAATTCAGTGTAAGGAAGGAGGAAAATGCATGTTACATATATTAACTCAGAATTTTTATTCACACCATGTAGTTAAATACATTTCACATACATTTAATAATTAAGTATTTCAAATAAAATTATCATAAGATAAAATACAATTGAGAGTAGAATTTCTAGGAATAAAGGTGATAGCAAATATAAAAATATTTTAAAAATCGGGGCACCTGGATGGCTCAGTCGGTTAAGCATCTATCTTTGGCTCAGGTCACAATCTTAGGGTCCTGGGATTAGGCCCCGCATTGGGTTCCCTCGTCAGCAGGGAGTCTGCTTCTCCCTCTCTCTGCTCATGCTCTCTATCTCTCTCAAATAAATAAAACCTTTAAAAGAATATATTTTAAAAATCATAAATTTGATTATAGAAGTTATAGACAAGTTGCTATATATCAAGGAAAGCTAGGAAAATGTTGGTAGCATGCATAACAAAAATGCTATAAAAATGTTTAGACATTAATGGAAATAAGTAATAACATGGAAAAATGATAATACATTTCATATGAGATGTACCCACCCACTTACACAGTATAACTAGAGCTACGTTTTTTTTTAAATCTATAAGTAGAAGGAAAATAAAGAACAAACATGTTGAATATCAGATTTTTTCTTACTACTCTTCATTATTCTTACATTCTATAATGAATAAATATTGTGCAATAAAAGTTAAGAAGTTGTATTAACCCACATAAATCATTCAACTCTTTTATAAAACAATATTTTCTTTCTCTATGAGACCATTAACTTTTTAAAATATTTCTCAAATTCTTCAGGAAATAGCTTCCTGAGAAAGAACTGTTTTAGAAACATTAAACAAAAATGTCAATACTTTAAGTCACGGTAAACAAATAGTATAAAAAAATGTTGGTGAAAGGAAATGAGGCTCTTTCTAGGTCACTTGTCTGTGAAATGGTCACAAACGAGATAGATTTATCCTAGGCATTTGGGACAGACAGGCTATAAATATCAGGGAACTGGGGAGGCATGTGTGTCCTGAGGTACATTTATTTTTTTCTAAGTCAGCTTTTCTAAGAAATTATGATTCATCATCTTGGTTTATCATGAAATGGTGAGGTTTTGGACTCATATTTTTCACGCAAAAGAAATGACTGCCTCAGTCTTTTTTATGTAAAACTCATTTCCAAGTATTTCATGAAGCATTTATAGCCATGCCCTGGGAATTAGTTGTCCAATGAGCACATCTGGTGAGTGGCTACAAATATAACAGAAGAATGAGCTGAAAGGGTCAGGAAAACTTCTTTTGACAGGTGTCAGCTCATAATGGTGTCTCCCAGGTAATAGAAAAAATGATTCAGTTGAAAGCATAGATGCAAATTGTTTTACCAGGAGAGAGCCACAAAGTAACTTTGTGTATGGTTACAATGTTTTCCTTGCCTCATGTTAGTGTTTTTTATTTGTGCTCTGTGAAGACTGATTTTAATGACTTAACAAATATTGAGAATCCAAGTAATTTTGTTTGTTGTTTGCTTTGCCTTTTGTTTTCAAGAATTCTTAAAAATAGATTAACTAGTTTTTTAAAATGTGAGTAAGTAGTTATCAGAGCAGTGATTTTAACATTATGGTAAGAGTACCAAAGATAACAGAACTCTGAAAAGAGTACACATTTTTTTGTTCCTGAACCATCCAGCTGAAAGTAAGAAACTAATGATTGTTTACTTAGGTATAAGAGCAGACCAATGCAAATTGGAAAGATGAAAAATACCATTAAGAACATAGCCTATGCAGTGACTCCTGAGGGTCTTTTAAAAATGGAGCTCTTGGGTATTCACTCATTTATTGGTTCATTCACTCAGCTGTCATTAACTAAGTACTTACTATGCACTAGCAACATCTGCACTAGGCGGTGAAGACCAGATGTTAAGCAAACATTGAATTTTAACATTCGTGCAGTTTTTAAGAAAACACTCCGTTAGTCTCTTTTTATTCAATGCCAGAGTCTTACATTTATCTATATTAATTGTTTTCACATATTTTTCTTTTTTACTTCACTCTCCAAAATCCACTTTGTGATATAAAACACTTTTGTGAAGCTTTTAATAACTCTTGAATCCAGAGTACAGATTCTGGGCTTATAGCAGTGTCAAATAAATGTGCTGCAAGAGTAAATACGACTATGAAAGGCTTAATAAGTGATAAAGTATCCTGACATACCTAACACATGCTAGTAGCCTACGTCAGTAGAATGCTCTTTATTCACCCCAGGTATATTAACATGAACAACTCCTACGAGCTTTAGAAACATGTGAGTGAGCTTGCAAATGGAGACATTCTAGCTTTTGAGGACCACTTGAGCATTATTAGTCATAGAAACAACTAGTTGAATGATGTAAAGTATCACGTACATCACCTGAGTGACATCCATATTATCTACCGTACTTACGTTTAAAACTAGTAGGCTCTCCGTGAGTACTGTATGTGGGTTGCTTTTGGCTTCCCTTGTGTTCAGGTCAGGCCGTGATCTCAGGGTCCTGGGATCAGCCCAGTGTCGTGGTCCCTGCTCAGCAGGGAGCTTGCCTCTCCCTCTCCCTTTGCCCTCCCCCGACCCCCCACTGCTCATGTTCTCTCTCTCTCTCAAATAAATAAATAAAATCTTAAAAAAAAAGACAATTACACTAAATATACATACATTTTAATATCGGTAAAATGTGTTTTCAAACATCATTTTACAAAAGCATTATTAGATTTCAATATCTAAAATGTTAAAGGGAATAAGTAGAGCCTATACAAATAACTACAGTGAGGCTTCTTTCTCATGTCATTGACATGTAAAGTTTTCTCATGTCATTGACATGTTCGATTGCCATTTTTCATATGGGATATTTTTAATAGAGATTTTCTTCTTGACTCGTAAGAGCTCTTGAATTGTTGAATTTGATTATTTCCTATCGATCATAAATTATAATCTCTTTAAGCATTTCAGAAAAGGGCAAGCAGGGTATATGCCAATTCCCTTCTCTCTATGATACAGGAGGACAATACATTTTTCCTTATGTACATTGAATACATCAGAAGTAATAATAATAATAACAATAATAATAAAGAGGAAGGTGGCTATTCACCATTACTTGGATTACTGTCTCCGCATGTGAGAAAGTGCTATTTTCAGTAAGCCTTCTAAGGCCATGGAAATAAAAGAGGTGGGAAGACAATATTGATATGGCAAATTGCTCTTTATTTAAAGATGCTTTTTAATATGAATATGACTTTATAATCTGTCAAATAAAGATGGCATGCGAAGATAAAAATAAAACGTCAGAACAAAAATGTTCTTCTCTTTCCTGTGAATAAATTTACACGTCAGTCAAGTATCTGTCAGTGCATCTGCTGAATGAGTGACATGTCTTAAGTAAGTAAAAGCAGAAGGAGAGCAACTAACAAGACTAACTAAAAGGAGAAGTGGCAAAATTGACAGCCTTGATGAGTGAGGATTCTTCTCAACACACAGAATGTATTCAGTTAGAATAATGCCTCCAAGCAAGTAAAGAAATAGTGACAAACTACCAATTATGATGGAGAGAAATGTAAACAGAAATGCAAATTCTGATGTTTGGGTTGTTCTGATGAAGGATTCAAGAATATGTGGTAGGATTACCTTTCCACCCATGGGCTAGTGATTCATTAACATTAATATTCATTGATATTACTGTTTTCGTGACATTTCTTTTTGCGAGGATCAGAGATTGCCTAATTTCACTTGCTTAGTTAGGCAAGATTTTGGAAAAACATTTTGAAGAAGACTAATATGTTGCTTTTGAAATGAAGAAGGCTACCTGGAGGTAACCACAGATAAAATGGGTTCTTTTGTAAAGGTATATTCAATTCAGAGTTTCCTAATCTTTAAGTTTCCAGAACTTCAGGTAGTAGCACAATAACACCACCCTAATTTAAGAGATTGCACATTTTCATTACAGTGCTTAAATTTAAATGGTTATTTTTAAGTGCAATTCAAGGTGACAATTACTTTATTTCAAAAGCAATATTTGATTTGAAATTTGAAATTTAAAGGTTAAACACTTGTTTACAATTTTATATACCTTTTCCTTATATTTAAAAAATCTTCCTTATTATAATTCAGAATACGTCATTATATTACAAAGCTTTATTCTAGTAATATTTACATTTAAATTATTACTTTTATTAGTTAACTTAGTGCTTACCATATGCCAAAAATCTACTGATGGCTAAACGGGTGTCTTGATCTAAATGCATCCTTAGCACCCAGAGTGGTGATTTGCAAGTAGTGTTGGTGCTCAAAATATTTTTTGAATGAATAATGTTATTTATCTCTTTACTTTCCTGTCAAAGCACTTGAAATAGGATTGTTTGGGCGGCAGTTACTATAAATACAAATCATCAATGACTTAAACAATAAGGTTGCATCATTTCTCACATAACAAAAAGTCTGCGAATCCAGGATTGGTTAATTGAGCAGTTTTACAATTTTATCATGTTTCTTTCTCTTGCTCTCTCTTTTGCTTTGCTTTGCTTTTCCTTAATCTTTCTTTTCTGTCACCCCTACACACTGCATCCTAGTGTACAGATTTTATGTTCCAGCTGTTTTCTTGTGGTCACAAAAATTTCAGCAGCCCAGTTAAGGTCATAATCAAACATCATACCTTCTATCTCATTTCCAAAAGGTTTTAGCAGATGTCCCCTCCTGACCCATTGACCAGAAAGGCACCATATTCTTATGGCATACTCCTATTCTTAATTTTTCTGTCTCCTTCCAGCTTACATTGATGCAGTTTTTTTCCTGGGCCAGAAAGTTTTCTTGAAAGCCATGGTCACCTGGCATATAAAATAACTTTTTTTTTTCTAGCAAGAAAGAAAGGGGAACTAGAAGGACAATTGGAAAGCTACCAATTATGTATGCCACAGAATATCCTCAAGTATGCATTGAAAAATACATGTGAAATTCTATCATTTTGATAAATTTTACAATAACTTTTTCTGCTGCATGTAACTCAACAGGGAGTTGTCATTTTGCTTCAGAAGAATTCTAGAGTAAACACTACTACAGTAATCATATATTCTATTTTTTAATAAAACATCTAATTTGAAACAAAATAGGTTCTCCTGTGTAAATGAAATACAAGGGAAGAAAAATATTAGATTACTTAAACTGTAATATAGAGACAATGAATTTACCAATTTTAGTTGAGATAGTAAAATGATTTCTTGAGAAATGAACATATTTCTCTTATTTGTTAATCACCAAACAATGCACATTTTTATATATATTTTTATTTGAAATCTAAAATAGAGCCTGCCCACATATTATTCAGCTTTATTATTTTAAGCTGCTCTTCTATTACTTTTATTTTTATTTTATTTTTTTATAATTTTTATTTATAATTTTTATTTATAATTTATAATTTTTTATAATTTTTATTTTGTTATATTCGTCACCATACAGTACATCCCCAGTTTTGATGTTCCATGATTCATTATTTGCGCGTAACACCCAGTGCAACATGCAATATGTGCACTCCTTAATACCCATCACCGACCTATCCCAATCCCCCACCCCCCTCCCCTCTGAAGCCCTCAGTTTGTTTCCC
>NC_048218.1:34137498-34334678 GCF_002007445.2 Ailuropoda melanoleuca
TAATTAAAAGATTTGTAGTCACTTGATCCTATTAAAGGTAACCAAGGCTGAATAAATCAAAATGTTTAAGGACAATAATAAACCCATAGTTGAGGAAGAGTTTTTTCAAAGTTTCAGAAACAAATAGGTTAATTCAAAATAGGCCTCCTTTTGACAAATAGGAATGTTCAGTACTGCTTGGTTGGAAATCAGTCACTAAAAATTTCAAAACAAAGGGTGCCTGGGTGGCTCAGTCTCTTAAGTTGTCGCGCTTTGGCTTAGATCATGATCCTGGGGTCCTGGGATCAAGCCCTTCATCGGGCTTCCTACTCAGAGGGAGTCTGCTTCTCCCTCTACCTCTGCCCCTACCTCTCTCTCAAATAAACAAAATCTTTAAAAATAAATTTTAAACAAAACCTGGAGATACCCTGGGGCATCAGGTAAAATTTAAAGCTTATGTATCCAAGTAGTCCCAGGATAAAATTAGGAGCCTCTGGAAGGATGTCATCAGGAGGGTTGGGGAGAAATCAAGTGTGAAGTGGGCTGCTTACATGTACTTAAGAGAAAAATATATCTCAACAAAAGTGAGGGTGACACTATAGGCCCCTCAGTTGACAGGTGGTATCAGAAGTCTTGGACCAACTGGACAGTCTAAAAAAATACAACCTTAAACAGTTTGGCTAAGCCTGGATAATGTCTTATGTGGAAGAGCTATGATTCTATTTGTGATTTGACATTCTGACAGTTGTGTTAGTCAAGTAACTGTTTCACATTTTCTAAGTAGTGTATACTGTGGGATACGGACGGCACCATCACTTTCATTGTCAGCATTATGTATCAACTAGGCTAAACTATGGTCTCCACTTAATCAAAGACTAATTGAGATTTGCTGTAAAGGTATTTTATTATCATGATTAAAGTTCATAGTTGAATTTAGGGAGATTATCCTAGGCAATCTGATGAGCTTAACTTGATAAACTGAAAGACCCTAAAAGCAGAAATAAGATTTCCCTGAAGAAGAAATTTTGTTCTGCGTAGTGGCCTCAGGTTATTTCTGAGGGTTCCAGCTTGCAATTCCTGACATCCTGGCCTACAGATTTTACATTAACTTGCCTACTTCCCACATTTGCACATATCAATTCCTCCTAATAAGTTTCTTAATATATATCTCCTACTGATTCTGTTTCTCTCCCTGAACCCTGAATGATTCAAGTTGTAAAACAATAATTTTGTCTTCTACTGTCTGCTGAATATACTATCTGAAACCATCCTTTGTACGTCTGTAGAAGCAAAATTTCATTTCAACAAAATTAATTCACATATATTTAACAAAGTTTGGTTGAGATATAAACATGTTTTTGGTCTACTATGCTATGTACTTATTGTAATGCAAAGGCAAATAAGACAAAGATCCTGCCCTGAAGAGGTCCCTGTGAAAATATGTCCATGAATAACTGAAATACAAGGTCGAAAATGGGAAGCACAATAAAAACTAGACATAAAAATTTACCGTGAGAGCTCTGATGAAGAAGATATTACTTCCAGCCTGGTGGATTTGATTTTCCCTCAAAGTTGTGTAATAGAATTTCATCTCTATCCAGACTCAACCTTTGACTTCAGAGTTGAAACAAGCCATGGTTGTACTTATTATATAGTCAGCTGTGTGAGGACACTTAACAGAGACCACCTGTTCACTTCCCATGAACAAAGGTTATCTCGTAATGATTTTATGTCACAGTTGATATGAACCATATTTGAAAAAGTCTGAAAGGTGAAAGGATCACTGGCAAAGTCCATGAATCTTGTAAAAGACTTCCTTTTATGGAATAGGATTTTTTTTTAGTATTTCTAGCATATAACTTAGAAATGAGAGACTGCATAGGAGTTCAAATGTCACTAATAACTTTCATTTTCTGCATCTTCAGAGAAGAGAAATCAGATTTCATCTTGTCAGCACTTGGTATTTGAGTTTTTCTGCATAAGATTCATTATTATAATAAATGGGTTGCTAGAATATGTGTTAGGAAATTATTAAGATATTCCTTATTTGACATTGTACTGTTATTTTAGCATGATGGATTAGAGACATTTTTACACTCAAATAAAATGCAATTTTTTTTCTCTATTTTGAGAGTAGAAGGCTAACGATAATAAATTTTAAAAACTTTTGAAATTAGAAACCTAGTGCCAGAAATACTAATGCTAAAAATAAAAACAAAATATTTGAGGTATATCTAATATGTACTCTTATTTTTCAGACTGAAGAGTGATGTCTAAATTGAAATGGTATTAATTATTTACCAGAGATACTTTCTAAATACCAACTTATCTTCATAGATCTGAAAGTTAAACTTTTCTTTCTGTAGCAGAAATTTCTTCCTAATGACTAATTGGGTTTTAATGGGAAGAAATATACTAGGATTGAAAAAACACTGGGTTCTCCTTAGGTAGGTTTTCCCATTAAAATGGCCACACAATCTCCAGCAAGATCTGGGCCTCAATAGTCTCTGACTATATGAACTAAGATCATTACTTTAGAATTCAGTCTTTTACCTTAATTGTGTGCTTCTTAATACATAAAAGTAGTGAAGTATAAGCCTATTAAGGTGCATAGAGTTTAAAATATTCTTTCCCTATAATATATATTAGTAATACTATGAGAGTTTAACTTACAACTGCATCCTCTCCACACCTCAGGGGTTTCCTTAACTCGGTCCATTCTTCATTGAAAAAAAAATCATCACGTATCTTTTGAACTTGTGACTCTCATGTTAAAATGTCTTCCACGACTCCTTGTTATCTATTGAATAAAGTCCAGCCCAAATTCTGAACAAAACTTGTCAAATATCTTTCTGACTAAGACTATAGATTTGGAATTAAGAGTCCTGACTTCAGATCATTTTGTCATCTGTAAAATAGGAACACTGTCATTACACATTCCATAGGATGTTAGGGAAAATCTAAAGTGATATATGTGAATATTGTTTGGAACATTGTTATTACTTGTAAGTATTCAAAACATTAGCATTCCAAATACCTTTCTGTTTTCATACATGTGCTATTGTGTTATATCTCAATTCTTTCATGTACTACCAATCTTTTAAGACCAACTTACTGTCACTTCTAATCATTCAATAAATATTTATTAATTATGTACTATGTTCTAGCCCCTTTAAACAGGTGAAAGGAACTGATAATCTTGTAGCAAATCTTTTAAGTAAAAAAAAAAATACAGTAAAATAATTGTATATGCATGAAATGCAGAGGAACATAAAAGAGAAATTAAGTTTACATTTGGGAATAATAAAAAAAATGTTTAAATTGAACTTTGATAAATAAGTGAATAGAACTTTCCAAGTAGACAAAAACTTAGATGATTATTCCAGAAAAAAGAACTGGCTTATGAGTAAGACAAAGAAAACTTGGATGATATAAGCATTATAATTAGTTGAGTAAAACTGAAAACAGATGTCAATTAATTCAGCCTCCTTAATTTGCTCTATTATTTATTAGTTTTATGAGCTTAACCATTACATGATAGTTTCTGCAACTTCAAAATGGGAATATTAATCAGAAGAAAAAACATGGAAAGAACACAAATACATGGAGGCTAAATAACATGCTACTAAACAGCAAATGGGTCAAATTTTAAAAATCAAGTAGGGAATCCAAAAATTCATGGAGAAAAATGAAAATGAAAAATGAAAACACAATGCTCAAACATCTTTGTAATGCAGCAAAAGCTATTCTAAAAGGGAAATTTATAGCAATAGAAGCCTACCTAAACAAACAAGAAAAATCTCAAATAAACAACCTGGCCTTACACCTAAAGGAGCCACGAACAACAACAACAACAAAAAGCCAAAACCAGTAGAAGGAAGGAAATAATAAAGATTAGAGCAGGAAGAGCTAAATCGTGGAAGGAGCCGAGATGCCCTTCAACAGATGACTGGATTAAGAAGATGTGGTCCATATATACAATGGAATATTACTCAGCCATCAAAAAGAACGATTTCTCAACATTTGCTGCAACATGGACGGCACTGGAAGAGATAATGCTAAGTGAAATAGGTCAAGCAGAGAAAGATAGTTATAATATGGTTTCACTCGTTTATGGAACATAAGATGTAGGAAGATCGGTAGGGGAAGAAAGGGAAGAAAGGGGCAGTTAAACAGAAGGGGGAATGAACCATGAGAGACTATGGACTCTGGGAAACAAACTGAGGGCTTCAGAGGGGAGGGGGGGAGGGGGAATGGGATAGGATGGTGATGGGTATTAAGGAGGGCACGTATTGCATGGTACACTGGGTGTTATATGCAAGTAATGAATCATGGAACTTTAAAAAATAAATAAATTAAAAAAAAAAAAAAGATTAGAGCAGGGATGCCTGACTGGCTCAGTTGGAAGTGCATGTGACTCTTGGTCTTGGGGTCATGAGTTCAAGCCCAATGCTAGAGATAGAGATCACATAATAATAATAATAATAATAATAATAATAATAATAACAACTTAAAAAAGAACTGATTTTAAAAAAAGAAAGATTAGAGCAGAAATAAAGGAAATAGAGACTAAAACAAAAAGAGCAAGTCAAGAAACCAGGAGCTGGTTCTTTGAAAGAAAAATAAAACTTATAAACTTTTAGCCAAACTCATCAAGAAAAAGGACTCAAATAAATAACATTAGAAATTGAAAAGGATAAATAACAACAGATACCACAGAAATACAAAGGATTAAGTAAGAATATATGAAAAATTATATGCCAACAAATTGGACAACCTAGAAAAAATTGATAAAATTTTCAGGAATAGAAGTCTTTCTTGGTGAATTCTACCAAACATTTAAAGAAGAGTTAGTAACTATTCTTGCCAAACTACTCCATAAAAAAAAAAAGAAAGAAAGAAAAGAAAAAGGAAAGCCCCCAAATTCATTTTATGAGGCCAACATTACCCTGATATCAAAACCAGATAAAGGGGCACCTGGGTGGGTCAGTCGTTAAGCATCTGCCTTCATGATCGTGGGGTCCTGAGATTGAGCCCCTAATCAAGTCCTGCATCGGGCTTCCTGCTCATCAGGAAACCTGCTTCTCCCTCTTCTACTCCCCCTGCTTGTGTTCCCTCTCTCACTGCGTCTCTCTCTGTCAAATGAATAAAAATCTTTAAAAAAAAAAAAGATAAAAACAGCACAAAAACCCCCCCAAAAGCAGGCCAATATCTTTGATGAATATAGATGCAAAAACCCTCAACAAAATATTAGCAAACAATCCAACAATATTTTTAAAAAATCATTCACCACAATCAAGTGGGATTTATTCCTGGCATGCCAGTGTGGTTCAGTGTTCATAAATAAATCAACCTGATACATTGCAATAACAAGAGAAAGGATAAAAACCATCTGCATCGCAGTGGAGGCAGAAAAAGCATTTGACAAAGTACAACATTAATCCATGATAAAAACTCAACAAAGTAGGTTTAGAGCACACATACCTCAGCATAATAAAGTCCTTATATGAAAAACCCACAGGTAACAAACATCATACTCAATGATGAAAAACTGAGCATTTTTTCCTTTAAGATCAGGAGCAAGACAAGAATGTCCACTCTTGCTGCTTTTGTTCAACACGGTACTGGAAGTCCTAGCCACAGCAATTAGACAAGAAAAGGAAATAAAAGGCATCCAAATTGGTAAGAAAAGAGTATAACATGGGTGTGCCTAGGTGGCACAGTCGGTTAAGCATCCAACTCTTGGTTTTGGCTCAGGTTGTGATCTCAGGGTCATGGGATCAAGCCACATGTTGAGCTCTGTGCTCAGCACAGAGTTTGCTTAAGACTCTTTCTCTCCCTCTGCCCCTCCCCTCACTCTCTCTCTAAAATAAATAAATAAATCCTAAAAAAAAAAAGAAGTAGAACTTTCACTATTTGCAGATTTCACTGTATATAGAAAACCCTAAAGACTCCACCAAAAAACTAGAACTGATAAACTAATTCAGTAATGTTGCATTTCTTTACACTAATAACAAAATAGCAGAAAGAGAAATGAAGAAAACAATCTCATTTACAATTGTACTGAAAACAATGAAATACATAGGAATAATAAAACAGGAATATTAATTGTGCAAATCTCAAAGATTTTGTGCGGACTAAATTAGTTACTGCACATAAAGTGATTACATTAGTGTCCAACACAAATGTCATACAAACATTAAGTTATTTGGGAAAATATATTCATCATATTACCTATGCAAGAAACTGGAAGAGTGATAAAATAGAGATTTGGTAGTCATTGATGGGGCAGAAAATAAGACTCATTAAAGAACCTTGATAATTAATTGCCTTTTTTATCTTAAAAAGTAAGTAAATGTTATTATTTAACCTTGAAATATTATGGAATTCTTTGGGACATGAGAGTGGAAAGTCAAATTTGCATATAAGAACGATTTAAGTCCATAGAAGACAGTTACCAAGATGGTCCCTAATGAATTTAATTCCCAGTTTTCATGCTCTTGTGTTGCCCCTTCTCCTCTTTATATCAGGATTGGTGTCTATGAGCAATTGACTATAGCAGAAATAATATGTAATTTCTAAGGCAAAGTCTTAAAAGATCTTGCTCTCTCTCAGAACATTCATTCTGGGATAAGTTAACTGTCAGTTAAAAGGAAACCCAAGCATCCCTATGAAATGTCCACTTGCTTAGGAACAGAAACGTCCTGCTAATAACTAGTGAGAAACTGAGAGAAGCTGCTGACAACCACGTTAGTAAGCCATCTTGGGCAGAGCTATATCAGCAACATTCACACTTTTAGATAACTATAACCTTGGTTGATTTCTTAACTGCAATCTACAATTCTGAGCCAGAACCATTAATCTAAACTGATGCTGAATTCTTGATGTAAGAAACTATAAATAATAAGTGCTGCTTTACAATGCTACATTTGGGGATAAGTAAAAGGGTATTAGGTAACTAGTACAAAGCTGAAGAAACCTTCATTGAAATAATTTTTTACTCATCTACCAGAGCAGTCATCATCATATTGGAATATAATTTATCTTCCTAGGGTGTAAGTCAAGAAAACTAATAAACTTTGTGCCTGTCATGATGTTTTGCATATAGTAAATACTTAAGCATATAAGTGAATGAGTGCTTTGTACCATCACATGGAGATTACAATGGTGAATATTTCTATGAATAAAGGAAAATCCGATTATAAAACAATGCATATAATCACAATACCAATCAATTTTGCTAAACCTACAGACATTTTAGCAATTAATAGTAGGTTCCAATACAATATTTTAAATATTCCATGAGTATCTTAAAACAATAATTTATTCACATCTAAGTTCTCTTTTATTGTCTTGAAAAAGATATTAACCATATTTTTGTTTCTTTTTATTTACTTAAGAAAAAGACAACTTTCATTAGTTTCTTGCATTGAATATAAAAGAAAGATACTGTGTATTTCAATGGCACTATAGTTAGATAGCACAGAGTAAATTGCTCCACTTACATCTCTATGTGCCAGTAAAAGCCATCCAAATTGCAGCAGCCATATGGATGTTATCATGAAAAGATTGTGGTAATAAGCAATGGCTGTAAATAGTGAGAAGAGGTTGAGATTGAGATGAAGAATATGGAAACAACCAGTATAAAATCTGTGAAATCAAATATATCTTAGGTAGTAATTTTTTGACTAACATTAACGGTTATGACATAAAATTCATCTTCATGAGAATAAGGATATTTCAAAATAACAGGATCCTGACTGAGAAAACTATAAATTGAAAATTTACTTTAAAAAGATGCAAAGATTTCTATTTCTAAAATTAACGTTCTTTAGCCCCAGAGGAATGATGAGGATTCATTGTGATTTCTGTCTCTCCTTGATGTGTATTCTATGCTACAACTAGCTGCACTATTAAGTCTTCGAATATATCCTAATCATTTTTTGTAGAACACTGAAATAACTGAATAATAGAAAGTATTTTCAAATATACATGAAAAATACACCCAAATAGACCATAATGTTGTCCAACAACCAATTTTATAGGGGGTGCCTGGCTGGCTCAGTTGGTACAACATGTCTCTTGATCTTGGGGTTATTATAATTTCAAGCCCTATGTTAGGTGTGGGATTACTTAAAAAGAAAAGAAAATTTTAACAAATTTTACAAGGTTAAAATCACACAGAGTGTGCTATCTTACTTCAACAAAATAAAAACCAGAAATAAAACAAAACCCCAAAATACTCAAATATTTAAAAATTAAATCATATACTTCAAAATAGTTCACAGGGCAAACTATCAAAATAAAAATAAGAAAATACTTGAACTGAATGATTATAAAACAGCAAAGTTTGTAGGATTCAGCTAAGGCAAAAAGTATACTATCCATTTAGCACATTTTTCAGATAATAATATGGAACAGAACACATACTACCATTCGTTTAATGAAGGCAGACTAACCTTAATAACAGATTCCTACAGATATTAAGATAAATATCATAATCAGTATTCCTCATAAACGTTTTTAATATTTTAGTACATTGAATAAAAGATTTATAAAATGCACAATATTTCATAATAAAAAAGTGTATGAAAAGAACACAAGGACAAAGTTAAATCAATCAGTGCAATTTACCACCTTAAGGGAATGATAAAAAATTGATAAAATGTAATGACTAGTTGTGATTTAAACAAACAACTGAAAAAAATAATTCTCAGTAAAGGAGGGGGAAATAGACTGGATAAGAAAAATATATCTTTTCAAAATATGGTACTGGAGTAACTGGATGTCAACATAGGAAAAAAAAACTCACCTAATACCTCACACCACAGAAAAAAATGATATGAGGTGGGTTATTTATCTAAATATTTCAGAAAGAGGGATGCCTGGGTGGCTCTATCGGTAAGCGTCTGCCTTCCACTCAGGTCATGATCCCAGGGTCCTGGGATTGAGTACCACATTGGGCTCCCTGCTCAGTGTGTAGCCTGCTTCTCCCTCTGCTTGCCACTCTTCCTGCTTGTGCTCACTCTCTATTTCTCTCTCTTTCTGACAAATAAAATCTTTAAAAAAAAATAAAATAAAAATTAAATTAAAAAATAAATATTTCAAAAAGATAGCCTACCTGATGTTAGAGGAATAATTTTTTTTAAATCTGTAATAACTATAAAAGAAATGTAAAAAGATAAATCAGACTACTTGTAAATTAAGAACTTAAAACTTCAAAAGTTATGTTAATCTATTAAAAAAACATTAACAAGTCGTAAGTCAAGTCACAAACTTGGAGAAGGTATTTAGGTTTCACAAGTCTGAAAATTGAGGGGTACCTGAGTAGCTCAACTGGTTAAGCATCTGTCTTTGGCTCAGGTTATGATCCCAGGGTTTGGGATCTAGCCCCCTACTCAGCAGGGGGCCTGCTCCCCACCCCATGCCTGGCACTCCCCTTGCTTGTGCACGCTCTGTGTTAAATAAATAAATAAATCTAAAAAAAAAGCTGAAAAATGACTCATAGTTATAATATTACAACTCTTACAATCCTATAAGAAAAAAGACAAAACAATTAAAAATGGAGAAATTATTTAAATAGGTACTTCAAAAATATGTATCTAAGTTGGCAATAAACATAGGAAAAGTTACTATTTTTACTCAAGTCAAATTAAAACCACAGTGGAATATTTTTATATATCTACCAAAATGCAACTAAAATTACTGAAATACAATATATTATTGAAAATGTACAGTGACTGGACTTTCATTATTAGTGCAGTTGTAAAATTGTACAATTAAATCGGAAACATATTTGATAATATTTGATATAAGTAACCATATACTTTCCCTATGACTCTGGAATTTTACTAAGTTTTTTTAAGAGAAATATATACCTATGTCTATAAAAATGACTTATTTGAGCATGTTCTATAAAGATTCATTTAAAATAGCCATCACTAGAAACAATTCAAGCATCCACCAAGAGGAGAATGGACATACTTCTTTATTTTTAAGTCATCTCTACACCCACTATTGGGGCTTGAACTTAAAACTCTGTGTTCAAGAGTCACATGCTCTACTGACTAAGCCACTCATGTTATAAGTGGACCCACTTTTCTAAAAAGAAGATAGAAATATTCTATAATATGAGTTTTGATGTGATAACAAGATTTTTACATATTTAAAAATTCATTTATCTCTACACTTAAGACTTGTACATTTTACTGTATATGAATGATAATCAATAAAAAAATTAATCTTAGCCTAGAATACAAAATTTTCAACTATTCTTTCATCCTTGCTTCAACCCTTGACTTTCAGATAATGTGTTTTGTTTTTGCGAGACCTTACAAAACTTATATTTCCACTCTTAATGTTTAGTATATCTACATTTATACCACTGCCACATTTAAGAGTTTAAATTATGTTTCTATATATTATTTGTTATTGTTAAAGGAGAGTATAAGTTATATTGCTACTTTAACAAAAATTCATCAGGATACTTTATGAAATACCAATCAGATCATGCTTTCCCTTAAGTAAAAAGTCTCATTTCTCTAATACCATATTCCTCTCCAGCTTTGTTTTCTACCATATAGAACCCTCCTCTACATTCGAGCCACAGTGGCATCCTCTGGATCCTTTCTGCACATTGCATTGCCTTCTGTCTTGTTCTACTATTAATGTGAGGCTCACTTTTTGCAGATGTATTACACTGGAAATTTACATTTGTGTGACTACTTTTTCTGTGTTTATTTCTGCCACTAAATTGCAAGTCTCATAAGGAAAGGAATTATGGTTTGGTTTTGCAGGGGGGGTTGTTTTGGGTTTTTGCTTTGTTTCTGTTTTTGTTTTTGTTTTGTTTTAGCTTAATTATCAGACTGTTTGGTTTTATTCTCATTGTTTTTCTAACATTTTGTTTCCAGAATCTTATAGTAATCTTATAACATACAGTAGGACCTTTGTATCCATTAATAAAGGATTAGTAATGTAAATTCTTAATCAGTATGGATGGCTAAAAATTACCATGAACTGGATGACTTAACTAACAGAAATTTTCACAGTTCTGGAGCTTGAAAAATCCAGAGCTTGGGCTCAGGATACTGGCATTGTTGGTTTCTGGTAAGAGCCTTTTTTCTAGTTTGCATTAGGCCACCTTCTTTCTATAACCTCTCACAACAGAGCCCAAAGAGAGGGGAGGCAGACTGCTTCATGTCTCTTTTTATAAGATCACTAATTTTATCGGAAGATCTCCACCCCCATGACCTAATTACCTCCCAAAGGTCCCATCATCAAAAATAGAACATTGAGGATTAAGCTTCACGATTTTAATTTTGGAGGACACAACATATAGTCCATAGCAACAGTGTGGCTATAATATTAGTCTTGGGTTTCTCAGATCCTTAGTACAACCACCATGTTTCTATGTCTCAGCAGCCTTCCATGTACAGAAGTTTTGCTCAGCGCATTCAAAATGATTATAGGACGATTCTGAAGTCACCTTCTCTCTCAGACACACTAAATCTATACCTACAGATGAAATACTTTGCTCTGAAAACAAAAATAAAAAAACTAAAAACTAGTTGAGCAACTCCTACATGCCAGGCAACTAATAAAAAACACACTGAAGGAAATAGAGGCTGAGACGCAATCTTGTTATATACCCCACCCTCGGCACAGTAAAAATTAGGAAAGAATTCAAAACCCAAAGCTTTGTCCTGAAGAGCAAAGGGTTTGAAACCCACATTTGGCCCCCTAAATTTTAAAACTTACACCCAAACATCTAGTTTTGAACCAATGGAAATCATATATGCCAGACCCACAAAACTATAGCAAACTGGAAACCAGCTCTCAAAGGGCTTGCATGCTCAGTCTCACTTGCCCTGTGGACCAGTGCAGAAGCAACAGAATAAGAGGCACCCAGGCTTTACGTGAAAGAGGCTTATTTCTTATCCTAAAGCTTCGACTGGTGGGGCAGGCATCAATTTTAACATACACCTAGAGGTCTCCTGGGGTACACTCCAGGGACAAAGGCTGGTAGTGCTCTCCCTGTGCTTCACTTTAGCCAAGAGGTGCATCTTTGTGATCTCCCTCTACCTCACTGTGGCTCACTGGTATCTGCTAGAAAGAAGCTTGTACCTCCACTGGTGCCCTGATTTAGGGGGTTGCCACCCAAAGGGACACCTCTAGATCATCTGGCTTTGGTGGCCAGTGGGGCTTATGTTCAGTGGGTCTTATGTTCTCACAGGACTATAACCAATGGAGAAAGTTCTCAAAAGGCTATACCCCCAGGACACTGGAGCATGGGTTTTGTGGCAGCTGCCCAGGAAATGCCTCCTGATTGCCTGGCTCTGATGAAAAGAGGGGCTTGCATTCCTGGGTCCCACGGGACTGAAACAATCAGAAAGTAAGTTCTTGACAGGCTACCAACACCCCCTCCCCAAGCACTTTATAGAGAGACTAAAACGCATGACCAAAGTCATAGCAGACAAAATAGGCTTTGAAACAGAGACTGTGACAAGAGACAAAGAAGGACATTACATAATGATAAAGAGGTGAATCAAATAAGAAGTATAATTGTAAATATTTATGAACTTAACATAGAAACACCTAAATATATAAAGCAAATATTAACAAACCTATAGAGAGACATTGGCAATACAAAAATAGTACATGGTTTTAATACCCTATTTTCATTAATCAATGGATCATCCAGATGAAATCAATAAAGAAACACTGGCTTAAAATAACATGTTAGTAAACCAGACAGACTTGAAAGATATATATAGAACATTCCATCCAAGAGCAATTGAATACACATTCTTCTCAAGTTCACATGGAACATCTCCAGGTTAAATCATGTTTTATTTTATATTTTATTTATTTATTATTTTTTAGAGAGCAAGAGAACATGAGCAGCAGGGAGGTGCTTGAGACACACAAAAATGGAAATATGACATACCCAAACTTTGGAATGCAGCAAAAGCAGTTCTAAGGGGTATATTCATAGCAACAAAGGCCTATCTCATGAAACAAGGAAAATCTCAAACAACCTAACTTTATACCTAAAACTAGAAAAAGAAAAACAAGTTCAAAAGTTAGTAAAGAAAGAAAATAACAAAGATCAGAATGGAAATAGAGACTAAACAGATAAAGAGCAATTAAACTAAGATCTGGTTCTTTGAAAAACAAAACAAAACAAAACAAAACTGGCAAATCTTTAATCTTTAGCTACTCTTACCAAGAGATCACTCTAAAACCACAGGAAAGATTACAGGCCAATATTTCTGATAAATAGACACAAAAATCCTCAAGAAAAGAATAGCTAACCAAATTCAACAATACATTGAAAGGATCATACATCATGATCAAGTGAAATTTATTTAAGGAATGCAAAGATGATAATTCAATATCTGCAAGTCAATTAACATTACACATCCTATTAACAAAATGAAGCATAAAAAATCATACCATTTTGATAGATGCAAAAAATTCAATATTGATTTAGAGAAAAAAATAACCAAGCAAACAAACAAACAAAAACTCTCAATAAAGTACATGTAGAGGGTATGGACCCTAACACAATAATGGCCATTTATAACAAGATCAAGCTAATATCATACTCAAACGTGAAAAGCTGACACTTCTCCTCAAAGATAAGGAATAATACAAGGATGCTCATTCTGACCAAGAGCAATTCTTCAGGAAAAAGAATTAAATTCATCCGAATTGAGGGTGCCTGGGTGGCTCAGTTGGTTAAGTACCCTACTCTTGATTTCAGCTCCGGTCATGACCCCAGGGTCATGGTATCAGAGTTGTGAGACTGAGCCCTGTATTAGGCTCTGCACTCAATCACTCTCTCTCTCTCTCTGTCTCTCAAAATAAATAAATAAATAAATAAATTTAAAAAATTCATTCAAATTGAAAAGAAAGAAGTAAATTCACTACTTGCAGATAATGGAACATTATTTACATATATATATATACACATAGATAGATATCCTATATATATATATACACATACATATATATGATATATACAAACACACACACACGATATGTATTAAACCACAAAATACTGTTAGAACTAATCAACAAATTTAGTAAAGTTACAGGATACAAAATCAATACACAAAAATTTGTTTCATTTCTATACACTAATATTGAACTACTTAAAAGAGAAATTAAGAAAATAATCTCATTTACAATTACATCAAAAAGAATAAAATACCTGGGAATACATTTAACCAGGAGATGAAAGACATGTACTCTGAAAATGAGAAAATATTGATAAAAGAAACTGAAGAAAACACAAACAAAAAGATATTCCATGCTCATGAATTGAACCAATTGATATTTTAAAAATAGTCATACTACCCAAAGAAACACACAGATTTAATGTAATTGCTATCAAAAATTCTATGGCTCTTTTCATAGAAATAGATCAAACTGTCCTAAAATTTCTATGGAACCAAAAAAGACCTCGAATACCCAAA
The DNA here is from genome assembly GCF_002007445.2 of Ailuropoda melanoleuca. Taxonomy (NCBI): domain Eukaryota; kingdom Metazoa; phylum Chordata; class Mammalia; order Carnivora; family Ursidae; genus Ailuropoda; species Ailuropoda melanoleuca. The sequence continues at coordinate 34,151,958 of NC_048218.1, forward strand.
GCAATCTTGAGAAAGGTAAAGCTGGAAGCATCATGCTCCCTGAGTTCAAACTGTATTACAAAGCTATAGTAATAAAGTAAGGCTTTGGCATAAACACAGACACATAGATCAATAGAACATAATAGAGAACCCCAAAATAAGCCTATGCATTTATGGTCAACTAATTTAGGACATAGGAACCAAGAGTATATAAAGAGGAAAGATAGTTTTTTTCAATAAATGATCTTGGGAAAACTGGACAGCTCATGCAAAAGAATGAAATTGGACCACTCTCTTAAACCTTGCAAGATATGAAAACAACCTGTGCCCATTAATGGATGAATAGATAAAATGTGCTGTGTGTGTGTATGTGTGTGTGTGTGTGTGTGTGTGTGCGTGTGTGTGTGTGTGTGTGTTATTATCTAGCCATAAATAAGAAAGAAAGCTTGCTATTTGCAACAACATGGCTAGACCTTGAGGGTGTTCTGCTAAGTAAAATAGGTCAGAAAGAGAAAGACAAATACTGTACGATCTCACTTTTATGTGGAATAAAAAAATGAGCTCATTGATAGAGAAAGTAGATTGGTGATTACCAGAGGTAAGGGGCTTGGGGTGAGCAAAATGGGTGAAGGGGGTCAAAAGGTATAAATTTTCAGTTATAAAATAAGTCATGGGGATGTAACGTACAGCAGGTAACTCTAGTTAATAATACTGTTTTGCATACTTAAAAACTGCTGAGAGATTTTTAAAAGTTCTCATAACAAGGAAGAAAAATTTATAGCTGTATAGTGATGGATGTTAACTGGAATTATTGTGGTGGGCGTTTTACAATATATACAAATAATAAATCATTATCATGTACATCTAAAAATAATGCAATGTTATATGCCAATTATACCTCAATAAAAAAAAAAAAGAAAGAAAGCCTCTGGACAGTCCCATACACAGGATTTCATGTTTCATAATTAGGTTTCAGAGAGTAAATATTCTCCCATTTTCCTGTAATAAGTTTGGACATTTTCTGTCTTAGAATGATTGAGGGAATAACGGGTATGGGGGTGGAGAGGGGGGATAAGGTAGTATCCATTTATTTCTCTATAGTCTTCCCTTTATTGTTGTTAAAATTTGAATATATAGATTGGTTTCCATTATGAGAAATCTAAGTTTAGAAATTCAGTGATTTAAAAAAAATTAGTTAATTAGCCCATCCTACTACTTTGGGTTTTTTTTTTTAAGATTTTATTTATTTATTTGACAGAGATAGAGACAGCCAGCGAGAGAGGGAACACAAGCAGGGGGGAGTGGGAGAGGAAGAAGCAGGCTCATAGCAGAGGAGCCTGATGTGGGGCTCGATCCCATAACGCCGGGATCACACCCTGAGCCGAAGGCAGACGCTTAACTGCCGTGCCACCAGGCGCCCCCATCCTACTACTTTGAATGGGTATATGGATCAATTCTAATATCATCCTCTTGAAAAATGTGGCTAATACAATTCTCACTACTATCGCTATTATCTGTCACTACTACTATCATATGATGTAATTATTTAAAATAATCTTATACCCTTTTCAGTATTTTACAGCATAATCTGAATTACATGTACATTTGTGAGAGGTTACAATAACAACTGGTTGTTGCCATGTACTGGAAACAAAGATAAATAAGACAAAATAAATCATGGAATCCATACAGTAGTGAAAATTTTTTTAAAAAGGGCTATTAAGATCAATATATATTCTCATGAAAGCTTTGAGATATAGAGATGATGATGATGATGATGATTGAAATACTACGTGGAAATTTTTGCCCTGCACATCATTACCAAATATAGCAAACATATTCCTTCCTGGTGAAAAAAAAAAATTCCTCGTCAAAAATTTCATGGGACTCCTATATCTGTTGGCCTCTTGTAATAGAGTATGTTGACACTAAGTTACGAGTAATTTTCTAGGGGTGAGAAATACTTGTGATGCTACAAGCAATGTAAAACAAGAGAATACCAAGATTAAGTCAAATTCACTCTAAACCAAATAACAAGTATAATATCTGAAAAAAATCTTTGTGAAATTATTTTGCCATTCACAGAACAAAAGATGTTTACATTTTATTAGGACAGTAAAAATTCTGTAATTTCTATCATTGAAAGATCTAACACAAAGTAAACTTTGTGTTTTAGAAATCCATTGACAATCATTTGTGCATACAAAACTTGTAATGAGAATTTTTAAAATGTAATAATAACTGAATAAGGCATAAAAATGTCATAGCTACAAGTAGCTACTTGCAGTAGCGAATTGCATATTCAATATAAAAACAGTATAAAATTGTATCTTACACTAATGAAAAACAAGGTAAAGACCAAATATGGAAAAAGTTTGAAGACAGTGAAGACAATTATATTATAGAATACTATATTATTCTAAAGATTTCTGTGCATTCTCCTATTTCCACAGTTCAAAAACATCATTGATAAAATTATAGTTTTATTTAAAGTGGAGGAAATCAGTTTCACAGGCAGATTTTCATTGACAACTTAGTAATGAATAAATACATTATTCAAGCTCAATGTAACTGTTGTGCTTTTTAAAAACTGGTATTTCATGAAAATATTATTATTCATTTTAATTGTTAAGCATTGAGGTTGTCTTACAAAATATGTATGAGAGCTAAAGGCAGGAACATTAACTCTAAAGTATAATAGGACTTCTGAAATATACTAGGAAAAGTTAGTTTGTAATTTAAAAGACTAAAAACACCATAGGATAGAAAGCCATGGAATAAAATAGAAGTGGAAATAAGGATTTAAATATACGGAAATGTGGCAAAGAAGCAAGTTATTTATAACATATAAGCAAAACTAATTTCAAAGATATAATAGAGATCTGATACACAGCATAGTGACTATGGTCAAAATACTGTATTACAGACTTCATAGGTGCTTAGAGTCCAGATCTTAATTGTTCTCACTACAAAAAAGAAATAATCTTGTATTAGCTATCACTGATATAGTAATCATATTGCAATATATAAATGTATACTTTAAACCTATGAAATATTATAGGTCAGTTATATCTCAAAAATACTATTTTAAAAAAGAACATCCCTAAAAACAAAATTATAGAAGAAATTACTAAAGAATTAATGAGATAGTAAATTCAGAAATGGCTCTTACAGAAGAAATTTGGAAAATGATATCTTTGGTAATTAAGCAAGTTAATAAATTAATTAAAATAAGCCAAATTCTGTTCTGTTTCAAACTGCCACAAGAAAGATTTAAATTTCTTGCTCCATTCCCCAAAAAACTATGTGATTCACATAAATTTTCATTATACTGATTTTAAAAAGTAAATTTTAAGTGTATTTAAAAGCATACAAATATAAAATATAGAAAGCAGAAACAAAAATCTGTTGTTTCCACATTCATCATTTCCTTTTTTTTCCTTAGTATTAGTCAGAATCATCTAAAATATTTGCTTAGGCCTGAAGGAAATAATAATGACAAAAACCATCTGGAAAACAATTATTTATAATCTCTGACACTCTGTGCAATAAATAGAGGAGTTTACAGGCTCCCTTTTCAGTTTTATTGGCACATTAAATAAAAATCCATGAACTTTATTCCTTACTACCATTTCCAGGGTGATCTATATGTTTAGCAAAACAAACAAATAAGAATAATGCCCTAGATTTATTACAAAATATGGTAAGATGAAGAAGACCAACTTTTGTAATCTGGCTATTAGCTCTTTCTACGCAGTGTATCCATAGCAAACCAAGGCAAGGGACATCTAGGAAAACATTACAAAATATAAACTTAAACTAGCTTACATTTAAATTACAATTTATACCCTACCAAGTTGAAATTTGTGTAAAATGTGCATTGTTGACAAGTTGGTAATTGAGTGCAGCATGTCCTTTATCAGTCAAATCCTGAACAAGTTGTGAACTCAGTTGTCTCTTTCTGACTCAGTATGTCCATCCCTCTTCTTTCCTCCTCTCCCCCAGCACAGAAACAGTTTTTGTTACTCCTATCTTCCGCTCCACTGTTGGACTATATAGATTATATTTTGAATATTTTGTTAAGTACCTATAAAATTTTAACATCTGTATGTGTGAGTTAACCATCTTTCTCCCAAACAGCAACAAAAATATGTTAACCTTTATGTACAACTACCAGTATTTTATGTAATATTGAGGAAAATTTACTTTGAATCTTATTTTTTTTTACATTTTCTTGTTTGTAACTTTAAAATTAATTTCCATAGCAAATTATTTAAAATTATCCATATATTGAACAGTTTCTTTGCTCATTCATATTTCTTATACTTCTTTATTGATTTCTGGTTTTAATTTATTTATTAATAATATACCTAAGATGATAAGCACTTTTTTATCATTTATAAAATATATCTTATGCCTATATAGCCTTGAATTTCCTTGGGAGATACTCTTGTTTTAATTCACTGCATCCTTTAACTTTCCCTCATTATGTTTGGTTTTTTTTTTCATATTTCTATTCTTTCCATTGTCATGATTTTGCCACCTTTTCAGTGGTTTTACGTGGCTGTCACTGATACAATGATGTCAGTAGTCCTGCAGCACTTTTTATGTTTAATTCCTACTTGGAAATCCTAAGCCACCAGGCAGGGAGTAGTACAGAAGACTGTTTCCATTTCACTTGAGTATGGTGATTTCCCACCCAAAGGACTAACAAGATAAACTTCATCACCACTTTTGAACTATTAGAAAACTGTTTCTAGTCTGTGGGAAGAGTATTGGGATGTATTGAGATGAATTCTAAACAGAATGATTATAGAAAGTCTATACCCATTCATTTCTATTGTCAGCCTAAAATCTTTTTGCATCTTCCTCCCGAACTGTTACTAAGCAAGTATTCATTTCCTCTTTAATTTCACTAGTCTATTTATCAATTTAGTAAGAATAGCCAAACACTATTATGATGAATTTAATCTAAAGATGGAAACACTAGAGATCTTTTGCTATTTTGTCTAAACTACTATTACTTTCAGTCAGAGCCCTCTTGATCATGGCTTTCTTACATATTAATTATGAATATTCTCATTTATATTTTTGATGTTTTTATCATCTCTCATATTTCTTTTAGAATATCACTTTTCCTTATAATGCTACACAAATGTTTCCTCTAACTCATATTTAACAACTCCTATTATTTCCCCATCCTACTTGGGGTAGCAAGCCTCATTTTTCTGACATCCCATTCAGAAAACATCTGCCCACCAGAGAGAATTAAGTGAACTCCCTTGAATTCCTCATATATATACTGAAAATCATCTCTCTTATCAAATCTTCTTACACTGATTTCCTACATATAGTTGCTTTTTTACTTTCGAATGTTTTCTCACATATCCTCATTGAACTTAGATTTTTGGTTTATTACCAAGGCCCCTACATTTTTTTATAATACAAATAGAAATAAAATACACTTATAGAGCTATTATATATACTATAAGCTTACTGATATTTTTCGGTAAAAAGTGTTAGTAAATATTAGTGCTATTTCTTTCAAATTATTTAACTCATGACCTGATATAAATAATGTGCTGATATATATTGAAATGATCATCAAATCACTGTAAACAAAGAGCTACAATAGATTCTGTTACATGTGGTAATTATGTTCTATGAAGTCACTGTGAACCCTGAATTGATGAATACAGAACCATTGCTTACAGAGGAAATACAAAGTTAGTTTCCTGAGGACTTCTGGTCACACTTTCAACAACTGATCTGTACATTATTGTGTTTTATGGTTTGCTTTCTGTTTAGAGACACTTATTTAATATATATTGTTAGTTAACTAATATTAAACTCATGGGTCATACCACCAAAACTCATGCCAGAAAGCAGCTTAACCAATACACATGATTTCCCTGTAAGGGACATCACAGTTCTCTTGAGTTTGGGAACAGTAGACAGCACTTCCACTGTTTGGGGGCCATTTTAAATGGTAAAACCACCAACACAAATTGAAAAATGTAAAAATATGATGTTAAATAGGGCACAAAAATCACACTTGTTTACATTATAAGAGCTAAAAGAAGAAGACAGAGTGTCCCCATGTTTGACTTCAGATGGGAATGTGCAACCAGGTGTTTCTTATGACTCTGTACATATTTGCAATGACCATGAAAGTGCCGGGAGCACTGATTTGAAGTTTGCAAGAAATTTTAGTGAGTAAGCACATTCACATATATGGACTGTGAATAATGAAGAACAACTGTATTTATTTGCACTTATTTAATTACCTAAATGTTAATATTTCTTATTACCTAAATATTAATCACCTAAAACTAATCACAAATGAAAATGTTTAATATAGATGCATATTCTGAAAAATTCAAATGATTTTAAAAACAAGTCTCCATAAATATTAATTTAAAATTTCAATATAAAATAATATTTTTTAAGAGTCAAGAATATTCAGATATGAGAAAAATCCTCTAGCAATCAGTGACCACTCTTCTCTCTTCATTGTTTCAACTACTATAGATTTTTAGATATTTTTCTCTATGCTGAAGTTTTCCTTTCTAACTTTACATCAGTTACTATTCAAATTATTAGGTATTTATAGCAAATTTCAATTTTCTATACTAAATATTTAAATTAAAATAAATTAAAATTATTTTCTAACTTTTGTACATTACCTCCCTTAATTGTGAGATATCTTTTTTTAGTGTATTTAGTGTTCAGGATGAACGTTTAATTATCTTCAGTTATAAGAGACATTATACCATAAAATTTCACTCATATGTGGTATTTAAGAAACAAAACATATGAACATAGGGGAAATAAAAAAAAATGGGAGGCAAACCATAAAAAAGACCCTTAACCATAGAGAACAAACTGAGGGTTGCTGGAAGGGAGGTAGTTAGGGGGATGGGTTAAATAGGTGATGGGTTTTAAGGAGAGCACTTGGTGTGATGAGCATTGGCTATTGTATGTAAGCAATGAATCACTAAATTCTACTCCTGAAACTGATATTATGCTATATGTTAACTAATTAGAATTTAAATAAAAACTTGAAACTACAAATAAAAAGAAGAAAGAAAAAAGAAAAGAAAAAAATCTAAGGACATTTTAAAAACCACTTATCACTGATGGGTATACACTACAGGAAAAACTAGAAGAAAATTAAGACCATTCTTTTAGGAGAAAGAAAATAATTCAAGATGGAAGTTTGAAAATGTTGAAATAAATGAAGATTAATTGTAGTAATAGCAATGTGGACAAATATAATGAAGTGATAACTTATTAAATAAAAATAATGTCAAATGCACTTGGGATATATTAGTATTAAATCACACCAAAAATCATAGCATACATATCAGTAGGAAATAAAAATAGTTAAAATGTTAGTTTATTATATAATTTGTTAAGAGGAAAAAGATGCTAATTAATGCTAGATTTTATTACTCGAGGATACTTATAGTAATATTAAGTGTAAACTAAAAAAATAGTAAGAGAGTAAATAACTTCTGAGTTAATGATAGAAAATATAGAACAGTCAGTCATTTTAACAGAAGAAGAGATGGGACAGAGAAGAAACAGAATAGGTAGAGAAAGCAGAAAGCATGTGTTATACACAAGTTTTAAGTTCAACAGATCAGCAATAATAATAAATACAAATTGACTAACTAAAAGATAAAGATTGCAAGAGGGACTGTTTAAAAAAAAAAGCAAATTCCAGATATATACTATTTTGTTATTTTTAAGAAACATATCTAAAAATAGGTATCAAATAGTATGAATTTAAAAAAAATGGAAAAAGTTACACAAAGCAACTCTAATTCAAAAGAATGTGGCTGTATTTCAGAAAAAAATGACTTTAGGAAATAATCTTTATTCAAGATAAGAAAATACTTCAGAATAATAAAATTTTCAATTCACCTGGAAGACACAGCAATTCTAAATGAGTATGTACCTGCTGACATTGTCTCATTTTTATACAACAAAAATGCACAGAACTATAAGGACAAATAGATAAACATGATTATAAGATTTATTTATTTATTTATTTATTTATTTATTAAAGATTTTATTTATTTATTTGACAGAGATAGAGACAGCCACCAAGAGAGGGAACACAAGCAGGGGGAGAGGGAGAGGAAGAAGCAGGCTCATAGCAGAGGAGCCTGATGTGGGGCTCGATCCCAGAACGCCGGGATCACGCCCTGAGCTGAAGGCAGATGCTTAACGACTGAGCCACCCAGGCGCCCCTGATTATAAGATTTTTAAAAAAGTACTTCTCTCAGTAGCTACTTAAATAAAACACAAAAATATATTAATATTTTTAAAAACTCAAGGAGTAAATTTATTCTAGTAAACATATACAAAATATGGTACCCACCATGGTAGAATGTACCAAAACTTAAAAACAGATTGACCATAAATATTATGTTCTCTGGCCAAAATTCAATTATTCTAGAAAAAAAATAACAAAACATACTGTAAAATATCTATCTATATTTAAAATAACTTATAGGACAAAGAAAAAATTAACACAAAAAAGTTTTGAACTAATTATATTAAAAATACTACATATCATGACTGTGACATTCAGGTAAAGTATAGAAAAATTTGCATCCTTCGGTGTGCATATCAGAAAACAGGAGAGGTCGAAAATCAATAAATACTTATCTTGTGAAAGTAGAAAAAGAACACTATAATCAGTGCAAAGTAAATAGAAAGAAAAAATAACAGGTTAATGAAATAGAAGACAGACATAATAAAGAATATTAGCAGAATGAAATATTTTGTCTTTCAAAGACCTAAAAAAGAGAAAAATAAAAGCATCTTATAAGACTGATTATTTTTTTAAAAAAAAGAATATAATATAAAGAATGTAAAGGGTCATTATTAAAGATTATACTAATATTAAAGTGATAATAAGATATTACAATCTTATGTGAATAAAATTTAAACTAGAGATAAAATGTATATATTCCTTAAAAAAGACTATATCCTATCTGTTTAAAAGAATACAAGAAAATGACACAATTTTTTTTATATTTAATTATATAAAAATTTATAGAAAAGCATTGAAGGAAACCTAAACCATGTTCATAGAAAGGGAATTCAGTAATCAAAGGATGTTCGTTCTTTCAAAACTGTTGTATAGATTTTACACCACTTAAATAAAAAATCTACCAGCGATTATCATGTATTTAAAATGTAGAACTTGAAAAACATGTTGTTTGTGGGTATAGTTTTTTTTTTGTGGTAAAACTGTTAGAAAAGCCAAGAAATAATCCGGGAGAGTGGTTATCTTTGGGTGACAAAGGAAAATATGATTAGTGAAAAGCACAGAGGGGCTTCAAAGAAATTAGCAGTGTTCTATTCCCAGCTGGTTTGTATTAACCACATACTCAATTTTTAAATTACTACTTTAAAATTGTATATACATGTTTTATACATTTGTATGTGAACTTTTGATAATATTTTATACATTTTTTTATATTTTTATATTTTTTTCTTCATAGAACTGGCCAGTACCAATAAGTGAAGAATCACTAAATTTTACTCCAGAAACTAATATTACATTATATGTTAACTACTAGAATTTAAATAAAACATGAAACAATAAAAAAAGAGAAAGACATGATCAAATTGCTCTTTAATAAGACTGTATCAATTTAATTGAAACTTTGTTTCTATTGATCCAAATCCACTCTAATGCTCCATATTTTCAGAATTAAAAGTTATATATCTATCAGATATGTGTGAAAGTCTTAATTTTTTATTTTCATGATCACTATTAGGTTTGAGCATTTTCTTATGGAAAAGACAACTGTCAAACAACTACAAAAATCAGATTTATTTTTAGCAAATTTTTCAGATACTGAATTAAATTTTTATAAAAATAAATGTTATTTATATCATATATATGATCATATATTTATATCATATATATACACATATACACACATTTATATCACATATATGATATATGTAGATAATATCATATATATATACACACAAAATTGACAGAAAATATGAATAAGGATTTTGAATTTTTTTTTTCTGATTACTGAATCTATTGCTCTATTGGCTTTAGGATTTTTCTGATTTATTGGGTATTTTCCTGAGAATGGCATAGTTAAGATAAAATTTAGGATAAATTTTCCTAGGATAGATTTTGTCTAATTGTATTAGAATCAACTGAAATGGAGAGGTTTCATCCAAATACTGCCCACATAAGAATAATTATAATTGTTTTTAATAATACCCACCTGCATTAGTGAGGGTACTTTCTTTACTCACTTTATAGAATAAAGTGCTGATTTCTTCGAGCAAAACTGTCACAGACATACCCAGAAATAGTATTTTACCAGCTAATGGGGCATCCCTTAGCCCCATCAATTTGACATATAAAACTTCCTTCCCTAAAATTCACTTAGAGTACTCTTTATGTCAATTATCAACCCATGCTTCTATTTTCTGACCTCCAGTAACCTCCTACAAGTTATAAGTCTCAAACCACTGAATAACAAATACAATCCCACCTTATGCATAAACAATTCTGCTGTTAAAATGTTTCCATTTCTCAAAGCACATTGTTCTGTTTAGTTTTTTTTTTAAAGATTTTGATTTCTGAATTAGTCTTTGATTCCATTTCTCTAGTTTTTTTAATTAAAAATTGAAAAGAGTTTAAGGCATTATTCATTAGGTTATTTATTCTAGTAACAGATTCACTTTGTGTGAGTTCTAAATTCTTTTCATTTCTTATACTTTAATTCATTTGATTCTAAAAAAGCTTAACAATCAAAAAGCAGCTTAGGAAAGAATGTAAAGCATCTTTTTTACAAAATTTTATTTCATTGTCTCCAGAAAATTTGTAGTTTATCATAATAGTCAGAATTCTTGAATATTGTCAATAAGTTGCCTAAAAACAAACATTCTGATCCCAATCAAATGTATTATGATAAACAGGAAACATTATCAGTTACTATCACAAAACTATTTTGGATCCCTTTTGGTATAATACAGAAAGTGACCTACTTTCTGGGAAATATTTCATATATATGTAAATATATATACATACACAAATACATACACAAACACATTCCTACTCACACACACACACACACACACACAGAGAGAGAGAGAGAGAGATAGGAGTGGGAACTCATACACTTTGGCACTTTTTTTTTCTAGCTTTAGCATCACAGAGGATGTCCAAAGTGAAAATGGTCAAAAGCTATTGCCAAATGATTTATATTTCAATATGTTTGATGTGATTTTGGGTTCTGGTATAGGTGTACAGGTATAGTAACTATATGGTAAACAGGTCCAGGTTTTCTTAATGAACCCCCACTCCAGTGTATTAAATAAATATCACAAATGAATGTTGAATCATAGAGTCATGATAAAAGTACATAACACAGATACTGTGAGATCAACCTTTCTGATACATTATAGTAAAATCATAAAAAATATACAGTTAACATTTGAAAGATTTTACTTTAATGTAAATTTATTTGCTGACTCATTAACATAAAAATACACAGAATAAATTATAAATCCTCAAAATGAGAAAACATTAGAAGTTTGAATGGAGATATGAAAAGCAGAGCCAAGATCGTTCCTAAGATCAAACTAGAAATTTATCACTAGGATTTGTTGCAACCCAACAAAATCAAAGTAAAACTCAACCTCTCCTGTGCTTCTCATTGCCATATAGAAATGACTGTCCAGTTCTATGAAGAAAAAAAAATCTTCAAAATTAATTTTGAAATATCTCAGATGGATATTCATTCATGAGGTGACTTGGACAATGTCATAGTAAGGTTTTGTAAAGATGAAACCTAAAATTGAATATTTGTACATATTTAATGCTAGCCAGTACGTAAAAAAAAAAAATACAATGAGTCACAAGATCCAGTGGGATCTTGGAATATAGCCTAGAATATATATAGGAATTGATGCATTTAGTATCCTTCAAGCAGTATACATAAACATTATTTTGAAACCAACTTTTTGATTAAATATGATTTTTAGTTAAATATCTTTATGATACTTTGTTTAAAAATAAAATGAATAAAAGTATTTCAATCAAAAAAAAATAAATATGGAAAATAGATAATTTTATATAACTAATACACATAATTTCATATAGTTTTTCTAGACCTGGAAAAGGTATCCTTTCTATTACATGGTAATCCGTATGTTTTGGAAATAAAATGAACAAGTGATAAAGTGAATATCCTATAAGCAAATTTTGAAAACCTAGTGAAAAGCCTTCTAATAATGTTTTACTCAACCTTTACAGAGAGATGAAGTAATCTGACAATTTGTCACTTGGTTATTCATTCAACAAATATTCTTGAGCACCTTCTATTTTGCTGGCATTGCTAAAAGCACTGGAGTACAGCACTGATCTGAAATGATGCTCTGAAGGAAATCAATGAGACAAAGCACTGCATGTAAATCTATTAAATATTTAATTTTTGTAAATTTATGTACTTTTACAGAAGATTAAGACTCTAGATGAGGAAAAACTCAATTCTGTCTCTTAAAAAATTTCTTTTGTAGATAGCCCGAAAATCAAATGAAAAGTATATTGAATGATTAATAAGTTAATAGTTGAAAAACCTTTTTCAAGAAGTGCTAATTCTTATATGATGACAACTGTGAAGCTCCATTTTTTTAAAGATTTTATTTATTTATTTATTTGACAGAGGGAGACACAGCCAGTGAGAAAGGGAACACAAGCAGGGTGAGTGGGAGAGGAAGAAGCATGCTCCCTGTGGAGCAGGGAGCCTGATGCGGGGCTTGATCCCAGGACCCTAGGATCACACCCTGGGCCGAAGGCAGACACTTAACGACTGAGCCATCCAGGTGCCCCTTGAAGGTCCATTTTTGTAATCTTAAATCTCATATATGTTTAAACAATAATAAATAACATAGAACACTTTTATAATGGCTTGAATCTCAAGAATTAATTACAAGCTGTTTGTTATGGGTTAAATTGTGTTCCCTCAACATTTTTATGTCAAAGTCCTAAACACCAGTACCTTATAATGTGACTGCATAGACAGGATCATCTAAGAAATAGGTAAGTTAAAATGAGATTACTAAACTGGGCTCTAATCCAATATGACTACTGTCCTTATACAAAGAGGAGGTTAGGACACAGACATGCATGGAAGGAAGACTATGTGAAGACCCAGGGAAAAGATGGCCATTTAGAAGACAGAGAGTGTAATCAGCAGTGAATCTTCAGCTATCAGGCAATTTAGGGTCTTCCTCAACTGCAAAGAGACCTCTTGCCTGGAGTCTTGACCTTTCCAGACATTTCAAACATTTTGGCTGAATAAGATTGGGTAATAAAGGCCAAAGATAGCTCTGTTGGAAACTCTTTGCTACATATCTCCCCACGGTATTGTACACTACTCACTACAGAGCTCCCTAAACGGTTGGCAATGACTTTTTCAGGTCTTTATTGCCAGTTGATATGGTCCTATACATAATTCTGATTTCTCTATTTTTTATAGATATTGGTCTCATACATATTTTCCACTCAAAACCTGTCTCAACTTCTGGGTTTTTTTTTGTTGTTGTTTTTGTTGTTGTTGTTGTTGTTTGTTTGTTTTTTGTTTTAAGCCAATTTTAAATAGTTGGTACCAGGAGTGTCTGGAGAAAATAGGTGATACAATTTAGTTAAAGAGGAGAATCACTCAGTGCTTATCAGAAAATGAGGACCAAATTACTAGTGGTAGGTAAGAACAGATAGATCATGGTCCACAGTATAAGCCTCATTAATATTTTAATCAGTGATTAATTGAGGAGATGTAGCTATGGAAGGGAATTTAGTAGCTGGTGTGATGCATCAGGCATTTGGAGATATTGAAAAGTAATAGTGATAATAAAAGTAAGTATGTTTAGTATAGGACTGAAAAAATAATAAAGAGCTGAGGGCCAGTAATAGACAATTAAAAGCCAGGTATGAAAACCAAAAGACCTATTTATTTGCTAACAAAGGAGCTATCATCTCCCATATCAATAGAGGTGGGAACAGAGCCAAGTCCAAGGACTGTACTCTTAGAATTAATAATCAAGAGCAGCTGAACTTCAAAGATGATTAAATAATCAATAAAAGAATAAGAATTACGCTGAAAAATAGCTCTGATTAGACAAATCTGAGCCTTGAAACATTGATGGGACATCTGGGTGGGAATATGCAAAGGTTTTGACCCTCTTCTATAACTTCTAAACCTAAGAAGAGACATATTTTACCCTACTAAGAGTTATCCCCACCCCTGTGGTAGAAGAAAATGCAGAGACTACTCTCTGAATTTAAGAAGATGAAAAAAGTCCCATTCAGTTGGCATCCAGCACCTTTCCTGACAAATGGACTTATGACTAGGGTTAAGGGTCAGCATGACCTAGCTGAAGATGTGCTGGGTCTGTAAGGAAGAAAAGGTACTATACCCAGAAGAACTGAAATATATAACCAGTATGTGCCAACAGGAGTTAGAAATTGGAAAATTACACATAGAATTGAAGTTTGAATGGCTGATCAAGAGGTGGTGGATGATGGAACATAAGTTTGTTTTAATTATGTCATAGCAAAGTATCCCAAGATACAGTATGAACATGTAAGGACTCCAGGAGACAATGTAAACTGACTAATAGGATTATTCCCCCCAAAATGGGGGAAAGGATGGTCTAAATTGACCAGAATTAAAATGACAGAATTGTTACAAGTAGTCAGAAAGGGACTAAAAGTTGAGAAAATTGACATTCCCTATATTGTTGGAAGACCCACTACATAATTATTTTCCTTAGGGAGGCCCATAAAGTGTGGTAGTAGCATTAAAAGAAATGCATTTACCAAGAAGGAAAATGGCCCCAAAATAAAGTCATGGATGTATGGCCAGTTAATTTCTGACAAAGGAGCCAAGAATATACAAAGGGGAAAGACAAGTCTCTTCAATAAAAGGTGTTGGGAAAACTGGGCAGCCACATACAAAATAATAAAAATGGACCACTGTCTTACAACATACACAAAAATAAACTCTGAATGGATTAAAAACTTGAGTGTAATATCTGAAACCATAAGATTCTTAGAAGAAAATACAGGCAGTAACCTCTTGACATTAGTCTTGGCAATAATATTTGAATCTGACAACAACAAAAGCAAAGGCATCCAAAAGAAATGTAAACAAGTGGGACTATGTCAAACCAAAGAGGTGTCTGTACAGCAAAGGAATCCATCCACAAAATGAAAAAGGAAGCTACCAAATGTGAGAAAGTATTTGAAAATTATATATCTGACAAGAGGTTAGTATCCAAAATATATAAAGAACTCATATAACTCAATAGCAAAATCCAACCCAATTTAAAAAAATGGGAAAATTAAATATACATTTTTCCAAAGGTAGATGGCCAATCGGTATGTAAAAAGGTGCTCAACATGACTAGTCATCACATAAATGCAAAGCATAACTACAATACTATATCACCTCACATCTGTTAGAATGGCTACGATCAAAAAGGCAAGAAAAAGTATTGGTAAGGATATGGAGAAATGGGAACTCTTGTGCACTACTGGTGGGAATATAAACTGGTACAGCCACTTTGGAAAATGGTATGAAGATTTCTCAAAGAATTAAAAACAAAACTACCATGAAACACTGATTTGAATCTATATATGAAGCTCCATGTTTATTGTAGCTGCTTATAACACACAAGCTATGGAAGCAACCTAAGTGGCCAATGACATATGACTGGAGAAATAAATTGTATATATCTGTAATGAAATATTAGTCAGCCATAAAAAAGAAAAGAATCTTGCCATCTGTGACAACATGGATGGACTTTGAGATCATCATGCTAAGTGAAACAGAGAGAGAAAGATGAATACCATATGACATCACTTATATGTAGAATGTAAAACAACAACAAAAAACCTAAGAAAAACAAGCTCATAGATACACAGAACAGGTTGATTGTTGCCAGGGGCGGAAAGGGGATGGAGCTGTAAAATGAGTGAAGATGATAAAAAGTTAAAACTTCTGGTTATAAGATAAATAAGTCATGGAGATGTAATGTACAGTATGGTGACTATAGTTAATTATACTGTATTGAATATTTGACAGTTGCTAAGATAGATCTTAAAATTTCTCATCACAAGAGGATAAAATTTGTAATTATGTATGATGACAGATGTTAACAAGACTTATTGTATGATCATTTTGCCAAGTATACAAATATCGTGTCATTATGCTGTATACCTGAAATTAATATGTTATTTGTCAATTATACCATAATTGGTATGTCAAAAATGGCAGAACTGTTTCACAGGCAGTCAGAAAGGGACTAAAAAATTGAGAAAATGAGCATTCTGCATATGGCTGGAAGACCAGTAAATAATTACATTCCTCAGGAGAGCCCAAAGAAGACACCGTTTATGGAAGCAATTAGGACTCAGGACCATGTTGTTGAGAGGAACACCAGTATCACTAAAAAGTCAACTGGTGGCTGTCTTCTGTAGACCAGACTGATGAGAGAATGCACTGCTATAAAACTTATATTTGCTGATAGAATGGAGATGAAAGCCTCCTTAAAAAGCTATAAGCCAAGTGGTGGTAGTTAATCACGACAAGCTAGGTTAATGCAATTATTCTAATGACTGACAAGGTAACATGAGGGTTGGGGTGGGTGAAGATCATAGAATTATGGAGATGGTTCTGAGAACACAGTATCAATAGAGACAAATATATGGGTATTCAGCAAGAGTATAAAAGTCAGTTTATAGCAGCAGAACTAATTAAAGATGGATCACCAGGAAGCTGAGTGCTAAAGGCATAGGTGATGAAAAAATATTTTGTAAGGATAAAGTTCATGCTCTGATGTAGAGTATGCTTTAAATCAAAGATTTTATATGATGCTGTATTCTCAATAAGGAGGATACATGACACTCGGAACCAAACAGGATAATTAAGACGGCTCTACTTACCACATTTTAGTACCCCCTGATGTCAATCCTGTTAAGACTGTACTCTTGGACTAATCAGATGTGAAACCTGGAGTTTACACCCTGACACTATTCTAGGAACTGAGTTGAGGAAAAATCATGACTTAATTCATTAGGCAAACTTATACTTAAAATTAATTCCTTTTATACACGTTGGTATCTAGGAATAAAAAGTTAAGTATGTAACTCAGAATCACCTAAAGGAGTTTGGTTTACTTCAAAAATTTTTGTTAACAAGGTGGTGTAATTTATTGGTGGTAGATAAGTTTATTAGTTAGAAGACAAAACAACTAAAAAATGTATTATACAGAAGACCCAGGATAGCACATGGGAAAAAGAAAAAATGCGAAGCCAACTAATAAACACAGGAATCCCCAAAGAATAAGGAATTGAAATATCTATGAGAGTGAGGGTGAAAGAACTGGTTAAAGTGTGTTTTTAAGAAAAAATAAATAGAACAGCAGCACCTTCCATCCTCTAAATAATTTAGAATATTTGCTATTAGATGCATTTGGTTTTATTGTATCTGTAAATACCTTGTCAAGTATTTTGCACAATGTGTACATTACAGAGTAACCCAGAAAGGCCTTATTTTTTTGATGTTTCTACGCATGACTGATCACAAAATCATTCTAACTAGCATTCTCTATAACAAGAAAATTTCACAGAATCCAGGTACATCCTGCTTAAATGGATTCTTTGAAAAAGGAATAAGTACATGGCACCCATATTTACCACTTACCCATCTGCTTTCCAGGTTCAAAATTACTCTCTTCTCCCATTCTTTTTAACCTTGTGGATTTGTCTCTTTTATAATATAATGGCTTTTTACGTATAGTTCATTCAAAAAGTATATAAGTCATAAGTTCACAGATGGATGAACTAGCAGAAATTTAAAACAATAAAGATTTGATGAATTTAACACCACCAATATCCTAAGCCCTCTCAATTATTGCCCCTTATCTTACTATCACAATTAATTAGGGTTGCCCAGTTTTGAATATACTGTAAATGAAATCAAATTGTAAATACTCTTAACTGTCTAGGTTTGTTTGTCCTTTCAATATTTTTTAAAATTTTATTTAAATTTACTTCTGTCATATGTGCTGGTAGACATAGGTACTTTTTATAATAGGTTGCAGAATTTCTGAGTTGTAGGAAAGGGGTATATGTAGCTTTATCAGGTTGTCAAACTGTTTTCAAAATGTTTGTAGTTATTTAATAACAACAACAAAAAAATGGATCTTCCAGTTGCTCCATAATCTACCCAACACTAATATAATCAGTCTTTTTAATTTGGAGGCCAACTGGAGTATATCTAGAGATTTTCCATGATAGTTTACTTTTCATTTCCTTGTCACTTATAAATTTTACTACCTTTCCACATGTGTAATAGTTATGTGGATATCATCTTTCTGATGTTCTCATTCAAGTATTTGTCAGATTTTTCTATTGGGTTTTTTGTTTTGTTTTTGTTTTTTTTAGATTATTATTTGCTGGAGATTCTTGTATGCTCTGTCATTTATATGTATTAAAATATAATCTATGGTTTCCCTTTAACTCTCCAAATAATGTCCTTGGAAGAAAATGTTTACTTTTCTTATAGTCCCATTATCAGTGTTTTCTCTCATGGTATACCTCCTGTGCCCTATTTAAGATATATCTGCCTATTTCTGGGGTACTTGGTTGGCTCAGTACGTTGACCATCAGACTCTTGATTTTGGCTCAGGTCAGGATCTCAGGGTCTTAAGATAGAGCCCCATTTTGGGCTCTGAGCTCAGCGGGGAGTCTGCTCCAGACTCTCCCACTCCCTCTCCCTCTGCCCTCTGCCCCTTGCCCCATTTGCACTCACTTTCTAAAATAAATAAATAAATCCTTTAAAAAAAGATATATTTGCCTTTTTCAATATCATGAATGTAATTTTCTTGAATCCATACATGAAGTTATGAATATATTCTTCTAGAAGCTCTATAGTTTACCATCCACAGTTACATGAACAATACATCTTTATGTAATTCACATTTTTATATGTTAAGATATGAGTTGGGAAAATATTTTCCTGCTTGAATTTCCAGTTTACCTGTACTATTTCTGAAAACTACATTTTTTCCTCACATTTGTTTTAAGGAAAAATGAGCAGCATGTGTGGATTTGTTTTTGGACTGTTTCTATTCAAAAATCCATTTACTGTTATTTGAGTGGATACTTGAGAAGGAGGGAAATAAAGAACAATTTTTAAATCTTTAAATGGATGCTATAAACATTAATGTTAGATGAAATCTGGAATTTTTATTAACAAATTGAAACTTTAATAATTGAACTGAGTCTGTTCATGGAACTAACAATAAACTTGTTTTTTTTTTTTTTTAAACTATCTAAGGGCAACTTCGAATAATGGTCCCTCTTGAGATTTCATTCAAAGAGGACATAAATCTGTGTGATGACTGATGATAAATGTTGACTTGGCTAGACTATGGCACCCAATTGTTTGGTAATGTGATGAGCACTGGGTGTTAACATGCAACTGATGAATAACTGAACTCTATAACTGAAACTAATGATGTACTATCTACTGGCTAATTGAATTTAAATTAAAAAAGAAATACACTTATCATGGTGAGCACTAATCTGTTAATTGCTGAATCACCATATTATATATCTGAAACTAATATAACACTGTATATTAGCTATACTGGAATTAAACTTTAATTTAATTTAAAAAACACTAGTATAGATGTTGCTATAAAGGTATTTTGTACATGTTAAATTTTCAATCGGTTGACTTTAAATAAAGGAAATCACTCTCAATAATATGTTGGGCCTCACCCAATCAGTGGAAAGTCTTAAGAGCAAAAACTAGTTTCCCAGAGAAGGAAAAATGCAGCCTCCAGACTGTAACATAGAAAGCTTGCCTGACTCACCTACTGAAGACTGTAACTTCAACTCTTGCCTGAGTTTCCAGGATGCCAGTCTGCCCTTCAGATTTCAGACTTGTCAGCCCCCACAATGAGCCAATTCCTTAAACTCTCTCCTACTCTCTCAACTCTGTGTGGGTGTGCATGTGTGTGACACCTTGAAACCACCCTCCAACTTACTATTTAAGTTTGAACTTCAATGGTGAGTACAATCACCATCTGAATATTAGAATATGCCATATGTATTACTTTGCTAGGGTTGTCACAACCATGCTATAAATTAGGTGGCATAAACAACAGAAATTTTTATTTTGCAGTTCTGGCAGATAGAAGTCTGAAATCAAGGTGTTATAAGACTCTGTTCCAGGCCTCTCACCTTGGCTTGTATATGGCTGTGATTCTGTTCACATGGAGTTTTCTCTGTATGTGTCTTTGTCTAAATTTCCCCCCCCTTTATTTTTTAATAAAGATACCAGTCATATTAGATTAGGACCCACTGCAATGACTTCAGTTTAACTAATTACCTTTACAATGACCAAATTTCTAAATAATAAAGTATCCGTGCCTTAGACACTTATTCCAAGCAAGAGTGAGTATAGTAAGAATGTTACGTTTTGACATACTGGGTGTTGGAACTTCAACATATGAATTTTGATGGGACACAATTCAACCCATAATACCATGTAAAACTTGGCAGTCTTCCCTGATTTAATTTTTTAATATTAAGAAACAAAGTAATAATTGTTTTTCTATAAAGCAGTATAAATCTGTCATTTAAAAATTTTATCTTTCTCCGGATTGTGATCTGCTATGCTAGGGTTACTTTTTCATTAGCTTTTCATTTGTTTTTCTCATTCACAAGTATCTTCTAATTCATAAAAATTTGGTATTGTTTGGGTTTTGGCATCTAACTGCCTCTAAACCATGTCTACCTACAGATTAAGTAATATTACTTTTATTAAAAAATTAAAATGATAAGAAAATTGTAGTTATTTAACTGTATCCAATTCAAATTTTACCCTTTCTACATTATATGGCATCATAACTAGTATATCATTCATTTACACATGATTTTATTTTCTGAAATCTGTTAATGGATGAGTCTACTTTGATTTTTTAGGCTTGATAACAATTATTAATATTAAATTATTGTATCTTTAATGTTTTGTCATAGCTTGTCAGTAAAGAAAAACTCCAATCTATGTCTACTATGTTTATTCAGGAATAAATTAATGCTTTAGCTCTCTCATGCTGGAACAAATGTTTCCATTATTGAATCCATCTAGAAAACTTCTAGGACACATATAGGCTTTGGATAATCCTATTCACTCATAAAAGAACAGAGACCTATACTTTTAGACCCACTTCTGATATTTCTTTGTATTGTTGCATTAAAGTTACAAACTAATTATAGCCATTTTCTTTTATCCTGTATGTATAACCTTAACTATTCAGTTGTGGAGGGCATAAAACATATTCTAAATTGTGTGCTGCAGGAAGCATTGCCATTCATAGAGAAAGAGAGTGAGCACAATTACTTACTTAGATTAAGCAAGCCTTCCCAATGCTGGCATTTATTATACACATTTACATATTGTAAAAAGCTTTAAAAATACATGTGAGTTAGTAAAAAAAAAAAAGAAGAAGAACGTTGTCAAAATCACTGGTGACTGCAGTACATTGTTTTTTTTTTTTTAATTTTATTTATTTATTTGACAGAGAGCCAGCCAGCGAGAGAGGGAACACAAGCAGGGGGAGTGGGAGAGGAAGAAGCAGGCTCATAGCAGAGGAGCCTGATGTGGGGCTCGATCCCACAATGCCCTGAGCCGAAGGCAGACGCTTAACCACTGCGCCGCCAAGGTGCCCCTGCAGTGCATTGTTTTTATAAGTATATATTTGTGTGTCTTTTTCTTGAAATTTAAAATCAACCTATATTTGAGTATATATTAATAATTAAGCTTACTAATCTAGATATGTTTAAAAGTCCATGTTGGGTTATGAAAGTGTATGCCTGCTTATTTTGAGTTGCTCTTAAAACCCCAATTTATAAAATAATCAACACTAATTAACATGGAGAAACCCAATAAATAATTTAGGAAATAAACACAAGGAAAACAACTTACATTTTACTTTTTGATGATAAACAATAGAATGACAGAATTTTGTATTTTCTAATCATACCACATTGGAATTTAGTTCTATAAATCTCCATGCATTCCAGTGCCTGTTAAATAGCACAGAATAAAATCAATGGTCAATGAAATTGTATTTTCAAGCTTCAAAGTGCTATAAACAATAGCATACCATAAAATAGAAAACCATAAAAAAGCAAAATCTTTTGTAAGAAATATAATTGATTGTTTCTTTTCTGGTGGTGATAGTGGTGGTAGTGATTTGAATATCAAATAAGAACTATTATAATAATAGTTACAATATGTTACTTCAGATTCTGAAAATGACTGTGACTTTTACATAGACTATGTTTTGCCAATTGTCTAAGCATAGTCTGTCTCACTGGTAGAAATATAGAGTGGGAGACTTGTAGATACCAGTTGTGACCACTACAAGGAAATGTGATCTTAGAGGCAGTCACCTTTTTTTTAGAAGACAGTCATTTGGTTAAATGTGCCAGTTCAGACCAAGAAACATTAAATCAACTTGATGCTCAGTCCAAGAAGGTTAACAGAGAGCCTCTTAAATTATCCTGCCTAGGGTCAAATTCTTCCTGGAAATCAGTAGATCAGAGATGCTAGAAACCAGACTTAAAGAAAGAATCATCTCTATAAAGATTCATAATTTTATTCTAAAAATTTTTTTTAAATATTTTATTTATGCACAAGCAAGGGGAGCCGCAGGCAGAGGGAGAAGCAGGCTCCCCACAGAGCAAGGAGCCCAATGTAGAACTCAGTCCCAGGACCCTGGGATCATGACCTGAGCTGAAGGCAGACACTTAACGGACTGAGCCACCCAGGCTTTCCAAAGGTTCAAAAATTTTAATAAAGAATGACCAATTTGCTAATAATTTCATAACTAAGTATAGCTAAAGAATGCCAAATGATCTTTCCTTTAATCTTGATGCCATCTGAATTTCTCACATAAAATGAAAACATTTGTACTGAAACTGACAAAAAGACAATATTTCTCCTTGAAAGATAAAATTAACAGAAAAGGGAAGAAAATATAAGATTGTACTAGGATACAGAAAGTTGATTCCTGAAGAACTCAGGGAATGTGTGACAAAAGGGAAGATAAATCCAGGCTTGACTTGTGAAAAGCTTTTGGGGTCATACTTGAAAAGATCTCCAGGATATTAACAATTGTCTCAGACACAGATGTTGAGGACTGCCTTGAAACTGAGTTTATGGTAAAATTATGATTTACTTTAACATAGCTTGAATGCTCATTGTTGTCAAGGGTGGTTGCAATAAGAGATGTAATGTCAGCAACATGATAAGACCTCCTTGTAGTATATCCCAGCCCTCACTCAAACAAAAATAATGATCAAGTCAACTATCCACCAAAGAATTAGTTCTGGGAGAACCAGGAGTGTAGTTAGGGGTTTTCACAAGACAGAATTATATAGTTGTTGGGGATGGATGCTTAGAAATGGATAGAAAATATTCTGCCTATATCTTATCATCCCCAACACCAGGGAAGCCTTGTGAGGACTCTTACTGGCTTTGGGTTCCCCCAAGGGAGACTGAAAGGGGGCCTTCAATTGCCTTTGCCAAAGAGGATCCCAAAAGCCCTCATTATGATGACAGATGATCCCTAATGTCTTTACTGATATGGACTCCAGCTGCTTGCATTGCCCAGAGCTATAGCTCCTGTATCCCTTAGAGCTGGAGCTACCAAGCACTGTCCCTCCCCACCCTGGAGATGAGGCCACTGTATCCCTGTAGCCCTGGTGAGACTGGGTTTGCCTGAGCCCACAGACACCCACCACCAAGTACACAAGTATGCACCCAAGCTCATGCTTGGGACAAATGCCTACCACAAAGTACATTCACAAGATCAGACACCTGCCATAGCTACAGCCACTTCCCACTAAACCTAACCCATGAACACTTTCCTAAGACAGTGGCACTACAGTCCTACAAAACTCATATCCCTGTAAGTTTCTGGACATGGATCTGACTGGGAGCCATAGCATATCTCACCTAGCTGGTGCCCGTGTGGCCACCTGTGAGAAGAGGCTTTTTTCTACCTAGGCCAGTTTGTGACATTTGGAAGAGATGAATCAATGAAGTACAAAAGAATTGAAAATTGTCTTAAAGCAGCTCAGGGGTGCTATAAGAGAACAGAGATACCACAACAAAAATCAGAAAAATGATACATGAATAAAATGAGAAGTTCAACAAAGACAGAAATTATTAAAAAAAAAAACACTGGAGCTGAAAAATACAAAGTTTGAAGTGAAAAATACAATAGAGAGCTTCAACAACAGACTCAATCAAGCAGAAGAAAGAATAAGTTAATTGAAAGATAAATCTCATTTGAAATTTTCCAGAGAGAGGGAAGAAAAGATAAGGAATAAAAAGGAATAAATAAAACCTACAGGACTTATGGGGTACTGTCAAAAGGACCAGTAAACACTTAATGGGGTACAAGAAAGAGAAGAGAAAGAGAAAGGAGAGCAAGGTTATTTAAAAAAGGAATAGCTAAAAACTCTTAAAAGTGGGGAAATAAATCAACATCAGTTTCATGAAGTTTAAAAGTTCCTGAACAGTATCTACCCAAATAAGACTATGTGGAGACACACTATAATCAATTTGTTAAAAGTCAACAACAAAGGAAATTTTGGAAAGGACAGAGAAAAGTGAATCATGACATATAAAGGAAGTCCTGTAAGACTATATGAAGATTTTATAGCAGAAACTTTGCCGGACAGGAGAGAGTATGACGATATATTTAATGTTCTGAAAGAAAAACCCCACCAACCAAAAATTCTATACCTGTCAAAATTATCTTCTAAAAACTAAGAGATAGTCTTTCCCAAACAAAAACAGAGAATTTGTTGCCAATAGACCTGCCTTATAAGAAATGCTTAAGAGTTATTCAAATTGATTTGTATTTCCATGATGACGAGTGATGGGGCATCTTATCATGTGTCTGTCAGCCATCTGTATATTTTATTTGGAAGAATGTCTATTCATGCCTTCTCATTTTTTGATTAGATTATTCATTTTTTGGGGGGTGTTGGATTTTATAAGTTCTTTATATATTTTGGATACTATTTATCAGATATGTCATTTGCAAATATCTTCTCCCATTGTATAGGTTGCCTTTTACTTTTGTTGCTTCCTTTACATGCAGAGTTTTTTATTTTTTGAATTCCCAATAGCTTGTTTTTGCTATTGTTTCCCTTGCCTCAGGAGACATATCTAGAAAGATGTTCTTATGACTGATCAAAGAGCTATGTTCTCCTCTAGGATTTTTATGGTTTCAGGTTTCATATTTAGGTCTTTTATCCATTTTGAATTTATTTTTGTGTATGGTGTAAGAAAGTGGTCCAGTTTCATTCTTCTGTATGTTGCTATCCAGTTTTCCCAACACCATTTGTTGAAGAGACTGTATTTTTCCCATAGGATATTCTGTTCTGCTTTATTGAAAATTAATTGACCATATAGTTGTGGGTTCATTTCTGGGTTTTCTATTCTGTTCCATTGATCTATATTTCTATATTTGTACCAGTACCATGTTGTTTGATTGCTACAGTTTTGTAATATAACTTGAAGCGTGGGATTGTGAAACAAGCTAAACAACAAACGAAAGCATGTGAAAACATAAATCTCAAGGCTAAAGGTAAATACATAGTCAACAAAGAACAACGTAATAGTATAATGGTAGTACATGAATTATTTTTAACCTTGACATAAAAATTAAAAGGCAGAATATTAAGAATAACTATAATTACAAAAGTGACCAATTAATAGCAACACAATAACAAAAGGAGACTTTAATACCCCACTTTGAATAATAGATAGGCCATCAACAATATGGATGAACCTGGAAGGCATTATGTTAAGTGAAGTAAACCAGACACAGAAAGAAAAATACTCTAAGATCTTATTTGTGGGCTTTAAAACAATTCATAGATTCAATCAAATTCACAGAAGCAAAAATTATAATGGAGGTTACCAGGGGTGAAGAAGAGTGGGGTAAGTGGTGGGATGTTAGTCAAATGGTACAAAGTTTCGGTTACAAGGGATAAATAAAATCCTAGATCTAATGTACAACATGGTCACTAAAGTTAATAACATTGTACTGTATACTTGAAATTTGCTGAAAGTTGATTTTAAGTTTTCTCGCCACCCACACACATAAATGTAACTATATGAGTCATTGTGTGTGTTAATTAGCTTGACTATAATAATCATTCATAATGGATACCAAAACATCATGTGGTGCACCTTAAGTACATATAATTTTTATTTATAAAAAGAGTGAAGAATGATACTCTTCAGAATGAAAGAATAATGCCTTCTGTTACTACTTTTTCTCTGTCCTTAATACTGCCAGTTGCTATATTTCTTAACTGGAAGAGTAGAATTGTAGAAAAATCTTACCTTAGCTCTTTCTTCTCCTTTCATCTGAACACAAAATACTTCAAGAAGGACCTCCAAATGTTTCAATTATTTTCCAATAATAGGCACATCATTCCTTAAGGATAGGCAATTACTAAAAAGTGAATTAAACAAAAAATATTCTAGGTGAGTTAAAAAGAAAAAGGAAACAAACCAAATAAAAATGTGTACAGAAGTTAAGTAAAACTATGTACAGTTATTGTTATAAACCTCTGGGATTTTTGTGATTGTTAGGCAACATTATTGAAGTACAGTGGCTTATACAATGCAAAATTCCAAATTAG
This sequence comes from Ailuropoda melanoleuca, assembly GCF_002007445.2. Taxonomy (NCBI): domain Eukaryota; kingdom Metazoa; phylum Chordata; class Mammalia; order Carnivora; family Ursidae; genus Ailuropoda; species Ailuropoda melanoleuca. The sequence goes on from NC_048218.1 coordinate 34,178,743, forward strand.
CTGGTAGGTTTAATTCAATCACAATCATATTACTGAGATGATTTTTTAAATATCTAATTATAAATACATTAGTACAAATAGTATTTTTAAAAGATTTATATTTATTTGCGAGAGAGAGAGAGAGCATGAGTGGGATGGGCAGAGAGAATCTCAAGCTGACTCCCCACTGAGCATGTAGTCTGACTTGGGGCTCTACCTCATGACCCTGAGATCATAACCTGAACTGAAACCAAGAGTTGGATGCTCAACCAACTGTACCACCCAGGCACCCTGACAATATTTTTTAATCACTACTCTAAGTCTAGTACTTGACCAAGTGGTATTTTTTCAATAAAATACTCTAAAACTAAAAAGAGTGTTTAGTACTAAAAACACAGATTCATCAATGTATGGTTGGCAAAAATCTAAAAGTTTCAAATCTGTGTCAATATTTCATTTATTAGTGGAAGTTGAATTTCAGAATGATAAAGAAATCTTGATAATCCAATTGTTTGTTTATTGAGGATAAGTTCTTACTTTATGCAAGTATTGTAGAGCAAGTTGAGATTATTTAAGATACAATAAAAGATGTCATGAGATAAATATACTGAAAAGAAAAATACAATTTGAACCGAATTTCACAGTTTAAAACATTTGAAAATTAATGCATAATACAAATATTCATTAAATGCTTTGACTTTTTTTAAATGTTCAGGTTCTAAGGGCAAGATTAAGTAAATAGAGATATGCAAGACCTCTGTATTAATATATTATTTTGGCATATTGTCTAATTATAGGTAAATTAGAAATAAATGAAATAGTCAATAAATGAAATATCAGTTAATAAGTAATAACAATGATGTATAAATAATCTGAAGACATTGGGCAAAGTATATTTAGCTTGGAACTGTTAGAATCATGTTTTTAAGTAAATATAACTGTCATGATATGAAAAATTTAAAAATAGGACATGTACATACAATAAGTTTCCAATTTCATATACCAGAATTTTAAAAGGAATTTTCTATGCCAGAAGAGTTATTGGTAAAATTTAACTTTGTTTTATAGCTGTAGGTATTATTCAAATATTCTATAAAAATTTACTTCATAATCAAGGAAAGCATACTAATAAAATGATTAATTTACTCTTGATTAGATGTTTCTGCAACTAAAATGTAACATGGCATAATTGCCTTTTAAAATTTTCATAAAATAATTATTTTGAATTTTTTTAGGTTCAATAATCTATAATTTAACACTTTTCATAAATAATCTTTTTGCCTAGATTTCAGCTCTTATTGAGTGATTATTATCAATACACTTAGTGACCTTCAGAAGCCAGTGAAGAAGAAATGATGATATTATTCCATTTCTAAATTCAAGAAACTATAATTATAGGATCTAGGTTTTCAGCATATGAAAATGAGAGAATTAGAGACTATGGATACAGATTGATTCATTTATTGAAAAGTTTTATTTATTTATTTGATAGAAAGAGCATCAGAAGGAGGAGGGTAGAGGGAGAGGAAGAGAGAATCTAAAGCAGACTCCATGATCAACATGGTGCCTGATATGGGACTCCATCTCACAACCCTGATATCATGACATGAGCTGAAACCAGGAGTCAGAGAGGGAACCAACTGTGCCACCCAGGGACCCCTAGATACAGACTTAAAATAATATTAAATTTCATTACTCTCTAGAAACCAAGAAAACTCAGGCAGTGAGTTTCCAGTTTTAAGATGCAAAGTCTTTTCTAGAATTGCCATTTTCCTTTACCTCATTGGATCAGGCAGGTAGGTAATGTGGAAAGGTTGACTTTTGAGGAAAAAAATGGTAAACTTACACACAACACCAAATCACTGGAATAATGATAATTACCTCTAACAAGCAATATGTCTCTTTAAATATTTTTTTGCTGAAAAGTTCTTTTCTTTTGATTTTTTTTCAAATGGGAACTTACATATTATAACTTGAATTGGTAATAATATCACACATACTTACATATTTCTTTAATCATGTGGCATAACTTTGAAATACTAATTAAGAAAATTTAAAAATATTGCCTAATCAATATTCTAAATAAATATAATTTCCCAGCCTGAATGGTAGCAGGAAAAAAAAAATAATCAGAAATAAAGCACAGTACCAAAAAAATGGGATGTTTTCAACCTACATTTTTACTTCAAACTTTCATAGGTAGGAGGTAAATACCAGAGACAAACAGGGAAAAGCTCATCAGAAATAGTATATAAGAACTAGAAGCTATTCTACTTTCTTTTAATGAAACATTCCCCCCAGAATGTTGTAGTTACTCAATAAATGTTAGAAATCAGTTGAATTATGAACACTCTTACAAAGACATATATGCACACACACACACACACACAAATAAACAAACAAATAAATAAATAAATAAATAGGTTGCAAAATATTTGTCTGTTCTGAGGGAAATGGAAGAAATATGTCTCCATGCTATTTTGTTTTTATAAATAAGATACCTTTCTAGTCCCTAGTGGTGAACATTATTTGTCTCACTGAAAAATTTGTTTTATATTATGGTAATCTAAAGTGATGAAAAACATTATTCTTAAAAAATGTGACACTATAGAAAAACAAAAAGTATGTGAATTTTTAAGACAAGAAAAATTCCCATATTTGCCATTCTTAAAGACACGCATTTCCGAAACTTCAAGTAAAAAAAATATACATTGTATTCTCAGGTGCCTTTTCAGATAAATAGTTCATGACACTATTTTTTTAAATATTTCTTTTGTTTTGGGCTTATTTTTGCTTTCTTAGATAAAAATTTGCTTCAGTGTAGAGAAAAACTATTTTTCCCCAAAGTAAAACACAAAGAAAGATATAGGAAGCTATCCAGTGATATGAATCATTGCGAACTGTCAATTCACACAGTTGTACAACAACAACAACAACAACAAAAACACTTAAAATTTCCTGAGTAATAAAATTAACTTTTTTTTAACTCTCGAAAAATTTGCCTACGTTCTTTATAGACATGTTAGTTTCGTTTTAATTTTTCAGATTTTTCTTTGGCATATCTTGATAGACAATTAACTTATTTTGTACCCCTTTGCATTTTTAAAATAAATAAATTATAAATTTCTAAGTCTTAATAAATGTTAAAGTAATCTTGCTCAATTGAGAATAAGTGAACAAAGAGATTTTATAAAATTAAAACGTACATAGCAGGAAATCCTATTTTCAATATTTGCAAACTGAGAACATTTGCACAGTCTTAAATATTTGCACTAAGAACATATGTGCATTAAAAACATTTAACTTTATTTTATTTTCTCTCCATATGCAAAAGAACTAGTTTCTTAATCTGGCTTTTATTTTTCTTTTTTCAAGTTTTGTCAAATAAAGTGTTCAGACACATTAATAAAATTAATGGTTTAAAAAAATAATGGAAGAATAATGTACAGCTATCCAAATTCTACCCTGAAATCTGAACGGTTTATTAATTTTTTAAATAAAATAGCCAAGAAAACTCAGTCTTTACTGAACCAAAGAAAAAGCTACAACCTTAAACCACAGGTTGATATGTATTGTAAAGATACAGAGAAAAAAATAATAAAGGGAAGATACTAATTGTAGAATTCATACTCAATGGTGAAGGGATCAAGCCCTGCATTGGGCGCCACACTCAACAGGGAGTCTGCTTGAGATTCTCTCTCTCCCTCTCTTTCCAGTCCCTCCCCAGCCTTGTGCTCTCTCTCTCAAATAAATAAATAAATCTAAAGCAAAAGCAAAAGAAAAAAAGAAACAACTTAAGATACTAAATTAGTTTCAAATACACCAGAAGTAATTCTCATAATATAATAGATACAAAATAGAAAATTACTCAGCCAAAAAGAAAGGATGAGATCTTGCCATTTGTGATAACATAGATGGACCTGAGGGTACTATGCTTAGTAAAATAAGTCAGACAGAGAAACAGAAATACCATATAATTTCATTTATATGTGAAATTTATACAACAAAGCAAATGAACAAAGAAGGAAATAAATAAGCAAACAAAAAACTGGACTTCTAAATAGAGAGAACAAACTGATGGTTACCAGAAGAGAAGTGCTGGGTGTGAAATAAAGGGGGTTAAGAGACACAAAACAGGTTATAAAATAGATAAGTCACAGAGATGAAGAGTACAGAATAAAGAAGATAGTCAATAATATTGTAATAATGTTTGGTGACGGATGGTGACTACATTTATAATAGTGATCACTGAGGAATGTATAGAATTGTTAAATCACTGTATTGTAGACCTGAAACTAACAATGTATGTTGACTATTCTTCTCTGAAAAATGAAGTATAAAAATAATATACAAGTTTAAAGGTGTGAGGCAAGAAAAGGTTGACCCAAGGATCTTTGATTCTACCTAATAATTTGTAAATGTCAGTGTTTATGGAATAGAGCATGTCTCATGATTTTAAAAATAATAAAAACTTGATGACCAATAAATTTTATAAAATGTAAACCAATTTAAAAATGTCAAAATATTAGAATTAACAATACATAAAATTAATAAATTTAGAAATACCTGATTAAAGAATAGATTGGTAACTACGGCATATAATTAATGTAACTAAAATATACAAAAGTGAATTGGACATATAGGTATGGAAATGAAAGCAATTTTTTTTTTTTAGGTGCGCCTGGGTGGCTCAGTCGTTAAGCATCTGCCTTCAGCTCAGGGTGTGATCCCGGAGTCTTGGGATCGAGCCCCACATGAGGCTCCTCTGCTGGGAGCCTGCTTCTTCTTCTCCCATTCCTCCTGCCAGTGTTCCCTTTCTCGCTGGCTGTCTCTCTCTATCTGTCAAATAAATAAAATCTTAAAAAAATTGTTTTTATTGAGAATCAATGGATACTGCATATAAAGAACAGACTATTTGCTATTAGTCAAAATGATAAAGTAAACCAGAGAAGAAAATAAAATATGTATATGACTTCTAAATATGTTCACACCTACAATACAAAAATAACCACAGATCATATGAAAAAGGAAGGAAATCAAAGGAAGCATTAGAAAGAGATAATGTGACAAATAGAAGATGACACAATCAAGAACAAAAATATCTCATTTTACAGTAAATATAAATAAGATATATTCAAGAAAATAAGCATTTCAATATTTAGATCACAAAAAAACCTTTAAGTCAGCACACAACAAAATCGATAACATGATACTGAGTTGAATACAAAGCATCTTTTTAATGTTTCAAGTTTTAATTTGAATTCCAATTAGTTAACATATAGGGTAATATTACAGCAGGAGGAGAATTTAGTGATTCATCACTTATACATAATACCCAGTGCTCATCACAAGTGCCCTCCTTAATGCCATTCAGCCCATCCCCCACAACAACCCTCTCTCCATCAACCCTCAGTTTGTCCTCTATAGTTAAACATCTGTTTCTTGGTTTTCCTCCCTTTTTTTTTCTTTCCCCTATGTTCATGTTTTATTTTTAAATTCCACATATGAGTGAGATCATATGGTATCTGTTTCCCTCTCTTTCACTTTACTTAGCATAATACAGTCTAGCTCCATCCATGTCATAGCAAATGGTAATGGCAAGATTTCATTACATTTTTATGGATGAGTAATATTCCATTGTGTGTATGTATGTGTGTATGTGTGTGTGTGTGTTTCCTCTTTATCCATTCATCAGTTGATGGACATTTGGGCTCTTTCCATAATTTGCTATTGTTGAAAATGATGTTATGAACGTCAAGGCACATGTGCCCTGCAATTGAGTATTTTTGTATCTTTTGGTTAAATACCTAGTAGTGCAATTGCTGTGTCATAGTGTAATTTTATTATTAACATTTTGAGGAACCTCCATACTGTTTTCCACAATGGTTACATCAGTTTGCATTCCAACAGTGTAAGACGGTTCGCCTTTCTCTGCATCCTCGCCACCATCTGGTGCTTCCTATACTGTTAATTTTAGCCATTCTGACAGCGATTGTAGTTTTGATTTGTATTTCCCTCATGATAAATGATGTTGAGCATCTTTTCATGTCTCAGTCAACTGCATGTCTTCTTTGGAAAAATATCTATTCACGTCTTATGCCCATTTCTTCCCTGGATTATTTATTTTTTGTATTTTGAGTTTGATAAGTTCTTTATAGATTTTGGATACTAACCCTTTATCAAATATGTCATTTGAAAATATCTTCTTTCATTCTATAGGCTGACTTTAGTTTTGTTGATTTTTTCCTTCACTGTGCAGATACATTTTATCTTGATGAAGTCCAAGTAGTTTATATTTGCTTTTGTGTCCCTTGCCTCAGTAGACATATCTAGAAAGGAGTTGCTATGGCCAATGTCAAAGAGGTTACTGCTTGTGTTTTCCTGTTGGATTTTGATGGTTTCCTATCTCACAGATCTTTCATCTATTTTGAATTTATTCTTGTGTATGGTGTAAGAAAGTGGTCCAGTTTCATTCTTCTGCATATTGCTGTCCAGTTTTCCCAAGACCATTTGTTGAAGAGACTGTCTTTTTTCCCATTGGATATTCTTTCCTGCTTTATTGAAGATTAGTTGCGCTTACAGTTGTGTGTCTGTTTCTGGGTTTTCTATTCTGGTCCATTGATCTGTGTGCCTATTCTTGTGCCAGTACTAACTTTTCTGATGACTACTGCCATGTAATATTACTTGAAGTCCATAACTGTGATGCCTCTAGCTTTGCTTTTCTTTTTCAAGATTGCTTTGGTTATTCAGGGTCTTTTGTGGTCAATTTTTCAGATTGTTTGTTCTAGCTTTGTGAAAAATGCTGTTGATATTTTCATAGGGATTGCATTAAATGTGTAAATTGTTTTGGGTAGTACAGATTTTGAATAATATTTGTTCTTCCAATCCATGAGCATGGAATGTCTTTCCATTTCTTTGTCTCATCTTCAATTTGCTTCATCAGTGTTCTGTAGTTTTCAGAGTACAGGTCTTTCACCTTTTTGGTTAAGTGTATTCCTAAGTATCTTATTGCTTTTGGTGTAATTGTAAATGAGATTGATCCTTTAATTTCTCTTTTTTTCTACTTCATTATTGGTGTGTAGAAATGCAACAGATTTCTGCACATTGATTTTTTATACTGCGACTTTACTGAATTCATGTGTCAGTTCTAGCAGTTTTTTTGGTGGAATCTTTCAGGTTTTCTATATAGAGTATAATGTTATCTGCAAGTAGTGAAAATCTGACTTCTTCCATGCCAATTGGAATGCTTTTTATTTATTTTTATCATCTGACTGTTGTGGCTGGGACTTTCAGTACTATGTTAAATAACAATGGTGGGGCACCTGGGTGGCTCAGTCAGTTTAGTGTCAGAGTCTTGATTTTGACTCGGATATTAATCTCGGGGTCATGAGATCAAGCCCAACATCACGCTCCATGCTGGGCATGTAGCCTGCTGAAGATTCTCTCCCTCTCTCTCCCTCCCCCTCCCCCATTCACATTCTCTAAATACATAAGGAATAGCAGGGAAATCGGTAGGAGAAGGAAGGGAATAATGAAGGGGGGGTAAACAGAAGGGGGAATGAACCACAAGAGACTGTGGACTTTGGGAAACAAACTGAGGGTTTCAGAGGGGAAGAGTGTGGAGGGATGGGCTAGCCTGGTGAAGGGTATTAAGGAGGGCACCTATTGCATGGAGCACTGGGTATTATACGCAAACAATTAATCATGGAACACTACATCAAAAACTAAGGATGTACTGTATGGTGACTAACATAATGTAATTTTTAAAAAAAAGAAAGAAAGAGAAAGAAAAAGAAATGTTACCACTACAGAGAACTTCACAAATCTTCTCAATTTTACATATTCTCTGTTAAGTTATAGAACACAAGAGCTATAAAGCAATCTTTCATATTTCCCAGAAAATAAATACATCTGCTTTGGAAACTCTTTAAAAAAATAAAAAACAAACAAACAAACATTTGCAGGAGTGGACATCCTTGTCTTCACACTGACCACAGAGGTAAAGCTCTCAGTTTTTCCCCATTGAGGATGATATTGGCTCTGGGTTTTTCATAGATGACCTTTAATATGTTGAAATATGTCTCCTCTGAACCTACTTTGTTGAGGGTTTTTATCGCTAATGGATGTTGTATTTTGTCAAATGCTTTTTCTGCATCTATTGAAAGATAATATGTTTTTTGCTCCTTCTTTTATTAGTATATTAGAACAAGTTGATTGATATGCAAATACTGAAGCACCCCTGCAGCCCAGGAATAAATTCTACTGGACTGTGGTGAATGATTTTTTATTTTAATGTATTCTTGGATTTGGTTTACTTGTATACAGTTGCGATTTTTGCATCCATGTTTGTCAGGGATAGGAGTTTAATAGTTTTGCATCCTACATGTAGGTTTGTGATGCATTTTGAATTGATTTTTGTGAAAGGTGAATATCTGTGTAAAAAATTATTTTTTGCATGTGGACATCCAGTTTTCCCAGCACTATTTATCAAAGAGAATGTCTTTGCTACTTTATTTTGACCTTCCTTCTTTTTAAAAGATCATCTGACTATATTCATGTGAATATATTTCTGGGATCTCTGTTCTATTCTATTGGTCTATTTGTCTATCATTTTGGCAATACCACACTATGTTGATTATGGTAGCTTTATATTAAGTCTTAAAGTTGGGTAGTGCCAGTCGTCCAATTTTCTTCACCTTTAGTATTGTGTCGGTTATTGTGTAAAGTATATATTTTTAGTTAACATTTTATTGCAATTTAATAATTAAAAGGCAACATTCTTTATCTTGTTCAATGAATTTGCTCTGAAAGAAATTGAAAATGGCACAAAGAAATGAAAAACCATTCCATGTTCATGGATTAGAAGACAAATATTGCTAAACTCTCTATGCTACCCAAAGCAATCTATACATTAATGCAATCCCTATGAAAATATCAACAGCATTATTCACAGAGCTAGAACAAACAATCCTAAAATTTGTATGGCACCACAAAAGACCCTGAATAGCCAAAGCAATCTTGAAAAAGAAAAGCAAATCTAGAGGCATCACAATTCTGGACATCAAGCAATACTGCAAGGCATTAGTCATCAAAACAGTTGATACTAGCACAAAAATAGGCACAGAGATCAATGGAACAGCAATTCCTTTCTAGATATGTCTACTGAGGCAAAGGAAACAATAGCAAAAATAAACTATTTGGATTTCATTAAGATAAAATGCTTCTGCACAGTGAAGGAAACAATCAACAAAACTAAAGTCAGCCTATGGAATGGGAAAAGATATTTGCAAATGACATATCATAAAGGGTTGGTATCCCAAATATATAAAGAACTTATAAAATCCGGGGTGCCTGGGTGGTTCAGTTGGTTATGTGTCTGCCTTCAGCTCATGTCATGAGCCCTGCAATGGGCTCCCTGCTCAGCAGGGAGCCTGCTTCTCCCTCTGCCACTCTCCCTAGTTGTGCTCTCTCTGTCAAATAAATTAATAAAAATCTTTAAAAAAGAACTTATAAAATCCAACAACCCAAAAATGAATAATCCAGTCAAAAAAAAAATGGGCAGAAGGCACAAGTGGCTATTTTTCCAAGGAAGACATCCAGATGACTAACAGACACATGAAAAAATGCTCAACATCATTCATCATCAGGGGAAATATAAATCAAACCTACAATGAGATATCACTCACACCTGTAAGAATGTCTAAAAGCAACAACACAAAAGGCAGCAGGTGTAGGAGAGGATGTGGAGAAATGGAAACCCTCCTGGAGTATTGGTGGGAGTGCAAACTGGTGCAGCCACTGTGGAAAACATAGGAAAAACCTATGATCCAGCAATTGCACTACTAGGTATTCACCCAAAGGATATAAAAATCCTAATTCAAAGGCACTATGTATCCCAATGTTTATAACAGCATTATCTATAATAGCCATACTATGGAAACAACCCAGGAAGAAGACTCGGTATGTATATATATATATATATATATATATATATATATATATATGTATGTGTATGTTTGTGTGTGTTTGTGTGTATACACATATATACATATATGCAATGGAATATTACTCAGCCATAAAAAGAATGAAATCTGGCCATTTGCAATAATGTGGATAGAGCTAGAGAGGATTATGCTAAGTGAAATAAGTCTGTTGGGGAAAGACAAATACATGATCTCGCTCATATGTGGAATTTAAGAAACGAAACAAATGAGCACAGGGAGAAAAAGAGAGAGAGAGGCAAACCAAGAAATAAACTCTTATCTATAGAGAACAAACTGATGGTTACCAGAAGGGAGGTAGGTGGGAGAATAGGTTAAATAGGTGATGGGGATTAAAGAGTATACTTGTGATGAGCACCAGGGCTTGAATGAAAGTGTTGAATCACTAAATTATATGTCTGAAATTGATATTACACAATGGATATGTGTTAACTAACTGGATTTTAAATAAAAACTTAAAGCACATGGTATTACTTAAATAAAACTAGATTGTGGTGAGATTATCTTTCATCTTCTTGACTCTCTTTTTGTATACATATCATCATTGCAATTACAGAGAAAAAAATGAACATAGTATCTCTTAGAGATAAGTTGTATTCCTTTCTGTATCTCTGTGATTTCTATTTTTTTATTTGTAATAAATGGTTCTCATTCGTTAACATAATACTGTCCATAATATCTTAAAGGGATGTTACGGCTCGCGTTGTGCAAAAAAGGAAAAAGTAGAGAAGCTAACTAAAATTAGGTCACCTTAATATCCTTTCTCCCAAGGAGAAGGAGTTGCATTATTGAATGATATCTGCTTAGAGAAATAGTAAACCTGTCTGTCTTGCTGTTTTGAAAGAAGAGAGCTACAGACAGAATATATCCCATCTGTAAAAATAAATAATCAAAATGATTGTGTTATATACACTACATATTTTAAAATGAGGGCTCAAAGAAAAAATCATAGGCATAATTCTTTACTAAATAAAAATGAATGACAAATATTCTATAAGTGTTTGGCTCAAGAAGCAAGAAAAACTACCAAAAAAACCCTCACAGAGATACAGAAGGAGAGATAACATATGGGAAAACTATATACTAAGAAAACTGGTTTAAAAATTAGTCTTTATGACAAAATATTAAATATAAGTTCTAAGATAATCATATTTAGAAAAGGAAAATATATATATATTAAGATATGCATGTGAATGAATATTATTAGATGAGTAAGACATCACTTTTTTTCTTTTTTATTCATCAATTTCCTTATAAATAAAATACAGGTCTCACAAAACGTTATAGAGCAACTGAAAATCAAACCACATGCTATAACAACAAAAAGCAGGACAAGGAAGCTTCATGATATCTACCCAAGGTGTGCTATAAAGCCATTAAGGAAAAGATGATGATGACACAGTTTTTAATTTACAGAGCTTGTTTTAAAAAAAAGCTTAAAAGTGTTTTCCTAGTATGACTGATAACTGGGGCACCTGGGTGGCTCAGTCAGTTAAGCATCTGACTTTGGCTCAGGTCATGATCCCAGGGTCCTGGGATGGAGCCCTGAATCAGGCTCCCTGCTTGGCGGGGAGCCTGCTTCTCCCTCTGCCTGCCACTCCCCCTGCTCATTCACTCTCTCTCTTTCAAATAAATAAATAAATAAATAAAATCTTTAAAAAAAATCCATCAGAAGGGTGATATAGGTCATTCCCAACTTCAGCCCCTCTCACCAGACTGACTAGCAAATACCCATAGACAAGATACCATTGTGAAAATCCCAGAAACTAACGGTGATGCTGAAGCACCCCAATGGGTAAGAGAGACTGAGAAGGACTAAATTGGAATGGTAGGAAAAGCAGCTATACTCTAACCACATCATCCCTTCCCTAGGCAAGGCCTCTCCGAGATGCCCTTGCTGGACCTACATTTTCATCAGTGGGGAAAAGAGAGCCAAAGATGGACATCCAGCTTCCCCAGCATTGAAAGACAGTTCCCAGAATTGCACTCAGGCCTGTCCTCAGTGGGATCACTGGACGAATTTTCATGATCTGATTACTGGGGATCAGAGAGAGAAGGCAGGCAGCAATGATTTTACAGATATGACACCCAAAGCACAAGCAACAAAAATAAAAAGACGTGAGACTACATCAAACTGAAAAGCTTCTGCACAGCAAAAGTAACAATAAAATGAAAAGGCAATACATTGATTGGGAGAAAATATTTCCAAACTACATATCTAATAGAGGATTTATATCAAAAGTATGTAAGGAACTCATGTAACATAGCAGCAAAATAATCTGATTAAAAATGGGCAAGGACCAGAATAGACATTTTTTCCAAGGAATATATTCAAATGGCCAAAAGGGACATGAAAAGATGCTCAATATCACTAATCTTCAGGGAGATGCAAATCAAAACCACAGAGAGAAATCACCTCCTACCTGTTAGAATGGCCATCGCCAAAAAGACAAGCTAAGAAGTGCCAGTGTGGATTTGGAGGAAAGGGAACCCTGTGCACTGTTGATGAGATTGTGAATTGATGCAACCACTATTGAAAATAACATGGTGGTTCCTCAAAAAATTAAAACTAGGCCTACTATATGATTCAGCAATACTATTTCTGGGTATGTATCTGAATGAAATGGAATCACAATCTAAGAGTTACATCTGCACCGCCCCCCACCCCATTCATTGTAGCATTATTTACAAAAGTCAAGTCATGGAAAAAAATTAAATGTTGATGAATGGATAAAGTACACATACATATACACATACACAGGAATATTTTTCAGCCAAAAGAATAAATAAAGGAGGAAATCTGCCATTTATGACAACACAGATGTCCTTTGAAGGTATTGTACTAAGTGAAATAAGTCAGAAACTCAAATAGTGGGTGATTTCATTTCTACATGAAATTAAAAAAAAAAAAACTCATAAAAACAGAGAGTGGGTTCGTAGTTCCTGGGATGGAAGTGGGAGTTTGTGGGAAATGGATGAAGGTAGTCAAAGGTAATAAACTGCCAATTATAAGATGAATAAATTTTGGGGATGTAATATGCAGCATGGTTATACAGTATGTATTGTGTATCTGAAAGTTGCTAAGAGAGTAGATCTTAAAAGTTGAAACCGTACACAAAAAAACTCACTATGTGAAGAGACAGATGTGTTAACTATCCTTATCATGATAATGATTTTATAATATACACATATATCAAGTCATTACAATGTGCATCTTAAAAAATGTTAATATTCCAATTATATCTCAATAGAGATGGAAAAAAATAAAACCTCAAAAAGAAATATAGAACAAATATCTAAAACATGTGAACTATAATACCATATGCACTCTAAAATAATAAGCAAAATTGTTGATTATTGTATAAACCTTGTATTTTTAAATATACTAACGCTAAGGCACCAAGTTTATTTTACCAACCTTGAGCAACTCTGTATTTCTTTGATTTATATCACATTTTGTAACAAAGCTTTCTCTAGCTCTCTAATATGTTTTAGCTTTGGAGATATTATTTAAAAATAATTCATTCTTTATACAGTGTATATTTTATGTGCTAATTTTTAAAGGAAACTTAAACTGCTCAAAATACATTCATAAAAATGTGTAGAGACAAAGGAAGTTACAATGCAACACATAAGATATCATATCCCTTTCAGGTATTATATTTTATATCTCAGAAACGAAATCTAATTTCATTTATTTTTTTCAAGATTATGAAATGGTTCTATACCATTCGAAAGCATAGAAAAACGAAAAGTAAGAACACAGGGGTACCTGGGTGGCTCATTCAGTTAAGCATCTGCCTTCAGCTTTGGTCATGATCTCAGGGTCCTGGCATGAGCCCCAAGTCTGGCTCCCTGCTTCTCCCTCTCCTTCCCCCTGCTTTCACTCTCTCTCTCTCTCTCAAATAAATAAATAAAATATTTAAAGAAAAAAAAAGAAAGAAAAGAACATATACATAGGTATATGTATACATAGGTAATTTTCATTAAATATTTCAAGAATATTTTCTATCTGAATAAAGCAAAATAAAATGTAAAACAAGTAACATATTGAATATATGTTTTTAAACAAACAAACAAACAAATATATATATATATATAATTAAACACAAATAGTTTGTAACCTGAAGATGAATTGGCAACAAGAAACTTTGGTCTGTCTTTCCAAAAGTAAATAATGTGCTAAAATGACTGATTACTTTCTAATCATAGATGGCAACAATCTCTGGTCAAGGCTATCTGTCAGTAATCCTTTGAGCCTAGACAGCAGTTCTCAATTTTTTCTCTATTTATCATACCTGGATTATTATGGACAGTGTACTAAGCATGTTTTGCAAACTTATTTTCTGCACTTTCCAGCACTAAACAGGCTTATTTCATTGATTGGACAAGAATGAATATATTATACAAAATATTTTCATGTTTTAATTATTCTGAAGAAGTTAAGAATAGAACAAGAAAATCTATCTCCCTTCAGATACTTAAAGACCATAGAATGATTTGAGTTTTAATAAAACTATAGCAAATTTGGTGCTACTTATATTTATAGTATATGCTTTAAGAAATTTTTAGAAGAAAATTATTTTAGATAAATTATAGATTATATAAGTCTTGTATTTAAAAAGGATCAATTATATTAATGTATTAATTATTGTCATAGTTACTAGCATGTAGTGTGAAGTATTTATACTTGGATATTATTGCTACATGATTAATGTTAAAGAGAATGAAATATATTGTATCCTGTCATGTCAAAACTTATATACTTGCCAATATTTCATCATTTTGACCTATAAAAATGTCAACTCCATATGTTTTAACTAATATACCCATGAGTTATAAACCATATATAGCTATTGAATAGCACACTTAGAAAAACTCTCTCTCCATATTTAGTGCCAAGTAAACTCTTCAAAGAAATTTATATGAATTTGTAATTGGGTTTGTGGTTAACAATTTCTACCTAATGGGAAAATTTACCAGTCATTATTTGGTATGAAAAAATGATACAGAACCCCAAGCACTGAGACTAAGATGGCTCCCTAAATAACCAGACATAGGATGCTATAAAAAACTACTGATAAATGAATCATTCAGTATGTAAAGTTTATTGTAGAAAATGATTATTACTTAAAGTCTTTGCCAGTTTTTTAAGGCAAATAATGGCATCTTATCATGGCTTTAAGTTATAGCTCTAATTTCATGTAATCTTAAACATATTTCATTATGCTTGTTGATAATTTATTGTTCCACTTATGGAAATAATCTATACAGAATTTTTTCATGGAAGTTAGACACAAAGACTAGGCCAAATGCACACAGTCTCCTAAGCTCCCATCAGTCCACAGAGAAGTGTACTTGCCTTGGGCATGTCTGTCATACATACAATGGGAAGGGCTGCAGGACAACAAATCTCTTCCCATGCTGCTCTATCATTTTAAAGGACAGGAGGGGCACAGATGTGGGAAAATGTAAACTCTCTCACAAAGTTATTGGCTCTAAGACATTAGTTTAGGGGAACTCATATCAGATAGGGATCTTGTATATTTTCCTCAACAAGTGCTTAATAGCACTAATCATTAGGGAAATACAAAACAAAACCTCACTGAAATATCATCTTACACCTGTCAGAATGGCTGGACTCAAGAGGACAAGAAACAAGTGTTGCTGAGAATGTAAAGAAAAGGAAATCCTTACGCACTATTGGTAGAATTTTAAATTGGTGCAGCCACTGTGGAAAACACCATAGGAGTTTCCTCAAAAAATTAAAAAAAGAAATGCCACACAACCCGGTAGTTCCACTTCTAGTTATTTACCCAAAGAAAATGAAAACACTAATTTAAAAATATATATGTACATAGATTTTTACTGCAGCATTATTTACAATAGCCAAACTATGGAAGTGACCCAAAGTTCAATGATAGATGGATAAAGAAATGTGGTATATACACAATGGACAAGTAGTCAGCCATAAAATGGATGAGATCTTAACATTTGCGATGATGTGGATGGAATGAAAGATATTATGCTAAGTGAAATGTCAGACAGAGAAAAACAAATACTATATGATTTTATTTATGTGTGGAATCTACAAAACAAAATGAACAAACAAAAACCAAAATACAAAAATAAGACTCATACAGACAGCAAACTGGTGGTTGCCAGAGGGGAAGGGAGTTGGGGGAGTGAGACAAACAGATAAAGGGGATTAAGAGGTACAGATTTCCAGTTATAAAATAACTTAGTCATGGGATGAAAGGTACAGCATAACTTTGGACAAAGAACAAATACATTTTTCATGGTGAGTATTTCCTATGTATATAACTGTTGAATCACTGTATTGTACACCTGAAATTAATATAACATTGTTTGTCAACTAAATAAAGCAACTTCAACAAAAATAAAGCACAAAAACTAAAAAAGACAAAAATAATTAGACCAATAACTATGGAAGATTTAGAAAAAGCTGTCAGTATTATCAGAAATTCATTTTTATATTGTGTTCTATTAAGTTAAAATACTTCTGATAAATTCTATATTTTAAAAAAACACAAGGGGCGGCTGGGTGGCTCAGTCAGTTAAGCGTCTTCCTTTGGCTCAGGTCATAATCTCGAGGTTCTAGGATCGAGCCCCACATCAGGCTCTCTGCTCAGCGGGGGGTCTGCTTCTCCCTCTCCCTCTGCTCCTGCTCTTTCTCTCACTTGCTCACTATCTCTCTCAAATAAATAAAATCTTTAAAAAAAAATAAACATAAAAAAATAAAAGGGCCTAAAATATCCAATAATGTAGTAATAGCCTAGCTTTCTCTGCTTGACTGAAAACAACTAGAGGTGTTTCAAATATGAATATTAACATAAAATGAGAAATAAAATAACAGATCAATTAATAAATAGCTATTAATGATAGGCTATTAATATCCACCATGGTCAAATGGAGTTTAATACACCAATAAGAGAACTTTTACAATCATAAAAACTTTTTTTTTAATTTTTTTTTTTAAAGATTTTATTATTTATTCGACAGAGATAGAGACAGCCAGCGAGAGAGGGAACACAAGCAGGGGGAGTGGGAGAGGAAGAAGCAGGCTCACAGCAGAGGAGCCTGACGTGGGGCTCGATCCCATAACGCCGGGATCACGCCCTGAGCTGAAGGCAGACGCTTAACCGCTGTGCCACCCAGGCGCCCCAAAATCATAAAAACTTTTAATACAATTTATCACATAACCTGCTCATAGGAGAATTAAAATGAATTTCATAGCATTCTAAATATGAATTGCCTCCATTTACATATGTGTTAACCTTTTCTCTGGAAATATATTTCATTTATTTCCCAAATTCTAATACATATGTAAACTCTGCAACAGAAATTCTTTTTTCTAGGAATTTACTCTAAATAACTAAATATATTCTAAAAGCTGACCATCAATTCATAATTAAGGAAAGCTAATATTGAACAAATGAACTTTGATGAAAAATAATACATTATTTTGGTATTCTGCTTACAATAGAATTGTATGAAGTCTTGAAGAGTTATAACCATATCACAAAAGAAGATTCAATGCCTGAGGAATATGTTTAGTTTATACAGCATAGAGAAAGAGGCAGATCAGGAAACAGGAGATGATGCTATATTTGCAAAACAAATTAAAAAGTGATAAATTGTCTCTGTAAACAAGTAGATGGGCAGAACAGAATGACTCAAAAAATATCAGGTTATAGTATTTTTTCCCCTCCAAGTTTGATTAGGCAATCTTGCCTGCTTGTTTTCAAAAGATCATATGTAGATATATTATTTCTAAGTCAGACACAATTTAAATGTATATTTTGAATACTTCAATAACCAAAATAAGGATATCAACATAGTTATAAGAATAATACAAAATGGGGGGCCCCTGGGTGGTGCAGTCGTTAAGCGTCTGCCTTCGGCTCAGGGCGTGATCCCGGCGTTCCGGGATCGAGTCCCACATCGGGCTCCTCCGCTGGGAGCCTGCTTCTTCCTCTCCCACTCCCTTGCTGTGTTCCCTCTCTTGCTGGCTGTCTCTCTGTCACATAAATAAATAAAATCTTTAAAAAAAAAAAAAGAATAATACAAAATGGCAGACAGAAATTCAAAATGAATGTCTATGTTACATTTTTAGCATCACTGATTCCTTTCTTCCTCTAGACCATAATTATTAGTTTCTACAAAGCTGAATATATGTTACTTTACTATCACCCTCCATGACCTTTCCTCTTAACACCATTTACAGCACTACAAAGCCTCACAGCCTGGCATAAAGAGAAACTACTTAGGTAAAAACAAAAGTAACCACTGTAAGTTCTTCAGAAGCTTTGCTGTGTTTAGTAATGTATACTTTACAGATATTTGATATATTACTAACCACAGAAGTCTGTATTCCAATATTTGTTATATGATTCTAGTGTTTTGCATGCCATACCCCAAATTTGCAATAGTCCCTTCTAGAATATTCACACTGTGACAGAAATTGGCATGTTTTCAGTTCCTCAGAATAAAGTTGCATGTTTGACATGTTATAATTGTCCCCCATTTCTTCTTTATTTTAATTTTAAATGCCTCATTTTATAAGTAGGCTAGCTGTAAAATAGACTATTGTTTGTATAATAACCTCTAGTATTTAATTCTCCTCATTTTATTTCTCTCAGGGTTAAATTCTCACAGACCCTGTCACAGTTTAAATCCAAATTAAACACTTTTATTTGAGTTGGTGTTTTCTTAATTTGTTCTGATCTGTAAAGCACTTTAAAGTGTGAGCAAGAAGTGTGTTATATAAATGCAAACGATTGAAAGAGAGATTGTTACAGATTAGTCAGTGTACAGGAAGTCCACAGAATTATTAACATGAATTATGTTACAAACAAAAGAAATGCTTTATGGGAAATTGTAAAAAATAAAATATCTCAAACCTTTTCTAAATAAAAAAAATTGTAGTTACTAAAACACTCACCAAATTGTTTATATTTGAAAGATGACAACAAAAAAAATTATACGGAAAGGCAAAGTTTCAGAAAATTTAGTGGATATTCAATTTGAGTGTCTTGTTTTGAATATAAAATCATAGAGCAACAAACATCTTGAATCTAGTTTTACTGGCAGAATTAGATCTAAACCTGGTCATTCCAATTTCCAATTCAATCTTTTCTAGGCAAAATATATCTTAATTTAAATAGAACGTGAGATAAAATAATTGAAAGACTATTTTTTTATGTATTTAAGAACTCGGGTATTATCAATGATATCATGAAAAGGGATACCGACATTTTTTTCTTTAAAAAAGTATGTGCTGCAATGAAATATTCTTGTGTGTATTTATACATATATACATGTATATACATATACAACACACACATATATACCCTGGGTTTTTATTAGATGGGACTGAGTGCAAAAGAAAAAAAAAGTCTGAAATGTTGATATTCAACATTTTCATTTAAAAAAAAGTAGGGGGTGCAAATTGTTTCCTCACTGAAATCTTGTAGGATCAGAACATGTGAACATGTGAAATAGGTTTATTATCTTAAATGGAGTCTAATGAAAATATATCTGATATAAATGTATTAACAGCACTTAATTAAAAATAACAGAAGTACACTATCCCCTGATTAGCCTGTAGTGTATGCACTGCTAATGCTAGACTAGAATAAAATGTTTTCTCCTCAGGAGAAAACACGTACTCATGCAAAGGGTCACTTTACGGTATGCTAAAGAATAATTTGATATTTGGAATGTTTGTAGGTATGCACAAAACACTTAACATTGTGCTTCTGCTTTGCAGTGAAGGTGAGTCCAGATTTTACTCAACCAAAGGATCCTAGTCCAGTGAGCCCTCTTTCATTGCCTATTTATCTCTACTAACATTTTCATTTTTAGAGATTTGGGAATGCTGATATATGAACTTAATTGAAATATTGATTTCAACTGATTTTGGACAAACTACTACTATGTTTTAAGAAATTAGACTAGTTCAGCATGCTTTTCCTAACACTTCTCTCAATCAGGCATGTTAGATTAGTTTAGGAAGTACATATTGTGAGCCACTAAAGCATTTAGCTTCTCAAATAAAATTATATTGCAATTATATTTAAGGTTTTTTTCTACAGTATGATACAGTAGTCTTCCTTTGTCATTCTAATAATGTTTTTCTTTCCCTTGCACTTAAAAAGTGGTATGGCAGCAGAAATCCTCATCATATCTGAAGGACAACATGACAAAGCAGCATTGTAACACCAAATTCAACAAAGTGTAGCAAAAGGGAAGAGATGAAAATATAAGTGAGAATGTTAAATAGGTTTCTACTGAAGTGTGTTAGATTGCAGAATGGCATCCCACAGGAAGGAACAGAAGTTCTCTTACTTGAATCATTTAAAATCTCTCTAACACAGAATATCTAAGACTATATTGCCTGGAACAATCTCATTCTTGAACCGCAAGAGACAAGACGACCTAGAAGTCTTTTCCTTCTCTAGCTTCTAATATTTTATGATTCTGTACATAGAAAAAATATATTAATGTCTAAAGTGCAGTTTTAGACAGCACTGAATTGTTTGTATAGTTTTATAATTGTGTACAGAAATGTCAGGTGGTGGTCTATAGACAGAAATATAGCAGAAAAATATCTTGAAATTTACAAATGGATTATGTTAATGTACCAGTGCAAGTTTCTCGTGAGCGGACCATGAAGTTTATATTCATGCAGCCTAATGTGGTCCTCTAAAGAGAAGTTACTGAAATTCATACTTAGTGTTTTCTGTTAAGTGTACTGAACCTATAAAATATGCTGATGAAATTTCTATTGAAAATCTAGACTAAGGAACAAAAACAAAATAAACTATAATTTCTCCTACTGAAACAAGTCTTCCAAAAATAAGAAATATCTTGGAAATATATTTTTAAATGAAAATAAAGCATTAGAAATTCTAAATTACTTACACTTTTGAAAATTTATATTGTAATGTCATTTTAAATATAATTAACTCTAAAAATAGTGTGAAACCCTGCATGTCTACTTCAAACTATCGTAAATATGTACTTACTCAGCTATGGAGAAGGAACTGACTGGACAAATATCCTTTGGGATTGTTCTTAGAAGCTTCATTATATGAACACAGCTTGACGAAATCTAAAAAAGAAAACAAATATGAACGTTTGAGTGAGAAAGTTTACCTTAAAAATGACATTCTTTTTAAATAGTGCATTTTAGACAGAGGTATTGGTTATCTTTAGCAGTGCAAACATTTTTTAATGTAATATTACCTTTATCTTTTTTCAAAAAAACTAGCATTAAAAAGACGACAAGGTAGGAATGGTGAACGTGCTATAGATAAAAAGAGAGCTAAAGGACATATAACTAAATATAATAACTAAGGCTCATTTGTATTCAAATTTGAAATAAAAAATATTTTCAGATAAGCAGTGACATTTAAACACAAACCAGATATTGGATATTATTAGAAAATTGGTTATCAAAAAAACGTCATAGTATCTGTGATTACCTCTAAATAATTTGTGGGTAGGCAATAGCAGGTATATACATGAAACAGTATTTTAAAGTAGGCATCATTATTGAAGTTGGAGGATGGATTCAAAGGAGTTCATGATGCTCTTCTCTACATTTGCATATGCTTAGAAACTTCCATAAAGCTTCTATAAAGCTTACCTAAAGGTTCTGTATTCAGTTACAGTGTTTGTTGCTGTGTTTTTCTGAATGTTTGCTACTTCAATGTTTGAATTAATATAGCACCAGTACAAACAGCTTTTCCTTCTTTTGCAATATGAAAATAACATAGAAAAGCACAAAAAACATATGTTTATTATCTCTACAGAAGTCATTTCTTTTTTTTTTTTCCTGGAGATTCTGCATAACGGGTGTTTTAGACATTTTCATAATCCTGTTGTCTCCTTGGATTTTACCATCAGTAATTGTGGATATTATTCACAAAGTTGTATTTCTGCATATTCAATTAAGTATGGCTTTCAGGCTGTTTAAATCATTTAACAAAATTTCCCAAGAACGAAGGTTCACAATCTTATGCATATACTCAAAAATTTTAGACCTTGAATTTGTAGAAAGTGAATTATCAATGAACAAGTTACCTGCCAGAAATATTAATGCTGTTAATGCTGTTAATGCTGTTATTTTAGTCACTCTCCAAGAGGCTCAGAATAGTGTTTTTGTTTACAGATCTAACTACTCTACCTTTAAAAAAAAAAAATCCCTGCCAATAAGAATTCCTCAAAAGCTCATGCACTTATCAGTTTCTTTCGACGTTTAAGAAGATATTGCAAAATAAGTAGACTGTAAATTCAGTTTACAGAAGGCATTAGATAACTTTTCTAAACAGAATCTGATAGCATTATTGTTTATCTCACTTGTATTTTATGTGTTTTACAAGAAGAAATATTTCAGCAAACTTTGGTAAGCCAAAAACCACACTCAGTAAGACTTTACTAACAACTACTGGGGCCTACAATGGGATTCTTAAGTATCTTAAAATTCTAAAATTTCTTAAAATTCTTAAATTGAAAAATAAACTGATGGCTGATATTCCTAATATATCTAATTTGTTAAATATTTATCAACAAGTTTCAGTACACATATGGACATATTTTCTCTTAAGGTAGTTAGAAATAAAGTCATGAGCATTAAAGCATGAAAAATAATGGTATTGAGATTAAGTCACAAATTAGAGGGAGCATAAGGATAGGAAAGACATTTTTATACAACTCAAGAAAGTACATCACAAAGAGAGGAGATAGATTTGCTTAGGTCATTTATTATCAAAACTTAATTTCACAATTAGATAAGTGGTCCACATATTTCTAATTCTCTTTCAGTTCCTTGGGGGAAGATAAGTAAAATCTTAAATTTCCTATGCCCACTATAATGATCCACCATGGGACAAAATACTGTCTGTTAATAATTTTAGTATCTTGTCAAGTTCACTGAAAATGGTGATATATGGATGTTGAATTTAATATATCAAAGACATGTAATAAATCAGTTCTAGAGAATATAGAACAATCCATTTAATATTGTTTTAAAATCTTGATTATATGCCTTTCTTCTTTGAGGCAAGAGAAAAAATATTTTATAGTTTCTGTACAGTCAAGTCTTTCTGAGTAAATTATACTGAAACTTTTACCTGCTCTAAAATAAAACCATCTGAAAGTTAAATTGTGACAAATTAGCTCCCCTCTGGTATTCATCAGTTTGTTCTCTATAGTTAAGAGTCTGTTTTTTGGTTTGTTCTTTTTCTTTTCTTGGTTCATTTGTTTCTTAAATTCCACATGAATGAAATTATATTGTATTTGTCTTTCTCTGACTGACTTATTTCACTTAGAATTGTACCCTCTAGCTCCATCAGTGTTGTTGCAAATGGAAAGATTTTATTCTTTTTTATGGCTGAATAATATTCCATTGTGTGTATATACTACTTCTTCTTTATTCATTCATCTATCAGTAGACACTTGGGTTGCTTCCATATCATGGATATTGTAATAATGCTGCAATAAACATAGAGGTGCATATAGCTCTTCAAAGGAGTGCTTTTGTTTTCATTGGGTAAATACCCAGTACTGGAATTACTGGATCATATGGTAATTCTATTTTTAATTTTTTGAGGAAACTCCATACCATTTTCCACAGTGGCTGTACCAGTTTGCATCCCCACCAATAGTGTACTAGAGTTCTTTTTCTCCACATCCTTACCAACACTTGTTTCTTGTGTTTTTGATTTTAGCCATTCTGACAGGTGTGAGGAGATAGCTCATTGTGGTTTTGATTTGCATTTCCCTGGTGATGAGTGATGAGCATCTTTTCATGTGTTTGTTTGGCCATGTGTGTATCTTCTTTTGAGAAATATCTGTTCATAACTTCTGCCCATTTTTAACTGGATAATTTGTTTTTATGTTTGTGTTTTTTTGTTTGTTTTTGTGTGTATGTGTGTGTTGAGTTGTGAAACCAGAGTTTCTTCCAAGTATTTTCTGGTATTCTATTTTTTTTTAAATGCAGAAAAGCATTTTCCAAGAACTCTTAATTCTTGGTGATTAGAACACACAAGTTAAGAATTACTCATAAGAAAATTTGACCAAGGGCCCTCAAACAAAATTTTAAATCTTCCAAACTTTGTTTTTTCTTCTCAGAATGCAATAAAATATCATTTATAATAAATGGGTTGAGACTGGCATAATCCACTGATATTGTAAAAAAAAAAAAAAAAGTAAATACCCTGAATGTGTAGTCCTATCATAGGATTAGAACTTCTGATCTTTTGAAATATTACCTAAACAATTTATTTTCTAGGACATACAGTTTTATTTTAAATGTAAGAACAAGAGAAGTGTGGGGGGGGGCGGGTGAAAACACTTAAGATCTATTCTCTTACCAAATTTCAGTTATACAATAAAATATGTTTAATTAGAACTTACTCATCTTGTGACTGAAAATTTGTACCCTTTAACCAACATCTTTCCCCTTTTCCCCTATGCCCCAGCCTCTGGCAACCACTGTTGTATTCTCTGGTTCTAGGAATTCAACATTTTTTGGATTATTAGATTACTATTTTTTATGTTATTTTCTGAAATACCAAGACTAAGCTATAGTGTTCATTCAATATAGTGATTCAACACTTCCATACAACACCCAGTGCTCATCACAAGTCCACTCCATAATCCCCATCACCTATTAACTCATCCCCCCCACCAACCTCCCTTCTGCTAACCATCAATTTGTTCTCTATAGTTAAGAGTCTGTGTCTTTGTTTCTCTGCCCTCCCCCACCTTTGCTCATTTGTTTTGTTTCTTAAATTCCACATGAGTGAAATCATATGGTATTTGTCTTTTGCTGACTGACTTATTTCACTTAGCATAATACCCTCTAGCATCCATGTAGTCACAAATGGCAAGACTTTATTTTTTATGGTTGAGTAATATTCCATTATATATGTACATACTGCATCTTCTTTATCCATTCATCACTCGATGGACACTTGGGCTGTTTCCATAGTTTGGCTATTGTAGAAAATGCTGCTATAAATATTGGGGTGCAGGTATCCCACTGATTTAGTATTTTTGCATTCTTTGGGTAAATACCTAGTAGAGCAATTGCTGGATCAGAAGACAGTTCTATTTTTAATATTTTGAGGAATTTCCGTACTGTCTTCCAGTTTGCATTTCCACAGTTTAACAGGGTTGGTTGCTTTTTCTCCAAATCCTTTCCAACACCTGTTTTTCCTTGTGTTGTTCATTTTAGCCATTCTGACAGGTGTGAGGTTATCTCTTTGTAGTTTTGATATCTGTATTTCCCTGAAGATGAATGATGTTAAGCATCTTTTCATGTGTTTGTTGGCTATCTTTGTGTCTTTTTTTGAAAAATGTCTATTCATGTCTTCTGTCCATTTCTTAACTGGATTATTTGTTTTTTGGGTGTCAAGTTTGATCGGTTCTTTATATATTTTGGATACTAACGCTTTATCAGATATATCATTTGCAAATATATGCTCCCTTTCTGAGGGTTGCCTTTTAGTTTTGTTGTTTCCTTTGCTGTGCAGAGGCCTATTTTTGTTGAGTTTGATAGTTATTCTCTGTGCCTTCTAGATTTGGATGTTTCTTTCCCCAGATTAGGGAAATTTTCATCTATAATTTTCTCAAACCTTCGGACCCCTTTTTCCTCTCTTCTTCTGGACTCCTATAATACAAATGCTATTACATTTGATGGAGTCACTGAGTTACCTAAGTCTACTTTCATGATCCAAACTTTTTTCTCTTTTGTTCAACTTTGTTATTTTCCATAATTCTATCTTCTATATCACTTATATGTTCCTTTGCTTCTTCCAACCTTAGGTTCATTACATCAAGTTGGTTTCAAATCTCAGTTATCGCATTTTTCATTTCAGCCCAATTGTTTTTTAACTCTATCTTCTCTGTGTTAAGTGTTGCCTGATATCTTCCATGCTTTTAAGCCCAGCTAGAATCCTTATGATTGTTGCTTTAAATACTGGATCAGGCATATTATTTATATCTATTTCATTTAGATCCCTGGCCATGACCTTTTCTTCTTTCTTTTGGGATGAATTCCTCTGTCTTCACATTTTGTCTAGGTCTCTGTCTTCTTCTGTGTTCTAGGGAAGCCTGTATGTTTCTTCCTCCTGAGAATAATGGCCTCATGAAGAAGAGGTCGTATAATGTCCAGGGCCTGGTGCTTCAGGAAGTATCTCTGGTGTGTGCTGCATGTACTTGGCTGGCTTGTTTTGGCTGCTGTATCCCTCAGGTCAATCCTCTGCAGAGTTTCTCCTTGCCTACAGTGAAGAGTATTTGAAGCTTGGCCAGAGTGTGGTGAATATTAACTAGGTGTGCTCTGTTCTTATTGTTAAAAGAGACTTGATACTATTTCAACTAGAGTTGAGCTTTCAGTACTCTATGGTCAATAGACATGGTACATGCAGGGGTTTATGCTGGTCTCCTGGGGAAGGGGCCCACTTTGCTGGTCCTTAGGCACATCTGCCTGAGAGAAACAGTACCAGTGGAGCACATTGGAGTGGGACTTTGTGTAAGCAGATTAGGCAGGTAGTATTGGCACTATGCTTTTTATTGAAGTTGGTTTACGCTGAGAGACAGGAGAGGGAAATGGTGCCAGCTTACTCCTTCATCCCCAGAGAGGGGAGTCCCTCTCAAAGTGTTCTCAGGGAGGCACTTTTACAGAAACAAGTAATTTGTCCTCATGCATCACAGGCATTTTTCAGACCACTGATTTCACACTGTCTGTCTCTGGGTCACTTGTCTGCCTGGAGCAGCACAGTGCATCTTGGCCTCTATTCTAGCCTGGCCTGCTGACTTTTGAATTTCCAAACTTCAGGAACAT
Source organism: Ailuropoda melanoleuca (assembly GCF_002007445.2). Taxonomy (NCBI): domain Eukaryota; kingdom Metazoa; phylum Chordata; class Mammalia; order Carnivora; family Ursidae; genus Ailuropoda; species Ailuropoda melanoleuca. The sequence continues at coordinate 34,205,599 of NC_048218.1, forward strand.
ACTGTGGCAGGGGCAGGGACCTGCACTGGTCCTTTGGGAAAGTGTCTTGCCACACTGGAACTAATTCAGGTTTTACTCAGATGTCAACTGCACGAGAGCACAAGGGTATGGGATTTGGAACAAGCAGGCTATATAGCCAGCGTCCTGGTTAGCTACACTCAGCAGCTCTCTCTTCACCTATACTGAAAGGTGGGGGGGGGGGGAATTGTCACTCACTGGTTCTTTTGTCCCCAGAGATGCAATGTCACCTCTCACAAATGCATTCCAAAAAGTACAAACAGTCTCTTCCCGTGACCCTTAGGCAGTCCACAAATGGAGCAGTTGGCTCTGGGGTTGTTTCCCTGCCTCCTCTCCAGAAGTAGAGTAGCTGCCTGGAGTCTCTATCCCAGCCAAGCCTGGGGACCTCTAAAACTCCAGTTTTTGAGCCCCACTGGTTGCAAAAACTCACAAAATTCAGCTGCTCTCATTTCCTCAATCAGTGGTTTTACGACAGCATTCTCTTTGTGTGTATCCCTGTGTACTCCACTCTCTATTGCCTTTCTTTGCATCCAGGGCTCCCTCACCTCTGCAGCACCTATGATCTGTTTCTCCCCCAAGCCATGTATCCACACTTTCTCTGCCTTCCATGATATAGCCTCTTCTCTTCCTCTGGTTGTGCAGTTCATTCTATAAATCCTCAGTCCAATACTCAATTTTTTGAGTATTCAAAATAATTGGATAGTTTTCCAGCTGTGTCTGAGGAAATAGGCAAGCCTAGAGTCCTCCTATTATGCCAGCATCTTAGCTCCCCATCTGGTCCATACCTTCTAAATCGCCAATTTTACAAACATAAAATGTTACTTTATCTTTTTAATGGCTCCAGGAACTATTGTGGACAGAAATTATGTTTTTCCTGATATTTGTGATTTTAACTTCTTTTTATCTTTATCAATCTCACTGAAATTTATCAATTTTATTGATTTTTTTATTGTTCCTCTGTCTTTGAGTTTATTGGTTATGCTCTTATTTTTCTTCTTCAATGCTTCAAGTTGATTTTGCTCTTTTCCCCCCTGGGTTTGAGAAACTAAATTCTTAGTTTGCACCTTTTACTCTTCGCTAATGTATGAATTTTAGGCCTCTAAATTTTCCTTTAAGCACTGTTTTTTCTTCATCTTACAAACTTTGCTGTATTGTGCTTTCATTTTTATTCCATGAAGTGTATTGTATTTTTATTTTTATATCCCTCTTATCTATGAATGACTTATAAATTTATTGTTTAAGTGTTTGAAAATTTATCTGTTTTTTTTAATTTTATTTTATTATATTATGTTAATCACCATACATTACATCCCCAGATTCCGATGTAAAGTTTGATGCTTCATTAGTTGCGTATAACACCCAGTGCACCATGCAATACGTGCCCTCCTTACTACCCATCACCAGTCTATCCCATTCCCCCACCCCCTCCCCTCTGAAGTCTTCAGTTTGTTTCTCATAGTCCATAGTCTCTCATGTTTCATTCCCCCTTCTGATTACCCCCCTTTTCTTTATCCCTTTCTTCCCCTACCGATCATCCTAGTTCTTATGTTCCATAGATGAGAGAAATCATATGATAATTGTCTTTCTCTGCTTGACTTATTTCACTTAGCATTATCTCCTCCAGTGCCGTCCATGTTGCAGCAAATGTTGAGAATTCGTTCTTTCTGATAGCTGAGTAATATTCCATTGTATATATGGACCACAGCTTCTTAATCCAGTCATCTGTTGAAGGGCATCTCGGCTCCTTCCATGATTTGGCTATTGTGGACAATGCAGCTATGAACATTGGGGTGCATATGGCCCTTCTCTTTACTACGTCTGTATCTTTGGGGTAAACACCCAGTAGTGCAATGGCTGGGTCATAGGGTAGTTCAATTTTTAACTTTTTAAGGGACCTCCACACTGTTTTCCAGAGTGGCTGTACCAACTTGCATTCCCACCAACAATGTAGGAGGGATCCCCTTTCTCCACATCCTCTCCAACAATTGTTGTTTCTTGCCTTGTCTATCTTTGCCATTCTAACTGGCGTAAGGTGGTATCTCAGTGTGGTTTTGATTTGAATTTCCCTGATGGCTAATGATTTTGAACATTTTTTCATGTGTCTGTTAGCCATTTGTATGTCTTCATTGGAAAAGTGTCTGTTCATATCTTCTGCCCATTTTATGATTTGTTTATTTGTTTCTCGTGTATTGAGTTTGAGAAGTTCTTTGTAGATCTTGGATACCAGTCCTTTATCTGTGGTGTCCTTTGCAAATATATTCTCCCATTCCGTGGGCTGTCTCTTAGTTTTTTTGACTGTTTCCTTGGCTGTGCAGAAGCTCTTTATCCTGATAAAGTCCCATAAGTTCATTTTATCTTTTATTTCTCTTGCCTTTGGAGATGTGTCGTGAAAAAGGTTGCTCTGGCCGATGTCATAGAAGTTGTTGCCTATGTTCTCCTCTAGAATTTTGATGGATTCCTGTCTCACATTGAGGTCTTTCATCCATTTGGAGTTTATTTTTGTGTATGGTGTGAGAGAGTGGTCAAGTTTCATTCTTTTGCATGTAGCTGTCCAATTTTCCCAGCACCATTTATTGAAGAGACTGTCTTTTTTCCACCGGATGTTTTTTCCTGCTTTATCAAAGATTAGTTGCCCAAAGAGCCGAGGGTCCATTTCTGGGTTCTCTATTCTGTTCCATTGGTCGATGTGTCTGTTTTTGTGCCAGTACCATGCTGTCTTTGTGATCACAGCTTTGTAGTACAGCTCGAAATCCGGCATTGTGATGCCCCCAGCTTTGTTTTTCCTTTTCAACAGTTCCTTGGAGATTCGGGGCCTTTTCTGGTTCCATACAAATTTAAGGACTATTTGTTCCAGTTCTTTGAAAAATGTCCTCGGTATTTTGATCGGGATAGCATTGAAAGTGTAGATTGCTCTGGGTAGTATGGACATTTTAACTATGTTAATTCTTCCAATCCATGAGCATGGAATATTTTTCCATCTTTTTATGTCTTCCTCAATATCTTTCAAAAGTGATCTATAGTTTCTAGCATATAGGTCCTTTACGTCTCTGGTTAAGTTAATTCCAAGGTAACGCATGGTTTTTGGTGTTATTGTAAATGGGATGGATTCCCTAATTTCTCTTTCTTCAGTCTCGTTATTCGTGTATAGAAATGCAACTGATTTCTGGGCATTGATTTTGTATCCTGCCACCTTACTGAATTGTTCTATAACTTCTAATAGTTTGGGAGTGGATTCCTTTGGGTTTTCCATATAGAGTATCATGTCATCTGCAAAGAGAGACAGTTTGACTTCTTCTTTGCCGATTTGGATACCTTTTTTATCTGTTTTTATGTTATTTTTAGTTTTATTCCGTTATTGTCAGAGAAATACGCTGTATGATTTTGTTTTAAATATATTAAGGATTGTTTATGGCACAGAATACTGTCAGTTTGTTCAATATTCCATGGGCTTTTGAAAAGAATACATAATTTGTTGATGGATGGGATGTCCTCTAATGTCAGATTCTGTTGTCTGGTGATACTCAGTACTTCTATGTCCTTATTGATTTTGCATCTAGTATTTCTCAGTTGCTGAGAGTATGGTATTGAAGTCCTTAACTCTAAATGTGGTATCGTCTATTTTAAGTTTACCAGGTTTTGTTAAATGTATTTTGAAGTTTGGTCTTTGATTCATACACATTTAGAATTCCTATACCCTCTTCATAAATAGATTGTTTTATCATTATCTGATGTCCTGCTTTGTCTCTAATGTTTCATCTGAAATTTTCTTTATCTGATATTTATATAGTTATTTTTACTCTTATTAATTTTTGCATGATATAGCTTTTTACATTTTTTTTCCCAAACAATTGCTATTGTTAAGTTTGAAGTAGGTTTCTAGTGGATAGAATATGGTTACTTTTTAAAAATATACTCTGCTAATCTCTCTTCTTTGGTGTATTTAGACACTTATATTTAAAGTAACCTATTACAGTTTCAGACTGCATTTTTATGTTGGTTTTTATTTCCTGTTTCTCATTTTTCTGTTTTCTGAGATTCCTATAAATGACTTGAATATGTTTATATTTCCATTTTGTTTTATTTACAATGTTTTTAGTATATTATTTGTATAGTTTTCTTATGAGTTGTTATAGGTATTACCACATATATACAATTTATCACAGTCTATGTGATTAACACCAAGAGGTGTTAATATTTTACCAGTTTGAGTAGAGTCAAAACCTTACTTTCAGTTAGCTTTCTTTATGATCATAATTTTAAAAAAAATTTCTTAAATATTTCCTTTATATCCATTGACTAGCACATCTAATGTTGCTTAACTTTTGCTTCAACTGAAAAATGTAATTAAAAAACTCATGATGTAAAAACACTCTTACGTTAACTCCATTTTTACAAATTCTATTGTTCTAATTTGAATTCTGAAGGGCCAAGATTTGTGTTATCATTTTCTTTCAGTTTTGAATGTTACTTTTAGGCATTCTTTCTTGTTTGATCTGCTAGGAATTTAGCTTTCCTTTGTCTGGGAATACTTTATTTCTCCTTTGTTCCTGGAGGAAAATATTGAGTAGTTTCAGGTTTGACAGTTCTCTTTCACCATTTGAAAAATGCTAAGACAGATCTTAAAAATTTTCATGACAAGAAAAAAATTATAACGGTAATGGATATTAACTAGATAAATTTTTTTAAAAAGTAAGATGCCATTATGTTCTGGACTCTGTGGAGTCACATTGGTGACTAATATAACAAAATAAATATTAAAAAATCTGTTATCCTAATTGCTGTTCTCTATAAGGAATACATCATTTTTCTTTGCTGCTTTGAATAGATCCCCCCCCCTTTGGTTTTACAAAGTTTAATTATGTTTTTTCTTGATGTGGATTTATTTGGATTATTCCTCAGTAGGATTTATTCAGCTTCTCAAGTTGATTCTTGCAGCACTTTTATGAAAGTCACTTTAAAATTTTTGTTAGATAATTCCAACATGTGATTTTTCTGAATATTGGGACCAGTTGATCATCTTTTTTTTTTTTTTTAACTTAAATTCTGGTCACTTGGGTTTATGTTAAATGATTTTTAATTGCATTCTGTATACATTTTGTATTCTGAACATTTACCTTGGGAGACTTTGCTTGCTTCTATTTTATCATTCGGCCATTTTGTTCAGATTTGGCATATATGTACTTTCTTATTTTGCTGGGCTTTAGTTTCATAACAGTTTATTTTTTTGAGTCCTTGCCAAGAATATTTTAGTCTACTTTATTTTTCTAATGGTATAAACACTTCTCTTAAATCTTAGTTAATAATGTTTACCTAGGTAGAAGCAGCTTCCTTGGATCACTTATTTTTGCTGGGCAACCTTCAAGGTGATTTAGGTTAAACACACTGACCCTGAGTCACATTATTCTGCTGGTTGGAGTGCCAAGAGACACCAGGTATCATACCAGTGCTGTGGAGAGGTTAGGCCTCCCACCGGGGCAAAGGTTGTGGAGCAAGAAATAAAACAACTTGAGTTTTCACTGCTGCCATTGTTGTCCCTGGCTAGAATCATCTGATAGAACCTTAGTTTGAAGTGAGTTTTGAGGTTCCCAACTAAGTTGCTATTAGGCTTCCTGTTTCCAAATAATTTTGCCAGAAAGAGAAGGCATTTTGGAGATGTTTTATTTGTGTCAATTGGCATTACCAGGTTGCAGGTCTCTCTGACACACAATTTGGGATTGTATGAGAAACAGAAAACCCAAGAAACTCCCTACATTCTTGTTACTTAAGTCTCTAATCAGCCCAACTTCTTTCCAGCTTTCAGTCTTTTAACCATTATCTGTTAAATACCTTCTAGTATGTTAGTTGTATTTTGTGGGGAAACCAGGGAAAAGTGAATATGTCATCTTGTTCTGAAAACAGAAGTTATACTAATTTTTTAAACAATATCTTTAAGTCTTATCTGTGTTTTTGATACTGTCTGTGCCATAATCTGAGCAATACCACAGCTGTATAGTAACTCATTCTAACCAACTCACATTTTTCTCTTCTCCAAACTATCCAATTTCACTCCTTTATATTATCTTGGTATTCATTCCTATATAAGCTTATTCATTCCTATATAAGCATTCCTATATAAGTCCTTCTTATATAAGCTTAAATTTCTCTATTTTAATTCTTTACCTATCAGCAAGTAGCCAAGGGTGAAATACACTGATTTTATCAGACTTTCAATATAGCTCTCTTCTTCTATGTTAGTTATAATATTTCTCTATTGCCATATCATCTCCACAGTATTTTATCATTTTTATTCTTGTTTTCTTATTCTTCACTCTATAGCTAAATATATTCAATGTTCAAAAACAATCATTTTTACTGTAGTATGCTGCTACTCCATGTTTGATCTATGGAAGATACCAGTACAGAAACTCTCTTTTTTACTGGTTTAAGAATGAGATAAATATAGAAAATGAATCTAAGTATTTTTTAAACTTTTATGGAAATATCATCAAGGCGCGTCAAGATTTTTTGCATTTTATCTAAATATTGGTTCTTAAAGGATTGGGAAAATAAACATCTCTGATTCCTTCATGTCATACCTAGGTAGTTGCCTTAACACAATACCATGTGGATTCACAGAAAAGCAATTGTCAGCTACAGGCTTCTAATCTCAGTGACACAATTAAATTGAAGACAGAATCTGTCTAAAGACCAAAGGGGAACCAATGTAAGAATTATAATGAAGAATATATGATAATTCTAATCCATTATTATAAAGTTGACTTTTGAGAGCATATTGGTTGATTTTATTTCTTCAAATCACCCCACATAGAGACTTTTAGTTAATCTTGTATTTTGGCTCATAGAAATTCTTCTTCTTAGGGGTAAAACAAATAAACAAAAAATGGCAACAGTAAAAAAAAAAGCTTTATGGAAAGTTTCTTTTAGGATTGATCATTAGAGAAATACCTAAGTATTCTTCTCTTGCTCTAAAATATTCTCTCAGGAAAAGAATGATGGCATTTAGCCCTTTATTATTACCTATTTATATGCCACATTTTATCCATGATTTTTCCCTTCTTTCTCTCTGTTAAATGTCTTGTTGTGCCCTTGACTTCCCCAGGAAAAAGTTTTTGTTTCAGCCATAATACTCAACCATAGGAGAGAGCACAAATAAACTTGCCAAAGCCTCCATTTTTATTATTTCCAGGAAGACTGAAATAGAAAAGAATAATGAAATTACTTCTACAATTAGGCCATGCAGGAGCTATTACAATCAGTACAATTTTAACCACATGAAATAAATTCCTGATCAAGTCTATTGTTCCTTTAGGAATGTGCACAAAGAGGAATTAAAATTCTCTACTGAGCATCAATTTATTTTTCTGCGTGATATGTGACTATAATTATATAGCTGGTACAAGACTTTCTAGTAAGATAAAGGATATATTATATGAGAGAAAACATAGTTTTAAGTGATTGCATCATTTTCAACATTCATTTCCAAAAAAGTTGTCATTTTACAAGCAATCACATTCAGATGAAATACATTATTTAATTAAGCAAGTCAGCCAATAATGCCCTTATAACCCATTTCTCCATTTTTTTATAAACAAATGTTTTTACTTTGTAATAATTATGATTATGAATCAAAGAACAACTTTTGAGTTTTAAGGAATATCATAAGTCTAACCCATGGAGTGCTTTTCAGCTCAATTATGTCACTGCCATAATGAACAATATAATCTTATTCATTGTGGAACTGCCAACTAATTCATGGTTCCAAGAAAGCAATATATTTTTAGGCAAAATGGACACCTGCCTGAACAGTTGGATTATTTGAAATCCCTAAAGGTACTACTAAGAGTTTCTATGGTAGACATACATTTATGCAGTCCTTTGTTCTTTGTTCATATCCACAAATATGTTCCTAAGGCCATCAAAGAGATTACTGATTTTGTTTTCTTTAGAAGTTTTATGGTTTCAGGTCTCACATTTAGGTCTTTAATCCATTTTAAATTTATTTTTTGTATATGGTTTAAGAAAGTGTTCCTTTTTCATTCTTTTGCGTGTAGCTGTCCATTTATACCAGCACCATTTATTGAAGACTGTTTTTCCCCCGTTGTGTATTTTTGTCTACTTTTTCACAGATTATATCAACCACATAAGCACAGGTTTATTTCTCTAACCTATTCTATAGGCTCTGAATCCTTTCCCATTGATCAATGTGTTCATTTCTGTGCCAAACCGTACTGTTTTGATTATTATAGCTTTCTAGTGTAGCTTGAAATCTGCAATTATTATTCTTCCAGCTGTCTTCTTTCTCAAGGTTTATTTGGCTGCAACTTTATTATTTTTAATGGTTTTAATTTTTAGAGAAGTTTTAGTTTCACAGCAAAATTGAGGAAGTACAAAAGTTTCCTATATATCCTCTGCCCACACACTTGCATAGTCCTCCTATTACTGATATCCCCCACCAAAGTGATACATTGTTACAATTGGTGAACTTACATTAATACATCACAATCATCCAAAATCCGTGGCTTAAAATAGGGTTCACTCTTGTATATTCTATGGGTTTTGACAAATGTAAAATGATATTCATGTAAAGTATTCATCATTATAGTATCACACAAAATATGTTCATTACTCTAAAAATACTCTCCTTTATCAAATACTTCCTACAAGCCAATCACAAATGCTAATCTTTTTATTGTCTCCATAGTTTTGTCTTTTCTACAATGTCATGTAGTTGGAATTATACAGGATATAGCCTCAGATTGGCTACTTTCAGTTAGTAATATGCATTTAAATTTCCTCCATGTTTTTTGATGGCTTGATGGCTCATTTCTTTTTGTGCTGAATAATATTCCATTGTCTCAATGTACCACAGTTTACTTATTTATTCACCTACTTAATGACATTTTGGTTCTTTCCAAGTTTTGGCAATTATAAGTAAAGCTATTCTAAACTTAATTTTTATGTCATTATGTGGACATACATTTTCAACTCCTTCAGGGAAATATGAAGGAGCAATATTAATCAATTGTCTGGTAATAGCATGTTTGGTTTTTTAAGAAACCACCAAACTATCTTCTAGAGTGGCTATTATAGTTGAATTTGTATCAGCAATAAATGAAGTTTTCTTTTCCACATCAAGAGAGCATTTGGTGTCATTTGGTGTTGTCAGTGTTTTGCATTTTGGTTATTCTAATAGGTATGTAATGTTTTAATTTATGTTTGTTGATGACACATAATATGGAGTATCTTTTCATATACTTATTTGCCTATATGTAAATATCCTTTGGTGTGGTGTCTACAAACATCTTTGGTCCAGTTTTCAATTAGATTGTTTGTTTTCTTATTGTCAAGTTTTAGGAGTTCTTTATACATTTTGTATAATAGAGCTTTATCAGATGAGTATTTTGCAAATATATGCTCCCAGCGTGTGGCTTGTCTTCTCATTCTCTTGACACTGTCTTTCACAGAGTAGAAGTTTTCAACTTTAATGAAGTCCAGCTTATCAATTCTTTATTTCATGAATTCTCCTTTTGCTATTGTATCTAAAAAGATATCACCATAGCCAAGGTCATCTAGATTTTCTCTTTTGTTAAATGTAGGATTTTAATAATTTTGCATTTTACATTTAAGTCTTTTATACATTTTGAGCTAGTTTTTAGTAAAAAGTGTGAGAACTATCTAGATTCATGTTTTGAATGAGGATGCCCAGTCATTCCAGGACCATTTGTTAAAAAGACTATATTTGCTTCATTATGTTACCTTTGCTCCTTTGTCAAAGATTAGTGAACAGTACTTATATGGGTCAGTTCCTGGGCTCCCTACTCTGTTCCATCAATCTATTTGTCTGTTCTTTCTCTAATACCGCACTACCTTCATTACTGTAGCTCTGTAGTAAGTCTTGACATTGAGTAGGGTAGGTCCTCCAACTCTTGTTCTTCTTCAGTATTGTGTTGGATCTTCCAAATATTTTGCCTTTCTATATAACTTTAGAGTCAGTTTTTCAGTAGCCACAAAATAGCTCAATAGAATTTGGGGGGGGATTGCATTAAATCTATAGACCAAGTTTGGAAGGACATTCATTTTGACAATGTTGAGACTTTGAATTTATGAGTATGGAACATCTCTCCAATACTTTGTTCTACTTTGGTCTTATAGTTTTCCTCATAAAGATTTTGTATACATATGTAAGATTCATACCTAAGTATTTTATTTTCTAGTGCTAATGTAAATGGTATTGTGTTACTAATTTCAAATTCTACTTGTTCAGTGTGGTTATATGGGAAATTGACTTTTCTATATTAACCTTGCATCCTGCATCCCTATTTAGTTCCAGGAGTGTTTTTTGTTTCTTTGTGTCTTTCCTATTTTTACATAGATTGCCCTATAATCTGCAAACAAAGATAGCTTGATTTCTTCCTTCATAACTGGTGTACCTTTTATTTGGTATTTTTGTCTTATTGCATTAGCTAAAACTTCCAGGGTGATGTAGAAAAGGAACAGTTAAAGGGGACATCCTATCCTTATACCTGTTCAGAGAAGAAAATTTCAGTTTCTTCATCATTTGAATTAGTTTTTGGTAAAAAGTTGAAACACGTTTATACATTATGCTCTGTTCACAAGTATAGCTACCATCTGTCTGACACATCACTATTACAATATCATTGACTATATCCCTATGCTATGCCTTTTATTCTTGTGACTTATTCACTACATAACTGGAAACCTGTATCTCCCACTCTCTTTCAACTGTCTTGCCCAGCATCCACCACCTTCCCATCTGGCAACCATCAGTTCATTCTCTATATTTATAGGTCTAATTCTACTTTTTGCTTGATTGTTGTTATTCAGATTCTACATTTAAGGAAAATAATACACTATTTGCCTTTCTCAGTTTTAGTTATTTCACTTAGCATAATACCCTCTAATACACATAATACCATAATACCCTCTAGCATAACACCTTATTTCACTTAGCATAATACCCATGTCACAAATGGCATGATCTCATCCATTTTTATGACTGTGTCATATTCCACTGTGTGTGTCATATTCCACATATTCCATTCTCTTAACAGTATATGAGGGATATTTTTCTCCACATCTTCGCCAACACTTATTATTTCATATCATTTTTATTTTAGCCATTCTGACAGACGTAAGGTTGACAACTCATTGTGGTTTTGACTTGCATTTCCCTGATGATGAGTCATGTTGACTATCTTTTCATGTGTTTGTTGGCTTTTTTCATGTCTGTTGGCTTCTGTCGGTCTTAATTTCCAACAATGTACTTTTAATCTTTAGATATTTTTTTTTATTTAAAGTAGGTCTTGTTTTTGGATCCTCCCTCAGCAATCTCTGCCTCTTAATTGGTCCACTTAGATCATTGACATTCTAAGTTTTTATGGATATAGTTGAATCAATATCTACTACAATTTTTTTTACTATATTCTAGGTTTTATCCTTGTTCTTTGTTTCTTTTTATCTGTATTCTTTTCCACCTTTTGTGTTTTTAGTAAAACATTTTGTATTATTCCATTTTCTTTTTTCTCTTGTTGTATCTGTCATACTTTAAAAAAAAAAACTTCTAAAATTGTTGTCCTAAAATTGCAATATACATTTACAGCTAGTTGAAGTAAACTTTTAAATAATGTTATACCTTTTCAAGAGGAGTGTGTACTTAAAAGAAAAAAAAAACATAAAAAAGCAAAATAATCCTAATTCTTTTCTTCCTTCTCTAGTATCATTGCTGTCATTCACTTTACTTATTTATAGGCATAGATTTTATATATATATATATATATATATATATACACACAAACACATATATATGCATAAGCATACATAATTGGACATTATTATTATTATTGCTATTATTAGGAATAAACTGTTATTAGATAAATTAAGAGAAATACAAGTTTAAGTTTTACTTTTCCTTATACTTTCTTCCATGCTCTTCCTTTATTTTTCAGATGTGAGTTTCTGACCTGTATTATTTTCCTTCTTTCTAAAGAACTTCATTTAACATTTCTTTCATGGCAAGTCTACTAGCAAAACTTCTCTCAACTGTGTGTGTCTGAAAGTGTCCTTATTTGTCCTTTACTTTTGAAGAATAATTCACAAGGTACAGAAGTCTACACTGGGGCTACAAAAAATCCCAAAGAGCATTTATACATTTTTAATGTCCATATAGGCAGATGACACAATTATTCAACACAGAGAACAGAAGGTATTAATGTGAACTATGAGAGACAGTTTATTGTTGTCACTGTTTCCTCAAATAATTATTTTTCTGGTCACTTGACCAAATATTAAACAGTAGTGATTCTGTGTTTTCCAAGTTGTCCCTGCACATCATGGAAGTCCCAGTGATCACCTTATTCAGGCCTCAGCTCCCCTGTTTTTATAAACCAGGAAAAATTTAATGTCTTCTTTATAGTCGGACATTCTGCCTACATTCCTAATATTTTTCAATCAGCTGCTTATGGAAGAAGACTATATATGTTTTGAGCCCTGAGAAGGAGCCAACCCTGTTAACACTTGGATTTAAGATTTTTATGTTCCAGAACTGTGAGAGAATAAACTTTTACATTTGTACATTCATATCATTTTTCTTCCAGTGTAGTCAGCTGAGCCACACAATCCTTATTGGAACTTCTCTATATCATTATATACAACATATAGGTTTTTTGAGTTTAAAATTACTTGATAGCTGTTGCTACAAAATCCTATCAATGATTGTTCACTCTAAGAGATTATGTATTAGCCACTGTGTCAGGTAAATTTCAAGCCCCAAATTCCAATGATTATCACTGGGGCTGTTTTAGAAATCTACCCAATACTTCAGCTAGAATACTTCCATGTGGTGGCTATTTTCAAAATGATTTTTATATTTGATTCATCGTCCTCAGACTGCAAATTAATAGTAAATTTATAGTAAATAGTTTTAGGCCTTTTCCACCAAGTCTCTGAAACTCTATTCTAATTCAAATAACCTTTTAAACACTTGAAGAGCTAGGGTTAACTAAATGTCCAGGTGCAATATCCTTCAAAACTCAAAGTAGTTACAAAAGGCATTTTGCATCTTTTTATTATTAGTGTTGGCAAAGGAAGCAGCTTATTTTGAACTGAGGAATGTTTCTTATGCAACCCCCCTCCCAATTAAGTTATCCCTAAGAATTCAGCTGACTGGATTAAGTTTCTGTCTTATTAGCCAGTTAATTAGTTATACTTGGCTAGTTCACATGTTATTACAATTCTTAAATCTTATTTAGCCTCTGTGTCTGTTCATACTGAATGTTGGTTTTGACTGTGGTGCCATCTAGCAAATGAAAAATATTGAAGGTTGAAGTAATATGATCAGTTTGGGCCATGGAGATCTCTAGGTTTTTTTGCTGTTGTGATGATATGAATGATGCTGTTTTTTGTTATTTGTATCTTTGGAATTTATTGGTATCTTTGGAATTTATTGGTAGAATAGACAAATACTTGTTTTGTTTTGCTTTGTTTTAAACAACAGAATTCATTTTCTCACAGTTCCACAAGCTAGAAGTTCAAGATCAAGGTGCCATCAGAGTTAGTTTCTAGAGAGACCTCTCTTGCCAGCATATAGATGTTTGGTTTCTGGCTGTATTTTCACATGGGAGAGAAAGAGATAACTCTGTGTCTTTTCCTCTTTAGTTTTTATTTTAGTTCCTTAGGCGCTCATCACAATAAGTGTACTACTTAATCCTCATCACCTATTTCATCACTACCCCCACGCCTCTCCCCTCTATTAACCGTCTGTTTGTTCCTTATAGTTAAGAGTCTGTTTCTTGGTTTCTCTCTCTTTCTCTCTTTTTTTTTTGTCCTTTGCTCATTTGTTTTCTTTCTTAAATTCCACATGAGTGAAAGCATATGGCATTTGTCATTCTCCAAATTACTTATTCCAGTTAGCATTATAATCTCTAGCTCCATCCATGTTGTTGCAAATGGAAAGATTTCATTCTTTTTTATGGCTGAATAATATTCCATTGTATGTGTATATCACTTCTTTTTTATCAATTTATGCACACTTGGGCTGCTTCCATAACTTGGCTATTGTAAATAATGTTGCTACAAAATTAAGGGTGCATGTATCCCTTTGAATTCGTGTTTTTGTATTCTTTGAGTAAATACCCAGTGCTGACATTGCTGGATGATAGGGCCAGATGGCTTCTAGGTGAATTCTACCAATGCCAAACATTTAAGGAGGGGTTAATACTTATTCTTCTCAAAATATTCCAAAATATAAGAAGAAGGAAAACTTCTACATTCATTCTATGATACCATCATTGGCCTGAGACCAAACCCAGATAATGACTCCACTTTTAGTGGAGAAACTTATAGACCAATATCCCAGATAAACATGGATGAAAAATCCTCAGCAGAATACTAGCAAACCAAAACCAACAATACATTTAAAAAATCATTCACCTTAATCAAATGTGATTTATTCCTAGGTTGCCAGGGGGTTCAATATTCAGAAATCAGTCAATGTGTGATACACTACATTAATAAAAGAAAGGATAAGACCATATGATCCTTTCAATAGTTGCAGAAAAAGCATTGGACAAATATAACATTCATTCATGATAAAAACCCTCAACAAAGTAGGAATAGAGGGGAATATACCTCAAAATCATAAATGCCATATCCCAAAATATACCAAGTATACCAAAATATATGGCATACCACATCTAATATCATCTTCAATGGGGAAAAACTGAGACCTTTTCTTCTAGGGTAGGAATTAGGATATCCACTCTCAGCCTTGTTATTTAACATAGTTGTTAAATAGAAGTCCTAGTCACAGCAATCAGACAACAAAAAGAAATAAAAGACATCCAAATCAGCAAGGAAAAAGTCAACCTTTCACTTTTTGCAGATTATATGGTACTATATAGAGAAAACCTGTAAGACTCCACCCAAAAACTGCTATAACTCATACACAAATTCAGTAGAGTTGCAGGATACAAAATCAAAGTACAGAAATCTGTTGCAATTCTATACACCAATAATGAAACAGCAGAAAGAGAAATTAAGGAATGGATCCTATTCACAATTGTGCCAAAATATGTAAGATACCTAGGAATAAACCTAACCAAAGAGGTGAAAGACCTATACTCTGAAAACTACAAAACACTGATGAAAGAAATTAAGGATTACACAAACAAATGGGGAAAAAAAATTCCATGCTCATGGATTGTAAGAAAAAATATTGTTCAAATGTCTTTACTACCCAAAACAATTTAAACATTTAAAGTAATTCCTATCAAAATACCACCAGCATTTTTCACAGAGCTAGAACAAACAATCCTAAAACTGTGTGGAACCATAAAAGAACTAGAATAGCCAAAACAATCTTGAAAAGGAAAAACAAAGCTGGAGGCATCACAATTCCAACTTAAAACTATATTGCAAAGCTATAGTCATCAAGACAGTATGGTACTGGCACAAAAACAGACACACATAGATCAATGCAACAAAATAAAGAACCCAGAAATGGACCCACAACTATATGGTCAAATAATCTTCAACAAAGCAGGAAAGAATATTCAATGTGAAAAGACAGCCTCTTCAATAAATGGTGTTGGGAAACTGGGCAGCCACATGCAGAAGAATGAAACAGGACCACTTTCTTATACCATACGGAAGAATAAATTCAAAATGGATGAAAGACCTAAATGTGAGATAGGAAACCATCAAAATCCTATAGAACACAGGCAGCAACCTCGTTGACACCAGCCATAGTTGACGTTATTTTGAACTGAGGAATGTTTCTTATGCAACCCCCCTCCCAATTAAGTTATCCCTAAGAATTCAGCTGACTGTTGAATTTCTAGATATGTCTATTGAGGCAAGGAAAACAAAAACAAAAATGACCTATTGGCACTTCATCAAGATAAATTTCTGGGGATGCCTGGGTGGCTCAGATGTTTAAGCATCTGCCTTCAGCTCAGGGCATGATCTCCAGGTCCCAAGATCAAGTCCCATGTCAGGCTCCCAGCTCAGCAGGGAGTCTGCTTCTCCCCCTCCCTCACCTCTCCCCTTGCTTGTGCACGTTCTCTCTCTCTCTCTCCCAAATGAATAAATAAAATCTTTAAATAAGAAAAGATAAATTTCTGCATAGCAAAGGAAACAACAAAACTAAAAGGTGACCTTTGGAATGAGAAAGATATTTGGAAATGACATATCTGATAAAGGGTTAGTATCCAAAATATATAAAGAACTTATAAAATTCAACACCCAAAAATGAATTAATCCAGTTAAAAAATGAGAAGGCATGAATAGGCGTTCCAAAGAAGATATACAGATTGCCAACAGACATATGAAAGGATGCTCAACATCATTCATCATCAGGAAAATACAAATCAAAACTACAATGAGATATCACATCATACCTGTCAGAATGGCTAAAATTAACAACACAGGGAACAACAGGTTTCAGCAAGGATGCAGAAAAAGGGGAACCCTCTTACACTGTTGGTGGGAATGCAAACTGGTGCAGCCCCTCTGGAAAGCAGTATGGAGATTCCTCAAAAAGTTAAAAAATGGTTGTCCCCTACAACGTAACAATCACAATACTAGGTATTTACCCAAAAGATACAAAAATACTGATTTGGAAGGATGCATGCACCCTAGTGTTTATCAACAATAGCTAAATTATGGAAAGAATTCAAGTGTCCACCGATTATTGCATGGATAAAGAAGTGGTGTATGTATATGTATATTTACATATATATACATATATATATATACATATATATATATATACATACATACACACATATCTATGTGTGTGTGTGTGTGTGTGTGTACACACACACATTACTCAGCCATCAGAAAGAATGAAGAATGAATTCTTGCCATTTGCAACAACATGCTTTGGGCTAGAGTATTATGCTAAGTGAAATAACTTAGATAAAGGCAAATGATTTCATTCATGTGTCGAATTTAAGAAACAAACATGTGAAAAAATAAAAGAGAGAGGCAAACCAGAAAACAGACTCTTAACTATAGAGAGCAAACTGAGGGTTTCCGGAGGGAAGGTGGGAGGGGGAACAGGTAAATGGGTGATGGCTATTAAGTAGTGTACTTCCAGTGATGAGCACTGGGTGTTGTATGTTACTGATGAATCACCAGATTCTATACCTGAAACTGATGTTATACTATATGCATGATAACTAACTAGACTTTAAATAAAAACTTGAAAAAAAATAAAGACATGGATCAATTCCTCAAAAAACACAATGACCATAACCCTGTCAATATATAAAATATGACTTGAGCAGTCCTATGATTATGAAAAAATTGGATTTGTAAATTGAAGTTTTCAAAAAGGAACCTCCAGGCCCAAATGTTTTCAGCGGACTGTTTTACCAAACAATGAAAGAAAGATTTACAGCAGCTTTACACAACTTCTTCTAGAAAGAAACTAAATAGTTTGTTGATTTTATGAGGATAATATGAACCAGATACCAGAATCAAAGACAGGAGAAAGAGAGAGAGAAAGATAGAGAGAGGAAGGAAGGAAGGAAGGAAGGAAGGAAGGAAGGAAGGAAGGAAGGAAAAGAAAAGGAAAAAAAAGAAAGGTAAGAAGGAAAGGAAGAAAGAAAGACTGATTTGCATCATCGCTGCTTCTTGTCATGTTTGAATAAAAATCTCATAGACTTCTTAATGAATTACCATTGTCACAATTTTTTAAAAAGTCATACTCCACCAGTGGTTTAAATAGCACTCATGAAGATAATGGAAACCTTTTTATTAGC
This sequence comes from Ailuropoda melanoleuca, assembly GCF_002007445.2. Taxonomy (NCBI): domain Eukaryota; kingdom Metazoa; phylum Chordata; class Mammalia; order Carnivora; family Ursidae; genus Ailuropoda; species Ailuropoda melanoleuca. The sequence continues at coordinate 34,223,400 of NC_048218.1, forward strand.
TTTTTGTGATTCCTTTATTATGCATGTAGTTAGAGTGCAATAGTGTCACAGAATCATATGCACTAATTTAATACTATTTCAAGTGATGAACTCACTGATAGTACTGGCCTAAATTTTTAGAATATGTATTTATCATTTCTCTAATTTTTAAAAAAGAGATAGAAATGTTAAATCTCCTTGATTTACTTACAGTTTCTATCTAGCTACAAAATAACCTAAAACATCAAGGATTGTAATATCATCTATAATAAATATACTATAAAACTCAAAAGTGAAATATGTCATCCAACCTTTTTAAAGTAAAATGTCAATGAAATATAGATGAAGAAGTTTTGTTTTTCCTTGGTGAGTAGAGAGTAAATGAAAATGAATGAGATGGAAAAAGGTGTATGAAATTGTACATTTTGCTTGTGTCATGATAAAAAAATAAATCAATGACAGCTTTTCTTTAGAACAATTTTGTGTTTTCTCTGGAGTACATAGTTCTGATGAAATTGATTTTTCTCAATCACTGTCAGGGTTGTTCTGTGTATTTCACTAACAACAATAGCTTTTCTCATAGGGCAAAATTTATGAAATAGTCCCAGTTGAGAATAGATGTGACACGTAATATAGGTGTATGAACCAAGACATTCTTATGTAAAAATGCTAAAAGTAACTAAAAATATGAACATGTATAAATGTGATAATACATCTTCAAACCATTAATACCAAATTATTCATTTTCTATATGTAGTACACAAATATTGCAGCACAAAAAACTACATGTTGAAATGAAGCTACCATCAATTTGGGTTCTTGAGTGACTGTAATAAATATGGCCCTAACTTCTCCTCAAGTGAAATAAAAAAATTAATGAGAAAATTGCACTGTCTTTAGACACTGAGGTGTTGAGTTTGTTTAATAACATAGCATATGTTACACTATCTTTCTCTAACGGAATAACTAACAGAAAAAGGGTTTCATTAAGAATAAAGCTTGTTTTCTAAGCCATGTAATTATTTTTTTTCTTCCATGGAATTATCACTAAAATTATAACAATAATATGCTATTGAATGTGTATATAATTGATAAATCATCAGATCTTTATTCTTTTGGTGTCTATAGCATGAGCATTGCCTAAACACAATTTTGGGACCTCTCCTGCTCAGCTTTGTTCATGTAGCATGGTAGAAAAATAATTTTTGCTGTGTCAAGCCACTAATGTTTGAGATTGAATGTTACTGAAGCATTCGTTAACCTTTCCTGACTAAGCCTCGGTCTTAATATTTATTTTAGATTATATTCAATTATTATATTCTATAATTCTATAGTTGTACAATTATATATTATATACTATCATTATTTCCCATCTTAGCATATTGTTGCTGTGCTTAATTAGTCTTCTGGAAAATTTTAAGCTTCTTTAAATTGGGACCCTTATTTTTTTTTTTTATATCACATGTTGTTTTCTTTGCTATCTCCATTACATAAATGAATGGGCATATTTATTTTTAACTCCCTTGAAAAAATCTTTAATTTCACACACACACATAATTGTTAAAACACAAACACACACACACACTGAGCCAAATACTGTGTGGTCAAATGTATATATGGAGATAAATAGATAATAAAGGTAACTGTATTTTAATTTTTTTGTAAAATTTCATTTATTAAAAAACTGCAATAATTTTTATACTTTGGAAATAAATTTTAAGTATTCATGACAACTAAAGTAACATACAAAATGCGTATCTGCTCTTGATTATTCTTCCTCGTGTGGAAATACAGTGTTGAAATACTTTAGTTCTGGTCACAGACATTCTGAAAAGATGTGTTGTCAGTAATGATCCATCTCAAGGATATTGGAAGAAAACGTAATAGAACTGCTGCTCAAAGTGCACATGGCAATAACAGAATGCCACCGATTGTACCTAATAAACAAGTGATTATTAAAATCCTCAAAATGTTGTACAAAAAGTAAGTTATAAAAACCCTCCCTAGCTTTTCATACTACAGGTTTACTAAGCACCCAACAAAACATGTATGTCTTGTAAAGTTTCTGCACTGAGCTTAAGATACCTATCTAAACTCAATGTAAAAACATAATTTTTTTATTTCCTAAAAATGAATATTTTACAAATTTAATTTCCTGGGAGGATTTAATATAAATAGGATCGTCAATTAAACTTCCAGAGTAATGCAGCATTTATTTACAAAGATTATACGTGTTCCTTTAAATTATAACTTAGAAAATAATAACTAGAAAACACTGACTGGTCCTAGATAACTTGTTCTCTATGTCATCATGCACAAGTCAGTTCTGATGGACAGATATCAAATCTGGTCATTTTCTTCTATTCCTTTTCAAATAGCCTAAAATTCAAATATTTCAAATAGTAATGGTTGCTATATATTTATTATTCTCACTAATATTAAAATACTATTGTATAAATAACTATTAATGTCAATGAAGGCAAATATATCTTCAAATCAAGTATTTAATTAATAGCCTTACTCAAAAGCTTTAAAGAAAAAATGGGGGGGGGTGGAACCTTTGGCAGGCAAAATTCTTTTTTTTTTTTAATAGGAATTGAATACTCTTATAGGTAAATTCTTAGCAGTATCTTTGCTTCTCAAATACTTTCAGGAAACATCAATTTTACTGGTAGATGCTATTTCTTAACCTTAACATATTATTTTTCTTCACCGTAGAACCATAGGTGGGTCTTGGATTAATAAATTCAAAACATAATATAACTGATTTTAAGAATGAAACTGCTAAATTTGTCATTGTTTGGGGAAATGTCTCGGATACTCATGATACTTTCAACAGTTTAGCTTAAAAAGAATAACTTGTTTATTTATTGCTTTATTTCAAGATTGACTGTTGAAACTATTTCCCAGCAGTTCACAAATTTAGTATATTGCATGAAATTGTACTTTTTTGTGTGCTTAAATTTATACTTCTTTCCAACCTTCTCACAATTTTACTTTTTCGCCTCACCATAAAATAAAAGTTTGGGAAATCTGTTGTTCTAATTTATCTGATATCATTGAGTTCAATGCAGTTTTATTAATCATGCATGGGTTTCACTCATTCATTGTTATAAAATTTATCTTACTCATAAGTGAGACTGATTAATCTGAGAAATTTTGCCAACAGCAAGCACAAGTGTAATTTTGATGCTAATGGCCTGTGGGCTTTTAAATCATCAGTTTCTTGAGGAAACATTCAGTTTATGTAAACAAAAAGAGCTCTAATTTACAAGTTAGTGGGTCCACCTAGATCTTCCCTAAGGCAGATGCATTTATCTCACTTTTCAGTCAATCATTACCAGACAGATTTTTCGTCTCTGCTGGATTCTAGCCTTGGTTTCCCCATTTTAGTTGTTAGTTATCCAAAATATTCAATTCCAACACCTTTCTATGTTAGTGTCCTGAAGAGCCAAGTGAGAGTGTGAATGTATGTCACAAAATTTTATTACATTTTTGTGAGTAATATAGGTGCAAATTACCACAAATAACAGGAAGCTAAATAATGTGACTAATCTTGAAATTATTCTAGTTTGTTGATATAACAGGGGGTTGGTTTTTCAATGGCTATTCCTTTGAGCCTTAGCTTTTTTTCAGGCCTTCCACTCCTACCATCCAATTCACATTGGATGACGTGTCACATTGTAAAAATTTAACCTCCAAAACCTTCCCTCAAAATTAATTTTTTAAAAAGATTTTATTTATTTATTTGAGAGAGAGCATGAGGGGGGAGGATCAGAGGGAGAAGCAGACTCCCTGCTGAGCAGGGAGCCCTATGCAGGACTCCATCCTGGGACTCCAGGATCATGACCTGAGCTGAAGGCAGTCGCTTAACCAACTGAACCACCCAGGCACCTATCAAAAAAAATTTTTTTTATATCTAAATACCTCATCAAGATATTTTTCCTAAATATAAAACAGGTTTGCTTATTTTATTTTTTCAGTAGTGGTGATCATTTCAAATATTTACCTGTTGCATGTGCTTTAAGGACTTGTAAAGAGTAATTGACAACAGATTTTATTTGTGTAGATGCTCTCTTTTATATATCCCTTATTTGTTCATTCTATAAATGCTTTGTTGGTATTTAAAAAATCTTACATTTTCTCTCCTATGAATTTCTCCAGAAGACTTTTTATAAAAGAAGGTTAAAGAAAAATAGCTGACAGATGCTACAAAAAGGAAGAAAGAATATGTCCTTGCATGCAGTTCAGTCAAAAGATTCTTTATCAAGAGCACCCTCCTTTGCAAGAGAGAAATGCATTTTATGGATTGTTTCCAAGAAATAATTTGGATTCATTTTGTAAATAGAGAATAAGCAGGGAAAACTGCCCTAACAAATGATTGTGGAGATACCCAAGTATGCTACTTTGTAAGAAGCAATTGATGCTGATTGAAAAGAAAAGTGTGAGCAGATCTATAGGAGCTAAACACTGTCAACCAGAAAAAATAAACACAAGGAATTAAACACATACATGCACACACACCCTACAAAACATGTACAAACAGAAATACAGACAGACACAACTCACCTACATCAAAAGGAGTATTGCTTTGAATCAGTGGGAATCCTAGCTATTCCATAATACTATCACCATCCCTTCAGACAAAAACAGCCTAAAAATACATACCTTATTGAAAGATAATTTTATTTGACAGAAACTAGCATAGGCTCTCCATAAAGACAATTATAAGAAAAGAAAATGACAAATATAGAAAAGAACAGGAAAAAAATGAAATAAAAAATAAGACTCATGATCTGATATATATTCATGAAATAAAAGACCAAAAAGATAAAACCAAACCTCAAAATGGTTAGAACATTGAGATGGAAATACCTAACAAAACAGAAAATAATAAAAATAACTCAAGCTGAATGGAAGTTTAAACCTTAAAAATCAGTGAATTAATGGTGTGGTTAGAATTGGCATAAAGAAAAATATTATGGATAAAAAGATGGTAAGGGTAATCGGTCAAGATTGAGAATGCAAGCAAATTAAATGAAGCAACATCACAAGTAAGTATAGACTGCACAATAACGATTTATCATAAAAAATAAATGAGTCAAACAATAAATCATCAGAATCATGTTATTTATGTTCTTCTTCCTGAAATGATGGTTTAGCTGATTTTATTTTATTTTTTTTTAAGATTTTATTTATTCATTTGACAGAGACAGCCAGCGAGAGAGGGAACACAAGCAGGGGGAGTGGGAGAGGAAGAGGCAGGCTCCCAGCAGGGAGCCCAATGCAGGGCTCAATCCCAGGACCCTGGGATCACGCCCTGAGCCGAAGGCAGATGCTTAAGGACTGAGCCACCTAGGCAGCCCGGTTTAGCTGATTTTAGACAAATTATTTCCCTGAGAATACTTTAAGAAATTGGAAAAAATGCAAATTTAACATTTTTGAAGCTTTTGAAGAGCTAAAAAGCAATGCTTAAATAGGTACTAAAAAAAAAAAATCAGCATTGAACATTTAGGTCAACTTTCCCCTACAAAGTCTATTCTGAAATGGAAGTCAAAAGGTTATGAAGCTAAGTGGTCATACTGACAGAATCATGAGGCTAAGAGGCACAACTTGGAATACAAAGTCTGTCAAAGAGAAAGAAGTTGTATAACAGCTTCAAAATTCTGTTGGGACGCAAGGAAAATAAATCTGAAGGTTCAATAAACTAGGCATCTTAGGACTGAAACTTGGTTTTGAGTTTTCTCAACCTTTTATAATATTAACATGAATTAGCATATCTAGTGAGCTTTAGCCAGCTGCAATTTGGTAGCAAAAATAGAACTTCCACAGACTGCACACTGCATATCATTGTTATAATATTTTATATTCAACCTTCAACTTTCAATAAGAAAAATATTAGAAAAAAATAAGCTTGGCTTATTTTAGTTTAGTTTATTATAAAAACTATGAAGTGTTACTAAAAACTAGGGGAAATTTCAGATCTTTAAAGCAATTTTGGGGGCATAAATAGACTTTAAAATGATTATAATTAATGTTTCAAGAAAGCATCAAAGCTATGGGTGCCTGGTCCTAGAAGGAGAAGAGAGCCAAGGATTAGAAAACGTATTTGAAGAAATAATAGCTGAAAACTAACCTGGGGAAGGAAACAAATATCTAGGTCCAGGATGTATAGAAAGCCAAAAAAAGATAACCCAAGGAAGTCCACACAAAGACACATAACAATTAAAATGTCAAAGATTAAAAATAATAAGAGAATCTTAAAAGCAGTAAGAGAAAAGCAACTGGTTACATACAAGGAAAAGCCCATAAGGCTCTGAGTTAATTTTTCAGCAGAAACTTTGCAGGGCAGAAGGGAGTGCCTGATATATTCAAACTGCTAAAAGGAAAAAACCTAAAACCAGTAATACTCTACAAGCAAGGTTATCATTCAGAATTAAAAAAGAGTTTTTCAGTAAAACAATAAATAAAAGAGTACACCAGCACTAAACCAGCTTTGCATATAAGAAACTCGCTTCAGACCTTAAAACACAAAGACTAAAAATAAAGGGATATATAAAGATATTCCACGCAAATGCAAGTGGGGGAAAAAAATACCTGGGGTAGCAATACTTAGATTAAATAAAGATAGACTTTGAAACAAAGACTGTAACAAGAGGCAAAAAAGGCATTAGATAATGATAAAGGGATCAATCCAAGAAGAGTATATAACAATTATAAATATCTCCGTACCCAATATAGGGGTGCCTAAATACATAAAGTAAGTATTAACAGATATAAAAAAGGAGAAACTGGCATTAATACACCAATAGCAGGGGACTTTAACACCGCTAAAACATTAATGGATAGATCATCTAGTCAGTAAATCAATAAGGAAACAGTGGCTTTAAATGACACATTATACCAGATGGAATAACCAATATATACAGAACATTCCATTCAAAAACAACAGAATTACATTCTTTTCAAGGCGCACATGAAACATATTCCAAGACAGATTACAAGTTAAGCCACAAAATAAGTCTTAGGAAATTTAAAAAGATAGAAATAATATCAATAATCTCAGGCACCTGGACAGCTCTGCCTTTGTTAAGCATCTGTCTTTGGCTCAGGTCATGATCCTAGGGTCCTGAGATCAATCCCCGCATCAGGCTCCCTGCTCAGTGGGGAGTCTGCTTCTTCCCCTGCTCATGCTTTCTCTCCCTCTTTCTTTCTCTCTTTCTCACTTGTTCACTCTCTCTCTTAAGTAAATAAATAAAATATTTTTAAAAAATAATCTTTTCTGGTCACAACATTATAAAATTAGAAATCAATTACAAAAAATGGGAAAAATCACAAGCACATGGAGGCTAAACAACATACTACTAAACAACCAATGGCCAATGAAGAAATAAAAAAAGAAATTAAAAAAAAATGCCCTGAGACATGAACATGGAAGCAAAACAGTTCAAAATCTTTGGACACAACCAAAGCAGTTCTAAAGGGGAAGTTTATAGAGATATGCAGGCCTACCTCAAGAAATAACAATGTAGACTTATACCTAAAGGAACTAGAAAAAGAACAAAGCCTAAAGTTAGTAGGAGGAAGGAAACTAAAAAAAGAGGAATGGAAGGAAGGATGGATGGATGGATCAGTGAAGGCAAGTACTGGTTCTCTGAAAAGATCAATAAAATTGATAAACCTTAAGCCAAAATCATCAAGGAGACAAAAGGAAGCAAATAAAATCAGAAATGAAAGAGAAGTGACAACTGACACAACAAAATAAAGAATTATAACAGATAGATATGAAAAATTATAGGCCAACAAATCCTATAGCCTAGAAGAAATTAATAAATTCTAAGAAATAAATAATCTTTTAAAAATGAGTAAGAAATATGGGGCGCCTGGATGGCTCAGTCCATTAAGTGTCTGCCTTCGATTCAGGTCATGTTTCCAGGGTCCTGGGATCAAACCCCACATCAGGCTCCCTGCTCAGTGGGGAGACTGCTTCTCCCTCTGCCTCTCCCCGTGCTTATGCTGTTAAATAAATAAATAAATTCTTTTTAAAAAATGAGTAAGAAATAGGAAATATGAACAGGCCAATTACTAGTTACAAAATTGAATTGTTAATTAAAAATTCCCACCAAACACAAGTCCAGGACCAGATTCAAAGGTGAATACCACCAAATGTTTAGAGTAAATACCCATCCTTCTTAAATAATTCCAAAACCCAGAAAAGGAAGGAAAACTTCCAAATTCATTCCATGAGACCAACATTACCCTGATACCAAAACCAGACAAAGACACCACTAAAGAAAATTACAGGAGAATATCCCTGATGAACACAGATGCAAAATCCTCAACAAAATATTAGCAAACCAAATTCAACAATATATTAAAAAGATCATTTCACCACAACCAAGTGTGATTTATTCTAGGAATGCAAAAGTGATTCAATAGCTGCAAATTAATCATGATACACCACAATAACAAAATTAAAGATAAAAATTACATGATAATCTCAATATATGCTGAAAAACAATTGACAATATTAAACAATCCTTTAGATAAAAACTGTCAATAGACTGGGTTTAGAGGAAATCTACTTCAACATAATAAAGGACATATATGACAAACCTACAGTTAACGTCATACTCAATGGTGAAAATCTGAAAGGTTTTTCTCTATTATCTGGAACAAGACAACGATGCCCACTCTCATCACATTTATTCAACATAGTACTGGAAGTCCTAACGGCACCAAACAGAGAAGAAAAAGAAATAAGAGTCATCCAAATTGGTAAGAAAGAAGTAAAACTGTAATTTGCAGATGACATGGTACTATATATAGAAAAACCTAAAGACTCCACCAAAACAATATTAGAACTAATAAACTCAGTAAAGTTGTAGGATACAAAATACACAACAAGTTGTATTTCTACACATTGATAATGAAGTAAGTAGTAGAAAGAGAAATTAAGAAAACAATCCCACTGACAATTGCATCAAAAAGGATAAAGCACATAGGAATAAATTTAACCAAGAAAGTGAAAGACTTGTACTGAAGGTGTACTCTGAAAATTATAAGACGCTGATGAAATAAATTGAAGGCAACAGAAATAAATATAAAGATATTTCATGTTCATAGAAGAATTAATGTTGTTAAAATGTCCATAGTACCCAAAGCAATCTAAAGATTCTGTGCAATCCCTATCAAAAAACCAAAAACGTTTTTTACAGAACCCCCCACCCCTCAAAAAATCATAAAATTTGTATGGAACCAAAAAGGATTCTGAATAGCTAAGAATGTCGAAAAAGAACAAAGCTGGAGGTGTCACAATCCCAGATTTTAAGCTTTACTAAAAGCTATGGTAATCAAAAGAGTATGGCAGTGGCACAAAAATAAACACATAGATCAATGGAAAAGGAAGCCCAGAAATAAACCCACACTTATGTGGTCAATTAATCTATAAAAAAGGAGGCAAGACTATACAATGGGGAAAATAAAGTCTCTTTAATGAATGGCGTTGGAAAAGCTGGACAGCTACATGCAAAAGGTGAAACTGGACTACTTTCTTATACCATATACAAAAATAAACTTAAAATGTATTAAAGACCTAAATGTGAGACCTGAAACCATACAACTCCTATAAGTAGACAGAGTAATCTCCTGGACATTGACCTTAGCAACATATTTATGGATATGTCTCCTGAGGCAAGTCCCAAATAAAATAATGGGGCATCAAATTAAAAAGCTTTTGCACAGCGAAGAAAACCATCAACAAAACAAAAAGGCAAACTAGGAAATGGGAGAAGGTATTTGCAAATGATATATCCAATAAGGTTAATATGCAAAGTATAGAAAGAACTCATACAACTTAACACCAAAAAGGCAATATGATTTAAAAATTGGCAGAGGACCTTCATTTACCAAAGAAGACATACAGGTGGCCAACAGATACATGAAAAGATGCTGTACACCATTACTTAGAGAAATACAAATCAAAACCACAATGTGGTATCATTTTATTCCAGGCAGACTGACTAGTATCAAAAACACAAGAAATAACAACTGTTGGGAGGATGTAGACCAATGTAAACTGGTGCAGCCACCATGCAAGTACCTCAACAAACTAAAAATAGAAATACCATATGATCCAGTAATTCCACTGCTAGTATTTACCCAAAGAAAAAAGACACTAATTAAAAAATGTATATACACCCCTATGTTTAATGCAGCATTATTTATAGATATAGAAACAATCAATGTATCCATCCAAGATATGGAAGCAACCAGTGTATTCATCTCCAGATAAGAGGTTAAAGAAGATGTGGTGTGTGTGTGCATGTGTGTGCATACATATACATATATACATATATACATATAATCAAATATTACTCAACCATAAAAAAGAAAATAAATCTTGCCAATCTTGACATGTATGAACTTAAATGATAGTATGCTAAGTGAAATGAGGCAGACAGAGATAGACAAATACCATATGTTTTCACTTATATGTGGAATCTAACAAACAAATAAACAAACAAACAAAACAGACTCACAAATACAGAGAAGGAACTGCGGTTGTCTGAGCAGAAGAGGGTTCAGCGATGGGAAAAATAAGTGAAGGATATTTAGAAGGACAAACTTCCAGGTTTAAAATAAATAACTAGGCTGATTATTTATGGAAGAAAGTACTACATAAGAAATATAGTCAATATGATTATAATTATATTGTTTGGAGACAGACGACACTACACTTATCGTAGTGAGTGTTGCCTATTGTATAGAACTGTTGAATCATTATGTTGTACACCTGAAATTAATATAACAATGTACATCAAATATACTTCAGTTAAAAATTAATATTTCAAGATATGAAAAGGCAATATGGAGAATTTCAGCAAAATATTTCAGAAGGTATAAATTAATACCAAATGCAAATTCTGAAATTAAAACCACAATAACTGATAACATCTCTATGGTCACAGATAAATTTAAAAAATAATCAAAGATATATAGAAAAAAATATCCAGACGGAAGCGCAAATTAAAAAAAAAAAAGTCATAGAAAATACAGACAAGTAAAATACAGAAGAGGATAAAAAGACCTGACATATTCATAATTCATGATTCTGGGATGGAGAACATAGAGGTCAGGAGCATTAAATGCAAGAAAAATGGATAAAAATATTCATAAATTATTTAAAAAGTTAAACCATGGATTCTAAAATTTCTATATACTCAATCAGCATATATTATTTCAAAAGTACTAAAACTAAATAAATGAAAGGGTCAAATAAATCTTTAAAATGTCCAGAAGGAAAATAACATTAAAGCAGAAAAAGACAATAAATTGACTTTCCTAATAGAAAAAAAAAAAAAACAGAGGCAAAAAAAGTAGAAGACAATGGAATGATGTTTAAATTGATGAAAGAAAACAAACAAACAAACTCCCAAACCAGTTTTTATACATAACAGAGTTAGGAGAAAAAATGTCAGAGTAAGGAATGCTGTAAGTCTACCCTTCCATAAAGCAATAAAAAAATCCGACAAAAACCCTCAAACTTTCTCTGAGTTCTGCTTCTAAACAAAAGCTTGCAACAATCTGGTTAGTGTTTATTCAACAAAACGATGGATGCTTAATAAAAAGAGTGAACGTTGTGGTGTCTTAAACAATCCCCATTTCTTTTCTCTGCTCTCCAGCTCAGTAGCAGCCTTAAAAATAACAGACTGCATTCTAGGTACCAGCACCTGAAGGGGCAGAATGGATCTTATTTGCAATGAATTGTTTGATATGTGATCTGACTCTCTGAAAGACAAAATATGTGCCTTGATCTCACCTATCTGGGAATCAGACTAGTGCCAAAGCTGTTATCCCAGGAGGTTTTGCTGAAAATGCTTAGAGACAACTGCCTAAATGAATGTTGATGGTACGTAACAAATGGAACCCCTGTGCAAATATCAGGAGAACTTTGTAGTTACTGGGATTTAAAAATATTTCTGTCAATAATTAGCTAACCAATGAGCTAATGGAATGGAGACTTCAGGGCCACAGACTGAAAAATAAAGACTTCATAAATTAGTTCTATAAATTCACTAAACAATGATTATAAGAGGCAGAAAAATAACAAGCCTGGAGAAAAGAGAGAATCTGATTTCCAGAGTTGACACATTATAATATTCAAAATGTTCACTTCTTTATAAAAAATTATGAGATACACAAAAAGAGAAGACTATACTCCACGCAAAGGAAAAATGCCAATTGACAGCAATTATCCCTGAGGAAGTCCAGAGATTGGGCTTACTAAAAAGACTTTAACTCCTTTATTTAAACGTGTTCAAAGAGCTGAAGGAAATCGTCTCTAAAAAACTGAAGTAGGGGTGCCTAGGTGGCTTAGTCAGCTAATGTCTGCCTTTAGCTCAGGTCATGATCCCAGGGTCCTGGGATGGAACCCCATGTCAGACTCTCTGCTCAGTGTGGAGTCTTCTTCTCTTCCTCTGTGCTTGCTCTCAATCTCTAAAATAAATAAAATCTTAAAGAAAAGAATTGTCATTTGACAGCTTTCTTCCCCTTTTAACGTGTCAAATATGTAATTCCACTGCCTTCTTGATTCTTTGGTTTTTGAAGAAAATTGGTTCTTAATCTGACTGCGGAACCAACATAATTTCAACTCTGTATCTGGCAAATCTAGAATTTCTAAAACCTAAAATTTCTAAAAATGAAGGATTGATGTGCCTGGGTGGCTCAGATGGTTAAGTGTCTTCAGCTCAGGTCATGATCTCAAGCTCAGCAGGGAGTCCACTTCTCCCTCTCTCACTGCCTCTCCCCCTGCTTATGATTGGTCTCTGTTTTTCTCTCAAATAAATAAAAAATTTTTAAGAAAATAAAAAAAATGAAGGATAAATTAAGGCATTTCCAGATAAACAAAAAACTGCAACGGTTCATTGCTAGCAGCAGAACTTCTCACAAGAAATGGTAAAGGAAGTTCTTCAAATTGAATGAAAGGACAGCTGACATTGACACAAATCCACACAAATAAGTAAACATTGATAAAGGTAATAAACTTAGTAAACATAAAAACAGTATTTATGTATTTATAATTCCTTTCTTCCTATCTGATTTAAATATAAAACAATAATTATCAATCTATAATTTGGACACAGTATGCAAAAAGATTTAATTTGTGGTAACAGTATAAAGGGAAGAGAGGAAGGAGCTATATAAGAAGCTTGAAATAAAGCTGATATTAATCCAAATTACTTACTTTTATATTATGAGATTAATTATATTCACGAGACAATCACTAAAAATACAATTAAAAATCTATATAGTAAAAGAAATAACAAAAGAATTAAATTGGCATGTTAGAAAAATATTTGTAACACAAAACAAGGCAAAAATAAAGAAAATGAGGAACCAAAAGATATAAAACATTTGGGAAAAATAATAAAAATGTAGAAGTTAAGCCTTTTCTTATTAGTAATTACATTAAATATGCATAGATTAAAATATCCTATTAAAACCCAGGTATTAGCAGAATGGATTAAAATATAACTTGTTCCAACTCCATAATGTCTATATAAGACACATATTGGATACAAAAGATATGTTGAGTTTGAGATTTTTTAAAAAAAATAATGTTTTCAAGTAGCCTACAATTTTATCTTGAGAAACCATAAAAATAAGAATAAACATAAAGCAATCAGAAAGAAGAAAACAATTGATGAAGATTATAGTGGAAATAAATATTTAATGAAAAGAGTAGAAACAATTCAATGAAATAAATTGTTTTAGGGTATTTTATATTTTAAGTAAAATTGACAAATATTTAGCTTGATAAAGAAAAATGAAAGTAGACTGAAATCACTAAGACTAGGAGAAAACAGAGACATAGATATCCAATTTACAGAAACAAAGGATGATAAGAAATTATTATGAGCAATTGCATGCCACAAAATGGATAATCCAGATGAAAAGGAAGAATTCTAAACACAACAGCTACCAAAATTGACTCAAAAGAAATAGAAGTCTGAAGAGACCTATAAAAAAAACTAACAGGTTTTAGTCTGCAACCAGAAAATCTTCCAACAAAGAAAACCCCTGGACAAAATATCTACTGTATGAGGCCAATATTACCCTGACACTAAAGTCTGATAAAGACATCACAAAAAAATAAAACTATAGACCAGTAACCGCTATGAATATTGTTGCAAAAATCTTAAACAAGATATATACTAGAAAACTAACTCCATAAGCATATTTAAATGATTATACACCATGACCTGGTGACATTTATCCCAGGATAGCAAGGTTGGTTCAATACACAAAAATCAATAGATGTAATATACCATTGCAATAGAATTAAGAAAAAGGCATATGTTATTCCAATAGATAAAGAAAAAGCATTTTACCCTATCCAAAACACTTTCATGATAAAATCACTCTAGGAGTAGAAGAGATATTGCTTAGCCCAATACAAAATATGTTTTAAAAACACAGTTAACATTATACACAATGGTGCAAGCATGAATGATCAGGAACAAGAATGTCACTCTTGCCAGTTCTGTCATTATACCAGAATTTTTAGTAAGTTCAAGAAGGCAAGGAAAAGAAAGAAAAGGCATTACCCAGACATGAAAAGAAGAAGAAAAAGTAACTCTATTCACAGTTGAAAAAAATCTTATATATAGAAAATCCTAATGAATCCCCAAATATTGCAGCTAATAAATGAGCTCGACAAACATTGAATGAATTTAATGAATGAGTTCAGGATGTTAAGAACAATATACAGGAAATCATTTGTATTTCTCTATAGCAACAATATGTAGTTCAAAATGGAATTTAAAAATTAATTTCATTTATAATAACATCAAAAAGAATAAAATATTTGGGAACAAATATAATCAAGGAAGTGAATGACTTGTACAGTAACAATTATAATAAATTGTTAAAAGAAAAAAAGACTCAAAAATGGAAAGAAATCCTAGGTCCATGGATTGGAAATCTTAATGTTATTAAATTGGCAATACTCCCAATTCATTAATATATATATAATTCCTATTAGAATTTCAGCTGTTTTTCACAAATGTACAAGTTGGTCCTAAAATTCATATGAAATTACAAGAGGTCCAAATAGCCAATAACCATCTTAAATAGAACAGAGTTGGAAGACTCACATTTCTCAATTTCTAAACTTACTACAAAGCTACAATAATCAAAACTGTGTGGATGACAAGAATAGACATATTAATCAATGGAATATATTTCAGAGTTCGGTTACAAACACAGATCTCTGGACAATAGCTTTTTGCCTAGGGAAAGAATAGTTGTTTAGACAATGCATTGTTACAACTGGATATTCATATGCAAAATAATGGCGATGGACTCTGACTTTATACCACAGAAAAATTCAATTCAAAATATATCAAATACCTAAATGTAAGAGCTAAAACTATCAAATTCTTAGGTATGAACATAAGTAAATCTTCATGATCTTGGATTAGGCAATTTTTTCTTAAATATGAAAACAAAAGCACAAGCAAGAACTACAAAAAATCAATTGGCAAATTAGATTTCATTAAAATTAAAATTTTGTGTGTCAAAGTACACTATCAAGAAAGTCAAAAGATAGCTGTCAGAATACGAAAAAGTATTTAAAAATCATATCAGGTAAGAGTATAGTATCTGGAGTGTATAAAGAATTCTTATAACTTAGTAATGAAACAATAATTCATTTAATAACTGGGCATAGGACTTAAATAGACATTTCTCCAAAGAAAATCAACAAATGCCAGTAGCACATGAAAAAATATCAGTATCATTATTCACTGGAGAAATGGAAATCAGAACCATAGTAAAGTATCATCTCACATCCCCTAATTTGGCTACAATGATATTTAAATAAAACAAAAAAAAAACAGAAAAAGAAAAATAGCTTTGAAGAGGATGTAGAGAAACTGGAATCTTCGTATACTGCTGATTAGAATGTAAGATGGTAAAGCAATTTTGGAAAACAGTCTGGCTGTTCCTGATATGATTAAAGTACAGTAACCATATGACCCAACATTTTCACTCTGAGGTATATATATCCAAGAGAACTGAAAACATGTTCAGACACAAAAAAATCGTATATAGATCTTCATAGAATCATTATTCATAATAGACAACAAGTAGAAAAAAACAAATGTCTATCAAGTGATGAATGGATAAACAAAATGTAGTATATCCAAAACAGTAGAATATCCAGCCTTAAAAAGTAATGATTTAATGATACATCTGATAACATGAAGGCACCTTCAAATCATTAACTGAAATAAGCCAGACACAAAAGACCACATATGATTCCATTTATAAAAAATGTTCAGAATAGGTAAAATCATAGAGATGGGAGATTAGATAATTGTTGTCACTACCTCACTAAATGTTTATAATCCATACAGTTGAAGAATACAGTGAAATAGTATTCTCTCCCCAGTTTATAAAGACCCTGCTGACTTCTCTGGGCTCATCTCCTGGTTCTTTAAAGTAGTTTCCCTTCTCCTGCCATACTAGTTTAGTTTAGCACCCTGAACATGTTAAATACATGCTCCCCATAGCGTCTTTTTATCCCCTCTGGTTGGAATGGCTTATACTGCCAGTTTCATGGCATCCAAATATCTGCTTAAATCACTCAAAAGGCTTTCTCCTCTCAGTCCTAAAATCACTGTCTCTATCATTATATATAACATCTCTGCATAGACATTTTCAGTGGTATTTTTGAGTGTTTTCCTATAGTTTTCCATGATCTTCTGAGGGAATTTACATGGAAAAAGTAGGGGCTTTTTTGTCTTATTTCCCAACGCACCCAATACCTAAAATAGAGCTTGGTCCATAATAGGTGCTCAGTAAATGCTGTGTAAATTGATGAATCAAATATATTACTGTATATATTGATGAATACACACACACACACACACACACACACACACACACACACACACACTAGCTTTTTAGTCTTCCTTCAATTATCCCCTTCTTAGCCAGTTTTCACTATACTACCTTCTGCTCTATATCCTTATATTTTCATGCTTTTATTATAGATTACAGAATAATCTCAAAAGTAGCACTCAGAAAAATACTACAATAGTTTTAAAAAGATCTAATAATACTGTTTTATGAATACTATGTATACTATTCAAAAGGTAGCTTCAAATTTATTAGTTCAGGACCCATTTTTGAGGGAGTTGACAAACTGGTATATTTGATTCTACTGTAGTTTTAAATATTTTGTTATTTGATTGTAGTTCATAGACTTTTCATTTATTGCATTCATTTCTAACATCATGTAAGCTCTAGTACTGAATTAATTATTTGTTCTTTTTATTTATCCCAATGAATTTCATGTGATTATAAAAGATTCATTTGATCTTGTTCAAGTAAATTATGATTTTCCACAGGGTTATCTTTTAAATTATGTCCTCTGTGTTATTTGCATATTTGTATTAGAATTATTTTTAGGACATGAGTTGTGAATTATTGCTGTTTCATGCATCAAACAATCTTATCCGTGTCACACTAAAGATGTAAATATAAATTCCTATCATGAAATGTATTCAAAAATGATTCTTATAAACACCTAAAGATTGAAATTGTATTTGAATTAATAGCAATCGTCTCCCTGCATCAAAGATACAAGCACTCTTATTTGACTTAGTTTTGTGGTGACACAAAGAAAAAGAATAATAATTGATAGGACTTATCTTCCTGTCAATTTTGACATACTTATATTAATAGACTAATAATGTTTGACATGGCTCAATAATAATGCATGCATTTTCATTATTCTAAATTAAAACAATCATTTATTAAACATTGACGTTTGAAAGTATTTAAATTACTATGCTAGGCCACAGTATATTATTGGACCCATACATGCTACTTTTTCTATGAAACTTTGCCAAAATCTCGTAAAATGAAATGCTCTTAAAATTCTATTCTCAGGAGAAAGATCCAGTTTGGATCATGCCCTATTCCTAATAAGGAGAAAGAAGTTAAAGCAACTGGCCTGTGACTCATTTATCTGTCAACACCGATGTTTCAGGAGGAGGAGGAGAGGTTTGGTCTCATCTCCTTGTAAACGTGGTAAGTGGACTACTTGAGAAGTAGACTACTGATATATGAAAGAAAGGATCCTTTTGTATGTAATGCTTTTAATCCTGGTTTACCACTGATTACTGCAAACAACAACAACAATAATAACAAAGAATAATAATAGTAAAAAATAATAATGTGTGTTGGTGCAGGAACAAGGGGCTTTGGAAGCAACTCCCAATATCCCAGACATTCTCTCTGCTTTTACTCTGCCCCTTGTTTGTCTTCTTGAAATTACTGGTAAAACTTGATACTAAGATCTCGGATTCATGAGAATCTGGTGTCACAATAGTATTTGTTATGCTAGCTTACCCAGTTTCAATTCCTAGGCAGGAATCCAGAGGACTTAAGTTATAGTTCATTGACAGTCATAACCTCAAGACTGTCTTATCTACATCTGTCTATTCCAGAGGGAAAGAAAGGTGGAGATATTACAACCTAGATCATCTCATAAAGGCTTTCTTGCTCGCTTTTTACTTTCTTCCTTTGCTCACTTCCTCCATTTCCTTCCTTCTTTCTGCACCACAAATTTTCTAATTCTAGATGTATATTATCCTGTAACAAGCAAAAACTTACATTAGGAACATTCTCATAGTCAGGTTCCTCTCCAGAGGTAGTGCTTACAACCTGTACATAACCTTCTTTTGCAGAATTATACACACACAAACACACACACACACACCCCCTCACTGACTCATACACACACAGTAAATATGCTGCTTTGTTTATGTAAATAGGATCATCATCTATATTTTGTATTTATTACTTGCAATTTTTTTACAATGTATTAAGAACATGTATTAGAGATCTCTCTCCCTTTATCATTCACTTTCTCCTCACTATTATACCTCGTCATTGTGCACAGTATTTCACAGGACACTGTAATATTGTACTTTTATTTATTAATACCCAACTTATTAAAATTTAAGATTGTTTCCAGTCTTTCTGAATAAGAAAAAAAAATGCTACAACGAATATTACTGTGAATATAAATCTTTCCTTACAACCCCAATACTATCAGAATGTGTATTTTCCCAAATGTATGCACAGTTAATATCTATTTTTGTTATAAATTTCTTCTCCTTGATTTGTACACTATTCTCTATGTAATTTATTTCATTAGCAGCCATTTCCATTTTTTCTTTTTAGTTCATATCTTTTCCCATTTGTCTAGTGGATATTTTACTTATTGACTTGTAGGATACTAATCCATTCCTTGTTTTGGTATCAAATTTGTTAATCACTCAATTTTTTATACCTTCATATAAAATGGGCTTCATTTTGCACAATTAGTTATGCATTCAAATATATATATATATTTTTTTCTTGACAGACTTTTGATTTTTTGTATACATAAGAAGGTATTTTCCACTTAAATATTGTAAAATCATTCTTCTGTTTTCTTCTATGGCTTCTATAATTATTTTTTTATATTTTAATTACCCTGGAATTTATATTTGTGTATGATTGCAGAATTCATTTAATTTTATTTTTGCTCCAAATAAACTGTCAAGTATTTTTTCATTATGTATTGACTGCTCTATTAGCTGTTCATGAGAAATACTGTCTGTGTCATATATATAATCCCAGTTAATAATCTATGCATCTGGTTGAGCTCACTTGTTTTTGTTATTCAGTCTGTTTATATTACAAAGCTCAAATATTGAATTTCTATAACTGAATGTTTCAATATGCTTGAAAGCCAATCTCATTTATTGCCATTTATTTAAATTAGGTTACTTTACGGGTTTGTTAATATTTTATAAAATCCTGATTTATTCTGTATACATATCTACATTCCTCTTACAGAATAACTTGGAAAAAGAACACTTTTACAATAATGTTTATTCCTATTATACATACTACTCCCATATATGACTCTTTACATTTCAGTCTAATTTCACTGTTTCATTCTGTTAGTGTTTTACTTAGCTCTTACTAACTTTATTTGTAAGTAGTTGAGAATTTTAAAATATTAGCTGCTTTTTATGAATGAGATATTTAGTATTTTATTTTGTAAGTGATTTATTACTGGTTTATATTAAGTAAATAATTATTTTATATATTTATATGCAGTTATTTTCTTGATCTCTTTTCTTTGAATTTATTAAACTTTAATTTACACTTATGTATTAATGATTTATATCATTTGCCCAAAACACAGTATCTTGTACATGCATGCAATTGTGAATTAAAATTTAAGGTAGAGGGACATCTTGAATGAAAGTATGACAGTTTGATAATGTGGATTACCTAATTTATAGTTGTACCTAAACTAGTCAGGAAGGTCTATTAATATCATTAGGATTTTTGGGTTTGTGGGGTTTTTTTCATATTGATTAACTACCTGAAATATTTTTATGCTTTTTCCATTTAGAACAAAATTTATGACCTACAAAATCTTATCTCTATTTTACTTTTCTATGAATTTCAGAAGAATTTGCTCGTGAATTATGTTGTTCTTTCCAGCTGTTTCCATCTCCCTAGCTGGTTTTAAAACTAAGACAGCATTTTTACTTCTCTGAATCATCACAGTCCTGTGCTCTTATAAATAGAATTTGGACAAATAGTTAGAAGAGCTTTTTACTCCACTAAGCAGTTATTTATCCAGTCTTTCTAGGACATGTAATTTAAAAACTTGTCAATAAAAGGTGCTATGACTAAAACATTTCTAGAATCAACAGTGTAATTTTCTGCCATTATTAGCTAACCCTAGGAATAAAGATGCCCAATTTTACATATGGGATTGAAATAACTTATGATATTGCCTAGTTTTAAAAAATGTCTAAGAGTTTAAATTTTTGCAACTAAAAAAATTAACTTACATAAACATTCATCATTGTAAATATGTGTACTGAGACAAATTGGAAGAAATCTATTTAAAATAGCATAATTAGCTAAGTAGTCACAAAACTATTCTCTGTTTCTATTGTATAGAATATGAAGTCCACATGTTCCTTTCCAGTCAATAATGTAAAATGCTTTTTATAAAGACAGAATAATTTTACCTGAACTTGAACTTCACATATAAATGGAATAATGCATTATATAGTATTTGATGGTATTTTTTTCTTATTTATCATTATAGTTTTATCTCTTTTATTCTGGGTTTTTAAGCATAGCTGTGGTTCAGTATTAATGCTATTTAGAATCCATATAACACATGTTATCCACACTAATATTGATGGACACTGATGGACATTTGATTGTTTCTAATTTCTTAATTATTAGTAACAAATAGATGTGTGTGTAAATTTATTAAGTAGCTCATAGAATACTTTTTTAAAATTTTTTTTATTTATTTATTCGACAGAGATAGAGACAGCCAGCGAGAGAAGGAACACAAGCAGGGGAGTGGGAGAGGAAGAAGCAGGCTCATAGCAGAAGAGCCTGATGTGGGGCTCGATCCCATGACGCCGGGATCACGCCCTGAGCCGAAGGCAGACACTTAACTGCTGTGCCACCCAGGCGCCCCTTAGCATAGAATACTTTTCTTAATGCCTGTGCATCTTCTAAATGTATATTTTACTATAACGGATTGGTTAAAATATAACATTCAGATGGAATGGGAAAATAGTGATAATTAAAACTTTAAACTCATTGTATTTATTATTACACCCATGTCTTTTAGGTCCTAAGAAGCGAAATTAGTCCCCTTCCTATCAGACATCATTAATTTATTCTTTACATCATACATGTATTGTTAAAACATTGTTCCTTGTAGTTTTGCTTAATTTAGAAGACAGTTATGATTTTCTGTAAATTTATTGAAGTACATAAATGAATAGGAAGAGAATAAGCATCGGGAATAAAGGCATTGAGAAAATACAGATTGGCATGATATATTACATTTATTTTAAATATTATAATTATTTTTAAATATTATTTTAAAATTATTATTATATTAATAAATGTGTAATGCAATGTATTAGAAGTTATAAATAGTATGACAATTTAAGGTTTAATGTAATGGTCATTTATCATAAAATTTACCTTTCAGGCTTGTAACTAAACCAGAAATACATAGGAGAAAGGCCTCTTGTGGTAGTGGTTACTTCTGTTAACAGAATTCCTCATAATAATAAAAATAATAGATTAAGATGCTATCATAGTAGATTCTAAATAATTTTGAGAAAGACTAAAATAATTTAAGCAGTTACTGAATTTTAAATTAAAATAACAATTTTCCCCTAAGTCTTGACTCAAGTTGTTCCTTTTCAATAATTTATATAAATAATTTATTTTATTCCTCAAACAACACTGTAGAATTGCTAATGGCCCCCAGCAAGTAAATTATAGGACTGGGCAGTTTTAGTTTACCACCCACACTCTTTTTGACTATAATACCCTGCCTCTGGATTTTTATCCTATATTCATGTCTCCAAAACACTCCCAGTACTCTAGATCTGATCACATCCATGAATCAACACTATGTCACACTCTTAAATTCCAAACCTTTGGTCATGGTCATCATCTTTTTGTAATAACTATGTCTTCCAATTTCTCTGCTTTTGTCTTAAAGCAAGATCATTTTCGTAGGCACTGGAGATGGAGAAAATCATAGGGTCATTTATAAACTAATCCTTGTCTTCTATCTCAATTTCACAAAGTTAAAAGATGCTTTTTGGGGAAAAGTATATTAAATATATTTTCATTAGCATTACTGGAATACTAACATTAAAATTAAGGTAATTTATTTTAGTCTGACTAATCTACACAGCACCAAAATGTATATGACACTGTGCTTAAGTGGTGCAGAAATACATTTTTAAAAACAACCTTGTCGTTGAGAAGTTTATTATCTTGCAAAGGATGGATATAAGTAAAACAGAGAGTTACGATAAGAAAGGATGCAAGGAGATCTCAACCATTTCTAGCATTTGGGGTGGGGAAGGGATGTTGGCAACTGATCATTAAAAACTTGGCAAAGTTGCCTTCTAAGTTTTACTAAAGGCAAATGCAAGAAACCTAATGTCACTATATCGCTATTTTCCCATAATCAGGGGGAAAATTCTCTACTAAACTTTGTCTAATGTAGGAGATCACAGAGGATAACACTGGAACAAATATCACAGTATATGAAGTTTACATATAACACCAGGCAACACTGATGAGCAGTTGGGGAAGTGAGATGGGGAGGGAAAGAAAGCCCCCCAAAATACATTATGAAGCAAGTCATCACTGTGGGGGAAGGAAAAAAGAAAAGAGAAAAGCTTAATCCCACTGTATAAGTATGGGGAAATAGAGTAGAACATGCTTTGTTATTCCACCAACAAGACAAGTAGTCTGGGACATCAACCAAATCAATGTCTGCCATTTGTTGAGAGCTGCTTCTGGGAACATGAACACTCTGATCATTGCTGCTTGCCCTGCACAAAGCTTTAGCAAGCTGAAAAATCTTAACAGGTGATATCCCTCTTTTGTAGTGACGGGTCAAGATTCAATAGCTTTTGGTGGAAGGCTGTCCAAGATGGAAGCATAAAAAACCCTGAATTCAACACACAAATATACCTACATATAGAGCAATTCCTCCTAAAGAAGAACTAGGGGCTGACTGAACAATTTCTGCACAGCAAATAGAATGACCATAGAAAGGTAGGAGAAATGCAGACACAGTAACAAGAACCTGGCCCCTGATGCAGCAACCTACATTAGGAAGAAATATCACTGAGGGGCTTATACACAGATATGACCTCCCTAGGGCACAATGGAAAAAAAAACCATCAGTGTAAAGGGCAACTGGACTGTAGGTGAAGAAGATCTGTTTACTAACTCTGGAGTGTCTGCTAAATGGTGGGGGGAACCACTGGAACTCTCTTCTGCAGGGTTGGAGGCACCAGCAAGGGTCACTTTTTATTCAACCTCATATTAGAAGTTCTAGCCAGAGAAACTAGGCAAGGAAAAAAAAAAACTAAAATAAAAGGCATTCATATTGGTAAGGAAGAATTAAAATTGTCACTATTTGCAGATGACATGATATTATATTAAAAAACCCTAAAGACTCCACCAAAAATTATCAGAATAAATAAATTCAGTAAAGTCACAGGATACCAAATTAACATGCATTAGTTGGTGTTTATTAGTTTCCACTAATAAAAGGTATCAGAAATTAAGAAGACAATCCCATTTGCAAATGCATCAAAAAGGATAAAATATATAGGAATAAATTTAACCAAGGAGATGAAAGACCTATACTCAGGAAATTATAAGACAATGACAAAAGAAATTGAAGATGACATAAATAAACAGTAAGATATTCCATGCTCACAGATTGGAAGAATTAATATTGTTAAAATGTCTGTACTATCCAAAGCAATCCACAATTCAATGCAATCCCTATCAAAACACCAACAGTATGTTTCACAGAACTATGAGAAAGAATTCTAAAATTTTCATGGATCCACAAAACACACTGAATAGTCAAAGCAATCTTGAGAAAAAAGGACAAAGCTGGAAGTATCACAATCCCAGATTTCAAGCTATACTACAAAATACAGTAATCAAAAGTGTGTGGTACTGACACAAAAACAGACATAGATCAATAGAATCAAATAAAAAGGCAAGAAAATAATGCATGTAGGACATTAATCTAGGATAAAGGAGGCAATAATTTACAGTGGGGAAAAGATAGTCTCTTCAATAAATGGTGAATAAATGAAAAACTGGACAGCTGCATGCAAAAGAGTGAAACTGGACCACTATCTTACACCATATACAAAAGTTAATTCAAAAGGAATTAAAGACTTGAATATAAGATCTGAAGCCATAAAATTATATTAAAAGAAAATATAGACAGTAAACTCTATTACACCAATCTTTACAATATATTTTTTGGACCAGTCTTCCCAGTTAAGGACAACAAAAGCTCAAATAAATGACATTGCATCAGACTGAAAAGCTTTTGCACAGCAAAGGAAACCATCAACAATATGAAAAAGAAATCTACCAAATAGGAGGAGATACTTGCAAATCATAACATCTGATAAGGAGTTAATATCCAAAATATATAAAGAATTTACACAACTTAATGTCTCCAAAAAAAAAAAATAACTCAGTTTAGAAATGGACAGAGAACTTGAACAGGTATTTTTCCAAAGAAGACATACAGATGCCCAAAAGGCACATGAAGAGAAGCTCAACATCACTAATCACCAGGGAAATGTAAATCAAAACCACAAGGTGACACCACATCACAATGTCAGATTGGCTATTATCAAAAAGACATAAAATAAGGGTTGGCAAGGATATGAAGAAAAGGGAACCATCATACACTGTTGGTGGGAGTATAAATTGTTATACCATAATAGAAAACATAGACGTTCCCCCAAAAAATTAAACACAGAAATCCCTCATGATCCAATAACTCAACTTCCAGGTATTTATCCAAAGAAAATGCAAACACCAATCTGAAGAGATATATCTATCTTCATGGCAGTATTATTTATAATAGTTAAGATAAGCAATGCAAGTGTCCATTGACAGATGAGTGTATAAGGAAGATGGGACATATATATACAATGGTATATTATGTGGCCAAAAAAAGAATAAAATCTTGTCATTTGTTACAGCATGGATGGACCTAGAAAATATTACGCTAAGGGAAATGATTCATAAAGAGAAAGACAAGTATCATATGATTTTACTTTTATGTGAAATCTAAAAAAACAAAATAAAACAAAAAAAGAAACAAACTCATAGTTACAAGAAACAAATTTGGTTAACAGAGGGAGGACAGGTTGCAGGGGATGAATAAATGAACGTAATTAAGAGGTACAAACTTTCAGTTATAAAATAATAAGTCATGAGGATGAAATGTACAGCATAGGGAATATAGTCAATAATATTGTAATCATTTTGTATGATAACAGATGGTAACTATACTTATAATGAGGATCATATAATGTGTAAAAATATTGAATCACTATGATGCCTACATGAAAAAAATAGAATATTGTATGTCAGTTATAGTTCAATAAAAAAACCTTGAATATGAAAGATGCAATAACTTTTCCTTTACCTTAGAAAAGATAGTTCAGTATAACATATTTTAATTGACTCCTATAAATTTTACCAATGTAATAACATCTGAATATTTGTCAGATGTTTCTTTCACCCTCTGATTTCCATATATCTAATCATGACATCAAGCTAGAGGACATACAACTCCTTGTTTGCCAGGTCTATTCAACATTATGTCATACATGAGGCCTCAACCTTGGCCCTTGTCCTATATTTGACCTACTCAGTCCAGTCTTAGCAAAGAATCCTGCTCAGCCATTCCCTTGATCTTGATACTTCATCACCTTGGTCTCCCTTCAGCAAGAATCCTATTAGGTTGGTTTAGCAAAATTTCTCCTATCCTGGATGTCTCTTCTTAGTAATTTTCTATCCATTGTTTATCTCACACTACTCCTTTGCTGTAAAATCCCTATTTGCCTTTGCTATATTCAGAACTGAACTCAGTTCTATACTGAAATCTCTTTCCCTTACTAAAATAATTACTGAAAAAATTCTGTCTTTGATGCTTTAACTAATGTCAAGCTCTGGCTATCTTAGACAGTTACCTTCTATGGAATATGGTCAGGTGGTATATTATCTGGTTTACCTAAAAAAAAAATCCACTAAATGCATATTTTGATGCTCCTTCAGTCTTTTTTCAAACAGTTCCAAAATTTCCACCTTGTTTACTATATGCCATATTTTTTCAGGTTTCTAGGAACTAATCCAGAAGGATATTAGGAATCATAACAGTCTTTCTAAATCATAAGCAAGTCCCCATATCAAAAACTGTCCACTCTCCACCTGTATATTCTATGTCCTAACTCTGATTCAACACCCTAAAGGTTCATTCCCATGCATTTCTCCCATTTTCTGCCAGGAGATCTTAACCAGGTCCAGGAGATTCTTTAAAGTATAATGCTTCCCCTCCAAAACAGGGAAAATGCTACTCAATTTATTAGTTTAAACCAGAAGTGCTCAAAGTATGCCATGCATCAGAAATATCTAGAAGGCTTGTTAAAATACAGATTGATGGCCCTTTCTTCATTACTAAGTTCGAGACGGGCCCTAAGAATTGACTTCCAGTATATTTTCAGGTGTATCTGATGCTGCTTATCTACTTTATAAATTACTTGAGTCAAAGGAATGAGAGAAGGTGGGGGCAAATTAGGAACGCAAACATTTTAAAGGCATCTGCTTGAGGTGACTCCTTTTCACAGCACACAAGAGAAGGGAATTTAACTATTCTCATAATCATATCTTGTGCTAATTTTTTAGCATGCTCTGCCTTCCAGGAGATGAAGGTATCTTTAAATGCTGCCATAGAGGGGTTCTGGATTCACACCATACTGCTGTAATTCGATATTAAATTGGTTGTTAGCAGCTGACCTGCTGTAATTTTCTTTTTCTCAATGTTTCAATGGGAGATAAAAGCGATCCCTAAACCCCATTTTAAAGGGGGCGAATCAGGAACTTCCTATTCTATCTTTTGCCTGGAAATAACATATCATTTATCCTCATGTTGTATTGTGCAAAGAAAATCACATGTCAAACATAACTTCAACAGTTTGAGAAGTTTAATCCTAAAAATGCCTGAGGAGTTCTGGAAATATTTGGCAAAAAATATTAATGACAATGTTTCATGCTTCTCTACACTAAATATTTGCTCCACTATCCTCTCTCTCATTCTCACACACGCATGCACACACACTCACAATCTCACTACAAAAGACTATCCAATTTCTTGTCCATTCACGCCATTAAACTCAAAATCCTGGATCAATTTCTTAGTGATCTATGGCAGTTTTTTCATCAAATGATGAAGGCTTAAGACATGAAAGCAAGGAATTTCAATTAGTAATATATTTGATATTATTCATGCACAAATATCCTGCCTAGACACCTGAAAATAACTATATTCAACTCGGAATAATTTTATAAGTGAAATGGTAGGTTACTATGGTTTAGGTAAGGGTTTGGATTAAGTGCTCCCAGGAAATTCTCTTCTCAGAATCCTTTATACAAAATCCAAGAAACATGCCCAGTCCTCTCTGGTGACCTCATTATCTTCCCAATGTGTGTCTGAGGTGAAGAATGATTTTGTCAATCACTGTCCTGAAGGACCAGTTTGGGCTCTGTGAGAGGATCTCTTTTTATCTTTTAGGTCTTTGATCTTCATGGGGTGCAATTATCAGGCCACTGACTCTTCTGTCATTTTTGTCTTTAGGGAAATACCTGCAAGCTTCAATTTTCAGATACACTGTAATTCAGACTTTCCTTTATTTTACTTCATGACAGTGGTTTAAATTTAGGTGTACCACTATTTAATAACTATTTTATCAAACTATGTTTGTTGTCATGCTTTAATTGTGTAAAGTGAGAACTGTTTACGTATTTTATTTTGTTCCCAGAGCAACAGAAAATATGGGAACAAATGAAATGCTTCTTCCTGACCCTCTACATTTTGCTGGAAGCCTTGCCATTTCTTTTTGAAGGGATTCATGTTTTACTAGTCAAACAAAAGATACCATGCCAGCAAAAGTCACTTTTTAGCAGTACTCAAATGGCAGTACTTATGAGATAGCGATTACAGACTTTGGGTTACTCATCTTTCTAAGAGGTTAAATCATCAGCACAACTTACAAATTATAACCACTCAGCCATATTGTATGAGAGAATTTTACTATGCAACAAAATAGTACCTACTATGCGACTCAACAATTCCCTTTTTTGTAGTTACCCAGAAGAAAGAAAAATATATATCCACAGAAGTTGTAGATGAATATTCATAGAAACTTTGTTTGTAATAGCCCCAAACTGTAGATAATTGAATTGTTCATGAACAAATAATCACATTAAGTTATATGTACTTAATGGAACACTATACAGCGATCAAGAAGAATGGACAAATAGTACATGCCACAAGATGGAGGGCTCTCAAACATTATACTGAGTGAAAAAAAGGAGCTACAAAGGAGCACATACTGTATAATAAGATTTAAATAAAGTAATAGAAAATTCACACATGAATAATGACAGAAAGCAGATTAGTTGCTACCTGGTCCTGACCCAAAGGAGGTCTTTGACTGCAAAGCGACATAAGGGAACTTTTGTGCATGATGGGAATGTTCTATCTGGATGATGGCTGTTGTTCCACAGACATAAAGAGTTAAATGTGGCATTAGAGTGTAATCTTTCAGACAGAGCAACTAGATAGTGGAGTCAGAAATATGGGCAGTATTTTCAACAAAAGTAGGTGGGAAAGTATGCATACTTATCCCAAAATTCCAACAGAGAAGAATAAACCACCAACAGCCATAAAATATGCATTGTTGTCAATATCTTTGTGGGAAGAAAAATAAGTCTCTAATGGATTTGTGAGGAGGAAAACACCAACATTAACAATTAATATTTACTGAAAAAATGCAACAGGAAAATTTGAAAATAGCATTTAAACATGACAAAGAGTCAATACCAGGTGACTTCAAGAGGCCTTTGGTAAAAATGACCAAGGGCTGAAGCATTCAGTCCTACTAACTTTCAAAACAGGTGCCATTCTTGTACAGGGCCATGAATTGAGAAACAAGTGCGTTCAAATTAATCAGAAAAGAAACAAAAAATGATAGAAGGCCATATTTGTTTTAGTTCTTTGAAGAAAGCTGTTGGTTTTCTGATAGGGATTTCATTAAATCTACAGATTGCTCTGGTAGTATGGACATTTTAACAATATTTGTTCTTTCTATCCATGAGCATGGAATGTCTTTCCATTTGTGTCAGCTTCAATTTCTTTCATCAATGTTTTATAGTTTTCAGAGTACAGGTTTTCACTGCCTTGGTTAAGTTTATTCCCAGGTATTTTACTAATTTGGGTGCAATTGTAAATGCAATTGTTTTCTTAATTTATCTTTCTGCTGTCCCATTATTAGTGTATAGAAAGCAATGGATTTCTGTATATTGTTTTTGTATCCTGCAATCTTACAGAATTTATTTATTAGTTCTACTAGTTTTCTCGGTAGTCTTTTGGGTTTTCTACGTATAGTATCATGTGAGCTGGTTCTATTTTATGTTTTCTATCTCTTTGTTGAGGGTCTCACTGAGGTCCTCCACTCTTTTCTCAAGTCCAGTGAGTATCTTTATGACCTTTACTTTAAATTCCCTATAAGGCACATTATTTATCTCCATTTATTTTTTATTTTTTAGCTCTTGCTGTGATTTTGTCCTGTTCTTTCATTTGGGTCATATTCCTCTGTCTCCTCATTTTGTCTAACCCTGGGTTTCTATGTGTTAAGAAAGTCAGCTATCTCTCTTGCTCTTGAAAAGCAAGTGGGGCGCCTGGGTGGCACAGCGGTTAAGCGTCTGCCTTCAGCTCAGGGCGTGATCCCAGCGTTATGGGATCGAGCCCCACATCAGGCTCCTCTGCTATGAGCCTGCTTCTTCCTCTCCCACTCCCCCTGCTTGTGTTTCCTCTCTCGCTGGCTCTCTCTATCTCTGTCAAATAAATAAATAAAATCTTTAAAAAAAAAAAAAAGAAAAGAAAAGCAAGAAAGTAGTGGCCTTATGAAGAAGAGGTCCTATAGTGCCATGCAGTGCAACATCCTCTCTTCACTGGAAACGGGCACTTCAGGTGTATCTCCAATGTGTGTTGTGTGTACCCTACTGTTGTGGCTGAGCTGTGTTTGCCTTCAGTCCAATTGTCTGCAATGGTTCTCTTTGACTGTTGTGGGCAAGGCTTGGTCTTAGTGTTGTTAGCCTGGGGCCTTGGGCTGGAGCTGACTCAGACCAGGCATTTGTCAGAGATGCAATATCACCAAACTACAGGATGCTTTTCTGTGTTGTCCCCTGAGAAGTTTCACTGATGGGTAGGGCCAGTAGTCAGACCTTATTTCTGCCCCCCAGCGCACTGCTGGGGCCACATTTGGACTGGATAAGAGTCACTTTGGAGTGGTGTTATCCCATTGGGGCTGCTTACACACTGCCAGGTTTGTGGTACCACTTTGGATGGCTTCTGGCCAAGGGCATATTGGAGGAGGTGGGTTCATGGGAGAACATGGGGGACAGGGTGTGTGATATAAGTAAGGTCAGCACCAGTCTGCTGCAGGAAGGGGCCTACAGCTGCCCATGAAAACTCCTGCCCATTCTTGGATAGAAGGAGTATTCCCTCAATTGCTGGGCATTATGTTAGCAACCTAGGTGGCAATTGTAGGCACTGGTTCCTACAGGTGTCTGTATACCTAGGCTGGGGTGGTGAAGGAGGGAAATGGCATCTGCCATCTTTTTTGTTCTTGGAGAAGTCCTTCAAAGATCTCTGCCCCTCCAGAACATGCTCTAAGATTAGTAAATACATCTTCTTATATGGCTCTGGCATTTTCAAATTGTTGTTTCTATATTATCTCTCAGTGGAGCTGTTTGTTGTGCTATCTCTTTAAGGTCAGGGACTCTGCCCTCTTGGCTCTCCCAGACCCAAGGCCACCAAATTTTAAACTTCCAGGTTATGAACCCTGTTGAGTGAGCCCCTTTGGTTTTCAAAGCCAAATGTTATGGGGATTTGTCTTCCTCGTGCCTGGGGTGTTTGGTGTGAGGATGTTTCTTTCCCTTCTCCATGCCTGTGGTATCTCTCCCACCCACAGACAGTCCCATGCATCTGTTAAGCTCCAGACCCTGTGTCCATCCTTACTATCCTCTTCAATGTGGCCTCTTTTCTACATTTATCTGTGGAGAGTCTGTTTCTCATATTTCTGGAGGCTAGAAATCCTATACCCATGTGCCAACATGTTTGGGTCCTTGGTGAGGGCTCTCTTCCTGGTTTGCAGGTCAATTTTGAGTCCTTATATGGTGGAAGGGGGGACACCAAGAGAAATCAAGCTCTCTCATATATCTTGTTATAAGGACACTAATGCCAATATGAGGGCTCCACTCTCATGACCTAATTAACTCTCAAAGGCCCCGTGTCCAGTTAGTATCACATTGGGGATTAGAGTTTCAACATATGAATTTTGGGGAACACCCACATTCAATCCATAGAAATATCCTTATTATATTTCTCAACACATAAATCCATAGAATTAGAGTATAACTATATTTCACATCTAATGAACACATATAGACATTATTTATCAATTGCAGTTGGCAAAAAAACCCACCAGACATGCTCCTGATAATCTTGTCAAAGATCACATATAGTTTTGTTAAAAATGTAGATGATAGGGGCACCTGGGTGGCTCAGTCAGATGAGTGTCCAACGCCTGGTTTCAGTTCGGGTCATGATCTCACGGGTCATGAGATCAAGCCCGGGGTCAAGCTCTGTGCTCAGTGGGGAGTCTGCTTGGGATTCTCTCCCTCTGCCCCTCCCCCACTCGTGCTCTTTTGCACTCTTTCTCAAAAAATAAATCTTAAAAAAAAAGTAGATAATATTAAAATTAGAATGATCGTTTCTCAGTTTTTTAAAGCTCTACATGAATTGTTCCTTTTGTTACCTCTCTGACCTCAACTTTGATTACTTTCCCTTTAGTTCTTTTTCTTCATGCTTCACCGACTTTTTGATCTTCACCAAATACAGACAGGTAAACTCCTATCTACCTCAGGGCTTTTGCTCTTGCTTGCACATCCCACTGATATAATGGAGTTTAAAGGAACCTTCCTACTTCCTTAAGGTTTTTACATAAATTAGATTCCTTTGCATGCATAACATTACTGCTCTGTGCTTGATATATTTCTTGATGCTCACGAACACTCAACTCTCTAGATATTTACTTGTGTATCTTCTGTTTACTTCACTGTAATGTAAACTCCATTAGGACAGGATTTTTTGTCTATTTATTACTGTAACCTGTGCCTGGGTACAAAGTACAAGCTTAGTGAATATTTAATATATAAATAAATGAATGAATGGGTGAAGTGACATGTGGCATGAAGTACAAGGATAAATTTTTAGGAAAAAATATTATCAAGTTTGAGCTACTTGTGGAACATGGAAATAAAGATGTGCAGTACCTACCTACAAATACGTAGACTTAATAGAGCCTTTAAATTTAAGTGAGGTATTCATTAAAGAAAATATTCAATTTTACAGTCTCAAACTAGCTACAAGGAATATAGAAGTAAATAAATATAGGCAGACTATGCCTCTATCAAACTTATATTAAGGCTTTCTTTGTACGGATAATAAAGTCTTTGTAATAAATGTGGTTACCTGGTAGGCAGGATGTGTAATGCAATAATAGCTAAATATCAAAACATATCCATGGGAAATAAAAACTTTTAGGAGAGAGAAACATAATATTAAAAGTGACAAAAAGTACAGGCAAAGAAAAAATTGTAAAAATTAAGCTCTCTGTAGTGAAAGAGAAGATTTAAAGAAGAGTGTACCTAACAGTGCCAAATACTGCAGCAGGATTAAGTAGGATGAGAACAAAACCCAGGGATTGGATTTATTGATGAGGAATTCATTAGTAATTGTAGCAAAAGCTCTTTCTATGTAGGCATAGAGATATGGGCCAGATTTAATGCACTGGGGAATCAGGCAGAAATAGAGACATTGACATTAACTGTTTCAGTCACTGATTTTTATCATGAAAGGAAAGAAATAGGCATGACATTGTGGGTAAGATAGTTTCAAAGGAAGTATTTTTATCTTTTTTTCTTTGCTTTTTTTTGTTTATTTTTTTTTAACATGGGAAAGACTAAAATGTGGACTGACTGAGGAAAAAACACACTGAGGAAAGAGAAAGTAAACAGACAGGAAGAATAGCGCTGAAGGTCAAGGTCAAGAGCAATGTGACAAAGCCTTAATGAAGGTCAATCTTCCTCTGAATAAGGAGGAATATCAGGATAACTAATCCTAAAGGAAAGGAAAATTTGTAGGTCAGGAACATGTGTATATCTGAAAGATTGCTTCAAAAATAATTTATCAAAAAAGAATTGAAATGGTATATTTGTGATATGTCCAGTCATTTTATTTTGGGTTATATTTGTGAATACTATTTCCTTTGAATACTTTCTAGACTCTAAAAAGTAACTGTCACAATTCTAATGAAAACAGCCATTGCTATCTGGTGGGGGATGGAATACAGATTAGACTTCTCTAATTTTGTATATTATTCTAAAAGTCTCAATGGAAAGTTATCACCCTCAGTTTTACAATGATACCACAGAGCAAGTCAATATAAGTTGTATGATGTTACTGCAGAGCAGGTATTGAGAATTACTGCAGTCATAAGAAATTGTGAATAAATGTGTTAACACAAGCAGGATGTGGTGAGAATCAGAGAAGGGCTTCATGGGGATCCTGCAAATCTGGCCCATATCAGGGAAGTTCTAATCAAGGGAATAGGGTAGGAAATGTATTTAAAATAATAGAATGGAAATGGTGACGTATTATTGCATTCTCAGGTAGACAGAGTTAGAGGAGGCTGATTTTCTGGATTTTGTTGGGCAGAGGATGGGGATCTATCTCTAGGATCTTTGGATGTAAGTACATTTTAGGAAGGACAGCCCTGCTTAAAAAGAATCAGACTTAAGATATTAAATGTGCACTTTAGTTGTGATTTTATAAGATATTACTCTAACAAAACACATAATACAAACTGTTATGGCTGAATTTTGTCCCCACAACCAAATTCATTTGTTGAAGTCCTAAATTCCAGTATCTCAGAATATCACTGTTTACAACAATACAAACACTAAAGAGTTGATTAAGTTATAATGAATACTTTAAAATATGTTCTAATCCAATTTGATGGTAACTTTATTTAAAAAAAAAGAAAAAGAAAGAAAATTTGGACACACAAAGTGACTGCAGGGATTTAAGTGCACAAAAGAAAGACCATGTGAAAACACAGTGAGAAGATGGCCATCTACAAGTCTAGGACAGAGACCTCAGAAGCAGTCAAACCTGCTAATATCCTTATCTTAGACTTCTGGACTTCTGAATTGAGAGAAAATAAATGTCTGTTGTTTAAGGAACCCCGTCTGTCGTATTTTCTTATGTCAGCCTTAGCAAACTAAAATACAAAACATCTTAAATTTTCGATGAATACTTCAAATCCTTCTGTTGGATAATATTGGTAATGACAAAGTAATAATAGTTACGAGAAGGGTAAGAGTTGTACAATTAGTAAAATCTAATATTTGTCAAGATATTACACTAAAACCTTACATGAATTACTGTTATACTCATTTTATGGACAAAGATTAAATAATTTCCCCAATGTCACAAAAAGTAGTGGCAGAACCAGCAGCTGTCATTGATAAATTGATTTCCTAGAATCTCACATTTTTTGAAAGTTGACTTGAGTAGCATAAAGATAACGTATTAATAACATATAATAGTTTGGAAAAGAGAGTGACAGAAAATTGATATATTGGGGAGGATAAAATGTGAATCAAATAAAAGAACATTTAAGGGCCATTACACAACATATATGTTCTAATTGAAAAATAAAATTTCTGACAGCTTTTCAGTCTATATCCCCCGGAGCAGATACAGATTAGATGAAAAGTTATATTCAACCAAAATTCTGCTTGTCAACCTGGTAATAATGACATGAGAAAAAGTCAAGGAAATCAAGTGTATATACAAAGGAATGTTTATAATTACTTACCATGAAATTTAAACTGGAGAACTGTAGACACATAGGAGGTGAGAAACATTGAAAAAGTGGGAAGGTAAGTGTCTTGATGGTTACAGTGAAGTATAAGGATTTTTAAGATTTAATATAAGGAATGAGCTGGAATGGTAGAAGGTGGTAGGTTAGGAAGTTGGGTGTATAAAGTTACAATTATAGAGGGTTTGTTATGATAAGTACTGATAATTTATGGGTTACATATCTACAAGTAAGGGACTGAGAAAGGATGGAGTCCAAGACCTTTAGAGGAAAGCAATCCAAAGTACTGAAAGACTAGACCTTAGAAATGTCATACACGTGTATTATATCACATCACACCAAGAATTAAGACAGGAGTACTACTGGAGAGAATAGATTTATCTAGGAGTGAAACATCCCGAAAAGGGAGAAATATGCAAGGATGAATGGGTGACTGTAGCAAGAGTTAGTGGGCAATATGGTCTTATTATAGGAGATTCAAAGGTGTGTGTGTGTGTGTGTGTGTGTGTGTGTGTGTGTGTGTTCCCATGAGTAAGAAAAATTGGTTTGAAAGAAGCTGCTTAGAGTTGCCACTTGAAAGGTATTGAGGGGAATTAGTGTCCCTAGGGGAGAGTCAGGTTTTTATTAAAGAAAGAAGGTGAAAGCAAAAGAAACATATGGAGAAAAATTTAAAATATACAGGGTTTTGTGGGTAATGAATCATAAATTCCAGAGTATAATACAACTAGGGGGAAGTTATAGAAGGGGAAATGATAAGAAAAGAATAGGGCTACATAGATTATGAGATGGTGGTTGACTTGGACCTTGGTATTCTTGGTGTGGCTGCCACAATCAAGCATAAAAAGCAAGTTGGTACTGATTCTAGTGGACTCAAGACAGAGTACAGCAAAGGTCTAAATAAGAAAGGATTGGAAGGCATGGGTTTTAGTTGATACTGAAAGACTTGAAAATACAGACAATGACCAGACTTTATATAAAAGTAGAACTCTAACTAACAACCTGCAGTAAACTCCCCAAGACACCAACCCCTCAATCTGCAATAAACATCCCAGGAAGCCAGCCTAGGAATTGAGACTGCTATCTCAAGTAACAGTCCAGGAAGCCAAACAATAACCCCTGAAATTATTAGCCTCAAATGGCCAGGATGTGATTAATAACTGACAGCTTTTCTAATTTTTGTCCCACTTCTACCAAAGAAATGAAATATTCACCTAAAACCAAATCACATGGGATGCCCTTCTAGTTTGCCTTCCTACAACCTTTTCATGACAAACATCTCCAATCAGGGCAATGCACAAAGTCTTCCTTTTTTTTCCCACTATAAAGCTTTTCTTCTCTGCCTACTTTTGAATCTTTTCCAAAACACAAGTGATCACGGCTCACTCTTTTGCTCTATCCTTTGTTTATTCAAAAATAACAATGAAGGTAGATGCATTAGGGGAGTCATGGTCTTAATCTCTGGTCTAGTATAATGTTGAAACATTTGAGGTCAAGCTCTTACTCCAAGGTCAAGATCTTACTCCATGTGTATGTGTACCATCTTATTCCTGGTTGATGGACTTCAGGGTTTTCAGGAAGTTGAATATACTCCCATTTTAGCTTCCCCCTACCCCCAATCTCTGTGTTAACTTCTTAAGGTAATTTAAGTCCTTGCTCCAGACATCCCAGCCTCTATCTAACTACAAAATTTTATACTGCCATCTATCCCTTGCCCACTTTTCCAATAATCATCCTTATCTCTTATATTACTTCTTAGGCTAATTTGTGTTGTACCCTTTCCAAGCCAGAATGCAACATCTTCAAGGATAGAAAGCATTTTTTTCCTTTATTAATGATTAAATTCTAAGGGCCTAAATCAATGCCTGGCAAAAGTCACTTGATAAATATGGTTTGAATCAATAACACAATGATAACATTTATGCAGAGACATTTTCTCATGATCAAAACCTTCCCAAACATGAACTCTATCATAATTTTCAGGACCCACTTTGTTGAAATCCATAACAAAGATTTGCTTCTTCATAAACTAGGTTCAGCTAATGTCTCCAGTAACTAAGGACTGATATTGCATTAATTTTTAAATACATAATTATAACCTAAAATGGTATCTGGATAAATGTGATCATTAAATCTACTTCAGCAATTCCTTTTGTTTTACATCTCTGAAATTCACAGTAATAATAATGGCATCTCTCCAACTTTCCCATACAGAATGGGAAAACCACTTTCTTAACTAGGTTTTTTTTTTGTTGTTTGTGTCAACACCCCCCTCCTTCTATGATTAACATTTTTATTGGTTCATTTACCTCTAATTTTGAAGAAGTTATTTTCAAATGTGCTGTCTCTTGCTAAGAGATCCTTAAGTAAATTTAAAGCTTCTGACAGCAAATTTTTCAAGATTTTTTTTTTGCCTAAAAATCCCTACATAGTTTTAAACAGGCAGACAGTATAGTTTTTTAAAAAATTTTATTTTGTAACTTTTTTCAACACAGTATGCTAAAATATAATGATAATTGTTAATGGCTGAATTGTGTCTCCCCAAAATTTTCATGTGGAAGCCCTAAACCCCAATACCTTATAATGTGATTATGTTTAGAAATAAGGCATTTAAAGAGATAATTTATGTTAAATGAGATTGTATGGGTAAGTTCTAGTAAAATGTGACTATATTTATAAGAAGAGGAATCACCAGTGGTGCACAGGCACAGAATACAATCCATGTGAGGACACATCAAGAAGGCGGTCATCTGAAAATCAAGGAGAGTGGTCTTAGAAGAAATCAAGCCTGCCAACGCTGGTCTTGGACTTCTAGTTTCCAGAACTAAGAAAATAGATTTCTGCTGTTTAAGCCCGTAGTCTGTAATATTTTCTATGGCAGATCTAGCAAATAAATACAATAATAGTTTCATTTTTTCACCTCAATGATAGTCTATTGCCAAAGTAAATTATGGAAAAAGCGAGTAAAAATTTCTAGTGATAATTATTTCTAACTCATTTCTAACTCATGCTTCTCTTTTATTAATAGCATGCCACCACCTTTATTCATGCAGTACCAAAAACATCAGCAATAGTGGCTGCCATTTTTGTAAACATAGCTCTATGCCAAATGCTGTTTTTAATATACTTTATCTGGCTGTTGTGAACTGAATTGTGTCTCCCCAAAATTCATATATTGAAGAACTGACCTCAACGTGACTATTTGGAGACAGGGTCCCTAGGGAGGTAATTAAGTTCAAACAGAGTCATAATGGTGGAGTTCTGTTCAATAGGACTGATATACTTACAAGGAATGAAAAGACACCAGAGTGCAAGTGTGCTGCATGGTCACTCACTCTCACTTGCTCTCTCTCTCCCCCTCCCCGCTAAATGTATACACAAAGAAAAGGCCATGTGAAGACATAATGAAAAATGACTGTCTTCAAGATGAGGAGAAAGAACTACCAGATATCAACCCTGCTGGCATCTTGAACTTGCATTCCAGCATTCAGAACTGTGAGAATTTAAACTTGTTGTTCAAGCTAACCAGTCTGTGCTTTTTGTTATGACAGCCCAGGTTGAGAAAACAGATTATGGTATCATAAATGGTTTGCTGCTGTAATAAATATTAAAAATGTAGCAGTGGCTCTGGAATTGTATGATGGCTAGAGACTGCAAGAGTTTTGAGATGCATGCTAGAAAAGTCTAGATTGCCTTGAAGGGACTGTTGGTAGAAATATGGGTGTTAAATATGATTCTATTGAGGGTTTAGAAAGAAAAGGGCAGAGTGTAGAGAATGTATCATCTTAGAAGATACATATATCATAATGAACAAAATGGCATAGAAATGGGAACATTAAAAGTGCTTCTGATCTCAGACAAAAATGAGGAACATATTGGAAATGGGAGGAAAGATAACTATTGCTATAAAGTAGCAAAAAAAACCTGGCTGAATTGTGTTCTAGTGCTTTGTGGAAGGCAGAACCTATGAGTTACTACCTTGGGTATTTAGCAGAGGTGATTTCTCAGCAACAAGTATTCAAAATATGTTTTGATTTCTCCTTACTATTTAGAGTAAAATCCAACAAGAAAAAGATAACTTGAAGGAATTGTTAAGCAAAAAGGAGTCAGAAATGAAGATCTGTAAAATTCGCAGCTTATCCATACTGCAAAAAATGAGAACACATGCTCTGGAGAGAACACAAAGGGTATGGCTGAACAGTAATGCCATAAAAAGATTACCCATAAATTTAATCAGCCATTTTGGCTGAAGCCAGGAAGAGAGATGGGGTTATATTAGCAGAAATATTACCTGCTTAAACTAAAGAGACTAAAAGTGGGACAAAATGAACTAGGCTGTCAGATTTCTGGAATCCTCTAAGATGAGTCAATGGAGCTGTGGCCAAGAACATGTTATCCTTAAAGAAAACGGAAGAATGACCTTAAAAAGCAGTAGTAAGGGCTGGCAGTCTCTTCTTTAGTTTTAGAGAACAAGAACACCTTGTTTTCAGGAGAATAGGCTGCCAACAGTCCAGGGCCTGAGGAATAGGGTTGCCTATTCAGAGATGTTTGAGCAACACTGCAATCTCAGTGGGAGGAAAGGGGGGCCACCAATAAGGTGGGTCCTTATAACAGAGCATCAAGGCAAAGAGGATTATTTTCAAACTAAAATTTTGATGGAATCTGACCTGCTAAGTTGTTTACTTGCTTGGGTCAAGCAACTCCTTTCCTCTAATTTTTCCATTTTGAGGTGGAAATATCCTACACTTCATTCAGATGATACTTAGATGAGATTCTTGACTTGGAGTTGATGCTGGATTGGGTTAAAACCTTAGGGCTGTGGGATGGGGGATGTATTTTGCATGAAAGAATAATGTGAATTTGGGAGTTCCAGAAGATGGAATGTTATAAGCTGAATTGTGTCCCCACAAAATTCATATGTTGAAATTGCAATCACCATTACCTCAGAATGTAACTATATTCAGCGATAAGATCTTTAAGGGAGTTATTAAGTTAAAAGGAAGCCATTACAGTAGTGCCCTAATCTAAAATGACCCATGTCCTTAGAAGAGAATAAACACCAGAGATATGTGTACACAGAGGAATGCCCATTTGAAGAGGCAGAAGAGGATGATAAATTGATAAGCCAAGGAGAGAGACCTCAGGGAAAGCCAACTCTGCCAAGACCTTGACCTCAAGCTTCCAGTCTCCAGAGCAATGAGAAAATAAATTTATATTGTTTAAGCCACCAATCTTGTGGTATTTTGTTATAGCAACCTTGGAAAATGAATATCACTAGCATCAGAATTGAATTGTAATACAACGACTTGGGATGAAAATGGAACAGATGCAAAAAGAGCCATATGTAGTTTTAAACAAGTAAAGATAATATATAATATTGAGATATAATTTAAAAATCTGCTAAAAACTTCTATACCCAGACCTGTTCTTGGCAAATTATTTAAATTCTCAATTAAGATTCATTCTGTCTTTCTTAGAAAACAAATTTATCCTTCAGAGGTTAAGCCTTTTTAACAATAATTTAAAAATAATAACCAAGTTATTGGAAATAAAAAGCAAAAAAAAAAAAAACACAACAAAAACCCAAAACCCGCTTATATTTTTCCAACATATTTTTACTCCTATTTGTACTTTTTAATTTTAAAATATTTACACAAAGCAATTTACTTTTAGTGGATATTTTCATAGTAATCATATCCTCAGAAAAAAAAAAACTAAGATAATTTATAACATTGCAATTAGTAATACTTCATCATCCTATAAAGGTAATCTGATATATGTTGTGTAGACACTGTCTACTAAGTGTAGTACCCAGGCCCTTCTTATCAAAGGGGTTAGCAAGGACACCTGGAAGCTGTCTTACACAGTAACACTCAAGCTGAGAAACATACAGGCAGTGCTGGTTGCCCCAGAGCAAAGTCAGTCCAGGCATGATGGGTTCTTGGGCAATGCCCAGACAAAGGAGTTAATTCATAACCTCACATACTGCTTAGTGTAGCACCCAGCTACAGGAGGTACCTGGGGAGGGCCTTCCCATACCACCCAGGCAGGGAGGCGGAGTCAAAGCCCTCTCTACTTTTATGTGTGGCTCCTGGCCTATTTAGGCAGAAAGGCTGATAGAAATGCCTGGACACTGGGGCACCTGGGTGGCTCAGTCAGTTAAGTGTCTGCCTTTGGCTCAGGTCCTGATCCTAGGGTCCTGGGATCAAGCCCCATGTTGGGCTCCTTGCTCAGTGGAGAGCCTGCTTCTCCCTCTCCCTCTTCTGCTACCCCTGGCTTATGCTCACATTCTGTCAAATAAATAAATAAAACCTAAAGAAAAGAAAAGAAAAGAAAATTCCTGAATACTGTGTAAGCTCAAGCAGAGAAATATGCAAACAGAGTTGATAGATAGCAAAGCAAAGCAAAGCCAGTGACCCTGTCCAGCCAGGGAACTTGTGGCATGGGACAGCTTGAGTCAAAACCACAAAAAACGTTATCTGTTTTGCAGCTAATTCTTCCACTGAGCACAGGCGGAAAAAAATAATTCATAGCTTTATTCATTGATGAACATAGCCTTCAGCCCACTTAACTAAGGAATGTTACCAGGCCACACAGGAAACTGTGACTGTTTAGAGCCAATAGACCTGTTTACAGTGGCACTTGAACAACACAGCACAGCCAGTGGCTTTCCCCATGTGCAGAGAAAAACTGGGACTTCACCTAGAAAGAAAATTTAATGCAACCTCTTCCCTGATTTGAGTCACCAAACTGAGCTGTACAGGCCCTGAGTCTCATCATTCTGTCCCTCCAGGGAAGCTAATTTGTAGTCCCACCTACTGCTGAGTGTAATACCCACTTCCAGCTATCTCGCCAGCCTTGACCAGATAGCCCAGGCAACTGTGGAGCCCAACCTGCAGTCTCACTTAGAGAATCAAACCAACAGTACCATCCAGCTGTTTTCAGCCAGCAGCACACTCCCAACTTCTAATATCAGAACTTGGGCAGTTGTCTTGCCAAAAAATAGATCCTGACAACAAATTCCACCAATCCTACCTTACCAGCAGACACACCCAGAAACCCAAACAGTTAACTGGTGAAGAATTTTACCTGCCTAAGCAAATCTGTAAAGAGAGACTTTACAATGAACCACAATGAAGCCACAAAACAAACAGAAAACAATGAACAAAGCGGCAAAAATAAGTCCTCACCTAAGAATTACTTTAAATGTAAACATAAAATTATTCAATTTAAAAACATAGAATGGCTGAATAGATTTTTTTTTAAATCCAATGATATGCTACCTACTTTAGTCTTAAAGACACACATGGACTGAGAGTAAAAGGATGAAAAAAGACATTTTAAGCATATAGTGGTAACAACAACAACACAAAAGCAGGGCTAGCTATACTTACATCAAGTGAAAGGGACCTTAAACTCAAAATGATAGAAAAGAAAAAAAAAAGATAATTATATAATGATAAAAGGGTCAATCATGTTAGTTTCCAATATCCTTGAAACCTTCCCAGGTATAATCTGAAACAGGCTCCCATAAATGGAGGAGGGCAGGGACAGACCGAAAAAAAAAATTGGTAGATGGCAGGAAGGAAACTTACGTAGAAGTAAGAAAACTTACATATGAGGCTTGTCTTGGGTGGTCACAGGACAAGTACATTTCTGCATATGACCACCAAATCTTAAAAGATTATATAGAGGCCTTAACTGGGTTCAGTAATATATACTATGCCAATAGCCTCAATCTTCTACAAGGGTATATCCTTGGGGAAGTTTCTGGGAATGGGGAAGGCAAAGCAAACGTACATTCTAAGGATAGTGAGGAGGGTGGAGAATCTCCAATTACCCAGGTCCAGCTCATGGGTCAATTAGTAGTCATATCTTCTTAATGACCTCCCCCAACAAATACATCAAAAAGTTAAAAGTTATAAAAATTATAAATATTCATATGCCTTACATCAGAGCACCGAAATACATGAAGTAAAAACTAACAGAGCTAAAAGAAGAAAATAATAGCAATACAATAATAGTTGGGGGCTTTAATATCCTGCTTTCAACAATTGACACATCATCCCAGAGAATCAATAAGGAAAGAGCAGATTTGAACAACACTATAGACCAAATGGAACTACCAGACATAAACAGAACATTCTATCCAACAACAACAGAATACACATTCTTCTCAAGCACACATGGAACTTTTTTTTTTAAGACTAGACGATATGTTCAGCCACAAAACAATTCTTAGCAAATTTAAGAGTATTTAAATAATATCACAATTGTATGAAATTAGAAATCA
Source organism: Ailuropoda melanoleuca (assembly GCF_002007445.2). Classification (NCBI taxonomy): domain Eukaryota; kingdom Metazoa; phylum Chordata; class Mammalia; order Carnivora; family Ursidae; genus Ailuropoda; species Ailuropoda melanoleuca. Next base: position 34,267,380 of record NC_048218.1, read on the forward strand.
CTAACAGGAAAAAACTTGAAAATTCAGGAATATGTGGAAATTTCCTGAATATTCAATGGATCAAAGAAGAAATTAAAGGGGAATGACAACAGAACATCCAAAACTTATGGGATGTAGCAAAAGCGATTCTAAGAGGAAAGTCATAGCAACAAACATCTACATTAAGAAGGAAGAAAGATTCCAAATAAACAACCTAACTCTATGCTTTAAGAAACTTGAAAAATAACAAACTTTGCCCAATGTCAGCAGGAGGAAGGATATAATTATGATTAGAGAAAAAGTAAATAAAGAACAAGAAAACAATAGAATTACCAAAGTAAGAGTTTGTTCTTGGAAAAGATAAACAAAACTGACAAAACTTTAGCTAGACTAACCAAGAAAAAAAGAGAGAGGATCCATCTCAACTGGTTATAAGTGAAAAAGGGGACATTATAAAAGATACAACAAGAAATACAAAAATTTGTAAGAGGTTACTATGAACAAATATAAGCCAACAAACTGAATGACCCAGAAGAAAAACTTTCTTAGAAACATAGAATCTACCAAAATTTAATCAGGAAGAAATTAAAAAGCTGAGCAGAGTAATTGCTAGTAAGGAGATTGAATCAGTAATCAAAAATCTCCCCATAAAAAAAAGTTCAGGACCAGATGGCTTCACTGGTAAATTTTACCAAACATTTAAAGGAGAATTAATACCAATCCTGCTTAAACTATTCTAAAAAAAAAAAAAAAAAAAAAAACCCAAACCACTCCTAAAATCATTTTATGAGATCAGCATTACCCTAATACTAAGCCAGAAAATGACACTACCAGAAAACTGCAGAACAATATCACTAATAACTCTAGATGCAAAAACTTCCAAAAAAAATACTAGCAAACCAAATTCAACAGGATATTACAAAGATCATTGACCACAATCAAGTTAGATTTATTTCAGGGATGCAAGGGTGGTTCAACATACACAACTCGATCATCATGAAAATCACATTAACTGAATGAAAGAAAAAAATCTGATCATCTTGATAAAGTCAGAAAAAGCAATCAACAAAATACAACATCTGTTCATGATAAAAACTCCTGAAAATTAACTAACTTTTAATAGAGGGAACATTCCTCAATAAAGCTAAATATGATAATCCCACAGCTAACATTGTATTCAATGGTAAAAGGTTTAAAGCTTTTCCTCTAATGTCAGAAATAAGATAAGGGTGCCCATTCTTACCACTTCAACAAAGTACTGGAAGTCCTAACTAGGAAGACAGGCTAGAAAAATAAAAGGCATCAGAACTTGAAAGAAAAAAGTAAAAATATGTCCATTTTCAGAGATGACATAATCTTATATATAGAAAATCCTAAAGACTCCACCAAAAAACTGTTAGAAAATCCTAAAGACTCGACTAAAAAACTCTGTTGTTAGAGTTAATCAACATATTCAGGATAGTTGCATGATACAAAATTAACACAAAAATCAGTAGTGTTTCTACACCCAACAAATTATTAGAAAAAGAAATTAAAAAATACTATCCCATTTGCAATAACATCAAAACACTAAAATATGTAGTAATAAATTTAACTCAGGAGATGAAAGATCTCCACTCTGAAAACTATAAGATACTGATGAAAGAAATCTAAGAAGACACAAATAAATGGAAAGATATCCTATGTCCATGGTATGAAAGAATTAACATTGTTAAAATATCCATACTACCAAAGCCATCTATAGACTCAGTGCAATCCCTATGAAGTTCCAATGGCATTTTCTTTTTTTACAGAAGTACAAAAACAATCCTAAAATTTATAGAACTACAAAAGACCCTGAATAACCAAAGAAATCCTAAGGACAAAGCTAGAAACATTACACTTCCTTATTTCAAGCTATATTATAGAGCTATAGGAATCAAGACAGTGTGATACTTGTGTAAAACCAAACAGACCACTAGAAGAGAACTAAGAGCCCAGAAATAAATCAAGCATATATGGTTACCTAATATTTGACAAGGGAGCCAAGAATACTCAGTAGACGAAAGACACTTCAATAAACTGTGCTTTGAAAATTGGTTACTCAAATATAAAAGAATGAAACTACATCTCTATCCTTCACCACTCACAAAAATTAGCTCAAAATGAATTAAAGATTTAAATGCAAGCCATGAAACCATGAAACTCCTAAAAGAAAACCTAGGGGAGAAAAAGACCCTGGCTCTGTGTTTTGGCAATGATTTTTTTGGATAGGATACCTAAAGCAAAAGCAACAGAAGCAAAAATAAACAAGTGGGACTACATCAAACTAAGAGTCTTCTGCAGAGCAAAATAAATAATCAAAAAAGTGAAAAGACAACCCACAGAATGGAAAATACATATTTGTAAATTATATATCTGATAAAGAATTAATATCCAAAATATATAAAGAACTGCAATTCAGTAATCCAATTCAAAACAAGCAAAGGACAGAAATAGGCATTTTTCCAAGGGAGATATATGAATAGCCAACAGGTACATGAAAAGATGTTTATTATCACTAATCATGAAGGAAATGCACATCAAAAACACAATGAGTTATTACCTAACAATTGTTAGAATGTCCATTATCAAAAAGACAAGATAAAAGATGCTGGTGAGGATATAGAGAAAAGAAAACCAGGGTGCACTGTTGGTGGGATTGTTAACTGGCACATCCCCAGTGAAAAATAGCATGGAAAATCCTCAAAAAAAATAAAATAAAATTACCATACTACTCAGCAATTCCACTTCTGAGAATATATTTCAAGGAAAGGAAAATACTATATCAAAGAGATATCTGCACCCCCATGATTTGAGTAGCATTGTTTACAATAGTCAAGACATATAGGAAACAAACAGTGTTCCTATATATACACACATGATGGCCTATTATTCAATCTTAAAAAAATAAGGAAACACTACCTTTTATGACAACATGGATTGACCTTCAGGTCATTATACTAACTGAAATAAGTCAGAGAAAAACAATACTATATCATCTCACTTATATGTAGAACCCAATTAAAAACAAAAAACAACAACAAAAAAATACCCAAACTCATAGAAAAAGAGATTATTTTTGTGGTTACCAGAGATGGGTGAGTGGGAAATTGGAGGAAAGTTGTTAAAAGTTACAACTATCAGTTATAACATAAATAAGTACTGATGATGCAATGTATAACATGATAATTATAGTTAACACTCCCGTATAGCATATTTGAAAGGTGCCATATAAACCATAGTATTTTTCATTACAAGGAAAAAATATCTAAGTATAGGAGGTGATAAATGCTAACAGAAATTATTGTGGTAATCTTTTCACTATAAATATGTCAAGTCATGCCGTACACTTTAAACTTATAAAGTGCTGTATGCCAATTATATCTCAATAAAACAAAAACAATTCCTTATTTCATTAAAAAAAACTTGTACTGTATGCTGGAGTAAATAATAAGATTAATGAATGTCAGTATGACATTTATACATATAAACTTCATGAAGTATGACAAGGAAATGTAAGATTTATGATTTAAGATTTTATATCATATGGCCATTAATTGTACTTCTGTGGCCTTTGAAAAACGTAAACCTCTAGCAACCCCTCTCAGTGGTGTTTCTTTCTGGGGGAACTACTGATATTCTACTGAAACAACTCTTCACTGTTTTTCAATGAAAACTCCCCTCAATTTTTGTGACCATCAAAAATGCACACACATATTTTCAATTGCCCTTTGAGTGGGGCTCAGAGATAAAGGGACAGAATAAAAGCAATAAAGTACATAGCACTGACGAGAGTCTTCTGGAAGGGATACAGGCCTGCTCCCATGTGTAATTCATACCCTTCTCTACAGATTAATCAGTTTACCCTTTGATGTGCTTTCTGAAAGAATAAAGAAGAAGTAAATTTCTATAATGGTAATGAATTTGTTTCCTTTACAGCAACCTGTGAAAATCAGAGACTGGTTTCAGAACTCCCAAATATCTCCAGTGTGGATACACTTTTGTGGAGATCAGGCAACAAAGCTCAGGAAATGTTGCAAGCCCTTTAAATATATGAAAGAGCTAGGGAGTTGGAAGATGTGGAGATAAAAATTTCTTGTTTTCCCCTTATAGAGTAGTTCTATTTTTAAGAAGTACAAGTGACACACTTGCAACATTGTGGAAGTGCAAGGAAACATCTAAGACTAACATTTCAACCTTGCTTTATGAAAAGACTTTGAGACCCATCTCTTCTAGAATGGAAAGAAAGCGATTGGTCTCAGAATAGTAATAAATTGTGGGGCACCTGAGTGGATCAGTTGGTTAAGCATTCAACTCTTGATTTCAGCTGAGGTCACGATTTCAGGGTTGTGAGATGGAGCCCCAAGTCAGGCTCTGTGCTCAGCAGGCCGTCTGCTTGAGATTCTCTCCCTCTTCCTCCACCCCTCCCCCTGCTCACACTTTCTCCTTAAAAATTATTAAAATCTTATAGAAAAAGAAAAGAAGAAAAGCAATAAATTGTTAAAAACAGCATTTCCCTGATAGAGTAGGATTCTAAGGTTTTTAAAAGCTGGTGTCATTTCCTGTTATGTTAAGTAGCAGGTTTTCTTGTCTACAGTGTTTTGGACTTTTTGTTTTTGTTTGTTTGTTTGTTTGTTTTAATCTCCTTCTCCAGAACCACATCCCCTCTCTCTCAAGAAATGCACAATAAAGGAATATATACAATAGAAATGTTACATAGTGAAAGGGGAACTACAGAAAGAACTACAGTGAGCTCTTTACCATTTTAAGTTCCTTGTGTTTCAAATGCAATATGACTATTTGAACTAATGAATAAAACTATAATATTTGAAGTGTTTCCATAATTTACCACTTCCAAAAGGTGAGTGATTTAGGAACCAACTTTACAATTGTGGGCATCCTTAGATCACTAGTAATTATTGATTTAATATATTTTAAGTATTTTTTGAAAATATTTTACTTTTTTGGAGTAGTTTTAAGTTCTTAGCAAAACTGATGGAAAAATATAGAGATTCCCCATATATCCTTTGCCCCACACATGCAGTGCCTCCCATGATGTTAACATCTCCTAAAAGAGTGATACATTTGTTACAGTTGATGAACCTATATTAGCATATCATAGTCATCTGAAGTCCTAGTTCACATTATGGCTCACTGCTTCTATTGTACTTTCTATGGGTTTGGATAAATGAATATCTATCATTATGGTATCATACACAGTATTTTTACTGCCCTAAATTTTTCTGTGTTCTACCTTTTCATCTTTTACCCCTTGGAAACAACTGACCTTTTTACTGTCCTCACAGTTTCACCTTTTCCATAATGTCATATAGTTGGAATTACACAGCACGTGGTCTTTTAAGACTGGCTTCTTTTACTAAGCAAGAGACATTTAAAATTATTCCATATCTTCTCAACGTTTGATAGCTTATTTATTTTTAATGCTGAATAATATTCCATTGCTTGTATGCACCACCATTTATTTATTTGCTTAACTGAAAGACATCTTGGTTGCTTCCAAGTTTTAGCAATTATGCATAAAGCTGATGAACAGGTCCACATTTAGGTTTTTGTGTGGACATAAGTTTTCAATTCCTTTGGGTAAATGCAAGAGTGCAATTGTTGGATTTTGTGTTTAGATTATATTTAGTTTTATAAGAAACCACCAAACCACCTTCCAAAGTGGCTGTACCATTTTGCTTTTATACCAGCAACATGTTAAGAGTTTCTGTTGCTCCATATCTTATCAGCATTTGGTGTTGTCAGTGTTCTGTATTTGGGCCATTCTAACAGGTGTGTAGTGATAGCTCATTTTTCTTTTAATTTGCATTTCCCTGATGGCATGGGGTATGAAACATCTTTTTATATACTTATTTGCCATCTGTATTTCTTCTCTGGTGAGGATTCTGTTAAACTCTTAAGCTCATTCGTTAATCAAGGTGTAGGTCTTCCTAATGTTGAGATTAAGAGTTCTTTGTGTATTTAGAGTAATGGTCCTTTATCAGAGATATTATTTGCAACATTTTCCCCCAGTCTGGGATTTGTTTTGTTCTCCTGACATTGTCTTTTCAGAACAGAATTTGTAATTTTTATAAAATCTATCTTTTCATTAACTTATTTTTTGGAATTGTATCTAAAAAGTCATCACCATGCTCAAGGTCACCTAGGTTTTCTCTTTTATCTTCTAGGAGTTTTATAGTTTTGTATTTTACATTAGATCAGTGATCCATTTTTTTTCCTTTTTTTTTTTTTAAGATTTTATTTATTTATTTGACAGAGAGAGACAGCCAGCAAGGAGGGAACACAAGCAGGGGGAGTGGGAGAGGAAGAAGCAGACTCCCAGCGGAGGAGCCTGATGTGGGGCTCGATCCCAGAACACCGGGATCATGCCCTGAGCCGAAGGCAGCTGCTTAACTACTGAGCCACCCAGGCGCCCCGATCGGTGATCCATTTTGACTTATTTTATGAAGGGTGTTAAGGTCAGTGTCTAGATTCATATTTTTGTATGTGGATACTGAGTTGATCCAGCACCATTTTTTGAAAAGACCATTTTTACTCTGTTGTATTATCTTTGCTTATTTGCTAAGGGCTAGTGGACTCTATTCACATGAGTGCATTTCTAGACTCTCTCTTCTGTTCCACTAATTTTGGCCTACTCTTTCAGTAAGATGATGTCTTGATTACTGTTGCTTTATATTAAGTCTTAAAGTTAGGTAGTATCGGTCCTTCTACTTCGTTCTTTCCTTTAATATTGTTCTGACTGTTTTTTTTATCTTTTGCCTCTTCATATATACTGTAGAATCCATTTGTGGATATACTCAAAAGAACTTTCTAGAATTTTGATTGGGACTGCATTAAATCTTTATATCAATTTGGAAAGAAATAACATCTTGACAATTTTGAGTTTTCCTATCCATTAATGGAATATTTAGTTATCTTCAGTATTTTTTGCCTTTCTTCATCATTTTTATAGCTTTCTTCATATTTACTTATACATATTTTGTTAAATTTATATGTAATTCATTTTGTTAGTACTAATGTAAATCTTATTTTTTAACTCAAATTTCACTTGCCCCTTGATTTATAGTAAAGCGATTAACTTTTTCTATATTGATCTTGTACCCTGAGCACTCGCTATAGAAACTTATTAGCTCAAGAAAAAATTGTCTATTTTGTTGGATTTTCTACATAGATGATGTCAGCTGTGAACAAAGACAGTTTATGTATTTTTTCTCAAACTGTATACCTTTAATTTCCTTTTCTTGTCTAATTTCATTAGCTAGAAAATCCAGTAGGATACTGAAAAGGAATTGTGAGAGGGAACATTTTATTTTGTACCGATCTTAGTGGGAAAACTTCAAGTCTCTCACCATTAACTATAAAGTTAACTTTGGGGGGGGGTTTGGAGATTTTTTAAATTAAGTTGAGGAAATTCCCCTCAATTCCTACCTTATTAATAGTTTTTATCATGAATATTTTTCTGCTTCTATCAATATGATTATGTGATTCTTTCTTTTTAACCCTTTTGATGTGAATTTTGAATGTTGAGCCAGCCTTGTATACTGGGATAAATTCCTCTTAGTCATGGTATACAATTGTCTTGTGTACTGTTGAATTTAATATTTTGTTCAGGATTTTTACATCTATGTTCTTAAGAGATATTGGCTGGTAGTTTTTTTCCTTGTAATATCTTTGTCTGATTTTATTACAATGTCATCTTAGAATCAGTTAGAAAGTATCCCTCTGCTTCTATCTTCTAAAAGAGAGTGTGGAGGATTGGTATAATTTCTTTCTTCCTTATGTTTAGAATTCCCCAGTTTACCCATCTGTGCTTGATTTTTTTGTTGTTGTTGATTTGAAAGGTAATTATTAATCAAATTTTACAGTTACAGACCTATTCAGATTGTTTATTTCTTCTTGTGTGAATTTTGGCAAATCACCTCTCTCAAGGATTTCATCCAGACTACTAAATTTGTGGCCATAGCATAGTTCTAAGTATTCCCTGATTATTCTTATAATGTCCATAAAATCTGCAGTGGTGCCCCAGCTTTCATTTCTGATATTAGCAATGTGTGTCCTCTGTAAGTCTGTCTAGAGCCTTAACAATTTCATGACCTTTCAAGTAATAAGATCTTTTAAAGAACAAACTTTTTGTTTGATTTTTCTCTATTGATTTCCTATTTTCAATTTTATTTCTGTTTTAATTCCTATTATTTCTGTTCTTCTACTTTGAATTTGTTCTTCTTAGCTTCCTGAGTTAAAAATTTAGATTAATGATTTTAGATCTTTCATCTTTTCTAATATATGTATTCAGTATTATAATTTTCCCTATAAGCATGAGTTTTGATTCATTTCACAAATTTTGATAAGATGTATTTATTTTGATTTAGTTCAAAATATTTCTCTTGCGATATCTTCTTTGATCTATATGTTGTTTAGTGGTATGTCATTTAATCTCCATGTATTTTGAAGTTTTACATTAATTTTTCTGTTACTGATGGTTTAATTTTATAACAGTCTAAGGGCCAACACTGTAAGATTTCTATTCTTAAGAGTTTGTTGAGTTTTATCGCCCAGAATGTTGTCTCTCTTGGTGAATGTTTTCATGTGAGCTTCAGAAGAATGTATATTGTTATTGTTGGATGAAGTAGTCTATAGATGTCAATTATAGCTAGTTAATTGATGATGTTACTGAATTCAACAACATCCTTATTGAATTCCTCCTGCTGGAACTGTCCATTCCTGATAGAGGGGTGAAATAGTTGGATTAATAACAGCCATATTTATTTCTGTTTCCTATTTGTTCCCTTCAGTCTTTGTTCCTATTGTGTCTTCCACTCTTTTTCTGCCTTCTGTTGTTTTAACTGAGCATGATATATAATTCAATTTTCTTTTCTTACTTCTTTTTTAATATTTTTATTAGTTTCCCTAGAATTTTTAATATCATTGATAGTTAATCCAAGTTCACTTTCAAATAACACTATACATCTTCATGGCTGGTGGGAATACCATATGATAAGAAATAAATCCTAGTTCTTTCATTCCATCCTTTGTACTATTTGTCATTTATTTCACCAATATATAAGCATATATAAGCATACATATGGAAGATAATCATGTATTATATATATACATATTATTTATGTAATATAAATATGTATTATATATAACACAAATATATACATAAGAAAATGATTATCTGTACATACCTGTTAAATCCAGTAAGAATAACAAATGTTATTTTATCTTCACTTATTCCTTCTTCAATATTCTTCCTTTCTTCACGTAGATCCAAATTTCTGAACTGTATTATTTCCCTTCTCTCTAAAAATCTTCTTTTATCATTTCTTGCAAGGCAAGTCTACTAGCAACAAACACCCTCAGTTCTTATTTGTCTGAGACAGTCTTTAGCCTTTATTTAGGGTGAGAATTTTGCTTGTTAAAAAAACTTTGAGGTTTATGTTTTTTTCTCAACACTTTTTTTTATTCCACTCTCTTGTATATGTGGTTTCTGAAAAGTTGATATAATCCTTGTCTCTATACCTGTATAAAAGGTAAAGTGATTTCTTCTCTAGTTTCTTTCAGGATTTTTTCTGTATCTTTGATTTTGTAGTCTAAAAATGATATGCCTAGGTACAGTTTTCTTGGCATTTTTCCAGTTTCATATTCTTTGAGCTTCCTGTATCTGTGATTCGATGTCTGACATGAATTTGGTGGAAATTCTCAGCCATTATTGTTTCAAATATTTCTTCTTTTTTTTTCCCTTTTTTTCTTCTGCTATTCCCACCAAATGTATGTTATATATTTTGTAGTTGTCCCACAATCTTTGTACATTCTCCTCTGGGTTTGTTTGTTTCAGTCTTTCTTCTCTTTACCTTTCAGTTTTCAAGGATTCAACTAATATATTCTCTAGTTCATGAGTTTTTTCCTCAGCCTCTTCCAGTCCACTAAGAAGACCAAAAGCAACAATCTTTATTTCTGTTACAGTGTTCTTGATATCTAGGATTTACTTTGTTCTTAGGATTTGCATGCCTCTGTTCACATTGCCCATCTGTTTTTACTGTCTGTCTACTTTATCCATTAGAGCCCATAGGCAATTAATCATAGCTGTTTTAAATCCCTGGTCCAATATTTCCAACATCCCTGCTATATCTGGTTCTGATGCCTGCCCTGTCTCTTCAAATTGTGTCTTTTGCTTTTGGGGTTCCCTACAAGGTTTTCTAAATAACCATACATGATGTACCCAGGTAAAAGGAACTGCTATAAATAAATGTATTTTTATTAATGTGATGGTGAGATGTGAGGCAATGGAAGTGTTCTATAGTCCTATGATTAGGTCTCAGTTTTAAGCTTATACCTCTGGACTGTGAGCTTTGCAGTAATCTCTGAGTTTGTTTTTTTCTCCCTTCTTGGGTGTGACACAATAAGAGTGGCTGCATTTGGATATTTCCCTTTCCCCAGGTCTGATAATTAGAGCCTAACTTGCTAGCATATTAACTAGTTTCCCTTGAGGCAGGCCTTGTTAAAAAAAGACAGAGTTCTCTGGCATATTTCAAAATGGTTCCCTTTGCGTTCTCCTGTCAGAAGCCTGATGGGATTTTTCTCTGATATTTTCTCTGCAGGAGCCTGGTAGACTTCCCATAGCTAAAATCTCAGAATATTGTGGGGAGCCTATGACAGGGACTTCCTGTAATTCTTAACTCTCACACTTGTCTACACTAAACCTTCAGCAATTCATCAATCAGAACTCAGGGTTTCCCACCCTGATAGTTGTTTCCATAGAGATTTTTGTTCATGATTTTATGCTTAGGTAAGCTGTGTGTGACTCCCTATATTCAGTATCTCCCATCTTGGGAGAAGCAATGTTCCTCCCCTCTCTTACGGATCTGAGAAGAGTTGTTGAAGTCTTAGCCTGTTTAACTTTTCATTTGTTAGAATGGCATGGCAACTACCAACCCCCTGCCGCATTGAAATGAAACAGGAACACTTTTGAGTTTTAATTTTGAAATAATTTGCATATAAGGAAAAAGAATTATATGATGAAGAGAAATGTATCTTCCCATTAATTTAAGATTATCTCACCCTATTTACTTTACATCTTTGGTTTGGTTTGTTTTAATAAAGGTGTATATTTATTCTTGGCAATTGTGTAAAAGCTGTCCATTGAAGTAAGCCTCTATGAAACCATTATCTAATCTTGGATACCCTGAAATAAATCTTGCAGGCAAAGTTCACTCTAAAATGAATGCACTGATATTCTGAGGGCAAGATCAAATGATATTCTTTTTGACTCAGGGGAAAGAGTTCACTTTTAAACAGGAGAATAGATGACTGAATAATGTTGTAGAATATACCTCCAGATGTGTTTGACCACTGGGATGACTAGTTACTTTTACCCCATCTGTGAAGGAATATATTCCTTACATGCATTATGCTAAAATAAAAGCTTTGGGGACGATATAGTGATAACAGTAATTGAAGCATTTGTAATGCAACTAATCACCCAAAAAGTATATGCTTAAGTTAACTTATTACATGCTGCTTAAATAATGTATCCTGTGCTGTTTTAATGTGAAATATTATACAGACAATATAGAAGATTCATACTATACAGTCGATTGCTATTTATAGGAAGCCACAGGTAAAACTTCAGTAGATAATTCTAAGTTGATTTTCAAAGAATTTGCATGCTCATAGAAAATGAGACTTTCTCCTTCTATAGAAATGTTTCCTGATATTTTAATTTTTATATTCCTGGTAAGAATGAACAGCTATGTGTTTTCTAGACTTATCTTTTATAAATCTATTTCTTTAGTCATCTTCATTTTTGTACTCTTTTACATACTGACTTATAAAAATTGTTTATATATTCTAAATACAAATTCACTATTGGTTGAATAGTTCAACAATGTTTCTTTGCATATACCTCAACTTTACTTAGCTTATACTTTTTATTACGTTCAATATTAACTTTAATAGTCAAATTTATGAGTTTTTCTTTATCATGCATACATTGGTGTCTTGTTTAAACAATCTTACAAAACATCAAGGTTATATTATGGTCTAATATTGTCTGGTAAATATTCTAAAAATTTAATACATTTAGATCTTTTTATTTATATAGATGACATAATGCAGAAATCTATTACTAATTTTATGGTATGACAATAACTGAATGTCCCAGGACTATTTGTTAATGGACCATTAATCATTGATTTGTCAGTGGTTGGCAAGTATAAAGTTTCTACTTAGTGGGTCTGCTTCAATTAATCTATGGTATCTGAGGAAAAGTTTAAGGTCAATAAACCTGACTTACTCTTTCCAGTTTCTTCCCCATAGTACTTTATTCAGCCAATTCTCATGAGGTCAAATAGGTCTCAAACTTCTAAATTTTTACAACTTAGGAAGAATTTTAGAATTAGCAAAGTAATAGTGCAGATATACCATGCACTATACTGCATCTCCAGAGTGGGCAAGGGCAACATTTTTTAAAAGCACTAATTAAAATTTATGTAGCAAAAAATATAAATATTCACACTACACGGGATGAATTTTTAAATATTCTCACAATTTAGGTCAGATTTCTCACCTAATGAGTTCAGGTCAGATCAATTATTTTTTTAAAGAAATAAGTTTTGAAAAATTTTGAATTTGAAATTAAACAGAAATAACAGGATAAATTTAACAGAAAAATATGCAAGACCTCTATGCTGTAAATTATAAAATATTGCTGAAAGAAATTAACAAATAACTAAATTAATGGAGAGATATATATTTATGGATTGTTACAATTGTAACTCTACCTGAATTTTGCTATGGATTCAAAGTACTTTCAATCAAAATCCTACTAGGTATTTTGAAGAAATCTACAAGGGTTTTCTAAAATTTATATGGAAAACAAAAGGTTTATAATATCAAAAAATAAAGATCAAGACTAGACAATTTGGAAGACCTTATTTTTAGGATAATTATTAAATTAGGATAATCAAGACAGTAGCATTGACTTTTGGATAGCCACGTAGATCAATGAAACTGAAAGAATTCAAATACAGATCATTTACTGCCCAGTTAATATTGGAAATCATCAATTCGATGGATTAAAGTATAGTCTTTTTAACATGAGGTCCTAGGACAACTGGATAGCTGTATTTTTTTAATACTGAAACTAACATCATACAATACAGACCAAAACAGGAAAACTGAAATTATAGTACTTCCATAAGAGGACAGGAGAAAATATTTGCTACCTTGTATTAGGCAAAGATTAACCACAGAGGGCACAAACAGCATGAATTATAAAAGAACAAAGGTGTTGTAACAGACTATTGAAATTAACAACTCTTGTTCTCCCAAAGACCCAAATAAGCAAATGAAAATATAAGTAACATGTTGAGAAAAAAAAATTGTATCCATATATCTGAGGAAGAGTTTGTATACAGAATATATAGAAAACTTTAAAAATTAAGTAAAAAAGAAAAAAATCTTTGAAATGTGGAAAAAAATGAACTGACACTTCAACAAAAGTGTATGGATAGACAATAAGCACATGAAAAACCATTTGCCAAAATCATTAATATTAAGGAAATGAAAATAAAATTGCAATCAGATACCATTACATTTGGACTAGAATATCTAAAATTAAGAAGCCTGAAATACCACATGTTGGTGATTATGTGGTACAACTAGAGTTCTCATACATTGCTAATGGGAATGAAAAATGTACAATCACTTTGGAAAATGTTGGACAGTGTCTAATAAAGTAAAACATGAATATAACTCAGTAATATAACTCAGTAATCATAATCCCATATAATTAACCAAGAGAAATAAACTATATACTACACTAAAAGCACAAAGTTGTTCTTAGAACCTTTCTTCATAATAAACAGAAACTAGAAAAAACCCTAATGTCCATCACTTGGTCAACAGATAAGCAAATTGTGTATCTGTAGTTTGGAATATGATTCAGTAATACAAAAATTAATAAATTATTAATAGATGCAAAAGCACAGGCAAATATCACAAGCATTATGCTGTTAAAGGAATAAAGATCAAAAGGATATGTATGTATTATATGATTCTATTTGTTTTAAATTCAAGAAAACACAAATTTATAGATACAGAAAACAGATCAGTGGTTTCCAAAGCTGGAAAGAGTTGGGGGAGGGGACTGACTGCAAAGCAGCATAAAGGAGATTTTTTGGAAAGACGTAAATGCTCATATCTTGATTTTAAAGATGGTTATAAACTGGTTGACTTTTATTGTCTGATAATTATATAAGTCATATTAATATACCTGGGATAAAAATCAAATTAAAGGAAAATATTTTCAATGAAATATATAAACAAAAACATAAAATAAATGCCCATATTAGGGTATAAACAAAGTTTGAATGCCTGTCTCAGAAGTTTTTTTTTTTTTCAGTTATCTCAATATCTAAGAAAAGAAAGTATTAAAATAATCTTAGTCAAGTCAAATACGGAATGTATTCTTTCTATAGCATACCAAGTAAAATTCTCAGACGATGGCATCACAAGCCTAAACCTTAGACTTATTTCCTGGGGTTTTTGCACAGTATCAGTCAAGCAACTAGTTTGCTAAATTTGGTACAGATTTAATTTGGCTACTGAATGCCTAATCTAGATTTCTTTTCCCATGTGCACTGATCCCTATGGCAATAAATGAATAAAGGATATTTCACTATTTGAACACCTCTAATTTAAAGCAACTTAATCAACCCTCTTCATTGAAAGATTCTGCACTACAATTACAGCACTAATGTCTAGCTGTCGGTTCTTTTCAGGCCTGGTACCAAAGAATAATTGCATCCCATGTATTTTCTTGTGGAAATTGTTTCATGCCCAGAGGTTATATTTTTTTCCCCTTAATCATTTCTTCTGTGTGATGTAACTGCTAGTCACATAGAGGGCTTTTTAGCTATGATAGTCAAACGTGACCCACCCCATCTGGACACCATAAAGGTACAAAAGTTAATTAATTAATTTGTAAGGATTTAACATGCCAAAAGTACATTTAATAGTAAGAAGATTACACATTCTTTGCAATGCCTTTTGATATTTGTGGGATACTCTAATTTTTAAGGTTTATTGACTGTTGGGAAGATTTTATTTCTGAAATGTTAAGAGACAGTTCTTTGACAATTATTTTTTTCAATTTATGCTCTAAAGACTTTTTATACTTTTTTCAATACTCGAAATAGTTTAATAGTTGTATAAAATATTTATTAGACTTTTTAAAATAATATTGCCATCAAAGGACTTCAAGTAGCTCTAAAAAACAACCATGGTCTTTTATAGAAAATTCAAAACAATGGCAGAAAATTATAAACATCACAAAATTTGATTGTGTATTTATATATTCCAAGTATATTTTAATGTGAGTTCATGATGTAAATATATAATCATCTAATATTTTGAGCTTTAATATTTATGACTGATTCCTTATAAAGGTCATTAACCTAATTATATTAAATATAATCTGATTGTTATCCCAGTTATTCTCTAGTGCAAAGTTACATATTCCTCACCTAGCTTTTCTAAAGTGTTACTTGTAATCCTTTTATCTCCCACTAATGCAGTAAGTCCCTCCAGCTTATCCAATTTCTTCTGTAAATTCCAATGAAAATTTATTTGAAAGTACCATAATTTTTCCTAACAAAGAGCAATCTGAAAGCAGTATTAGATGTTACCCTAATTTGTGATTAAAAAGTTGAATAATTTCTAACTTCAGGTCTAAGGGCAAGGCACAAAATGTCACCTCATATGTTTTTCTGTTTTTTTGTTTTGTTTTGGTTTTTTTTTTTCTCAGGAGTCTTGGAATTTTCCAACTTAGATACTGCATCCTTGAGAACTTCTTACCCACAGATCTTCCTTAATAATAATAGTAATGAATACTTTAGTATTTTATACTATCTTTTATACTTGTCAAAAGAAACAACATACTGATCACATAAACCACATCCTCATCAACTAAGGTGAAAAGCCAGTAATCAGAACCCGTGTTTTACCTGATGTGGTTTAGCACACACTTCTGTGATAATTTTTATTTGAGATCACCTTATGCTTTTGTCAAAAACCAAAAGTCCTAACATTTGTCTGTTTCACTGTTGCCTTAATTGGTTAAAGCTTCTTCATGGATCTGTAGGACCCTGTTTCTCCTGCCTCTAGAATGGATGTCCTAGTAAGCCTATTTGAGTTTTGTCTCTCCAACGGTGGAATGTTAGAGTTCTCTTGGTCACAGGTCCTCTATGCCCCTGACAACATGAGTGTCCATTATCAAAGGCCTGTATAATTACAAACATAACTGCTACTGAGCAGTGGGTCATAAATATGAAATCATTATTTTGTGCTATTTTCAATTATACTCTATAAACTTTTCTTTTTAATCCTTAATATTTATGGAAGATTCCATACATTTATATTTACTTTAGATTAATAAAATACCTACTCATTCCATGGTATAAAATTAGGAGAGATTTAATCAGTCTCAGATATTTTTTTTCCTCCCTCTTCTGGATATGGTTCTTCTAGTGCTTTAGGACTAGTAGAAAGAAAATTAAAAAGGACAAATATTTCTCAGCTTAAGTTTCTTTGTTGTGATTTACCCTCTGTCACTCTTCACAGTTTTCATAGCCACCAGTTAGTGCATATGTGACAGTCCAAAGGAACTACCTTCTCATGTGGATCAAATACACATATCCTGATGTGGAGGTCCGGCTCCAGTTCACTGTTCACAATCTTTTACTCCTTTTACAGGAGATTCCTTTTCTTCTTTTTCCTTTTTTTTTTTTTTTTTTTTTTTTTTTTTTAAAAAGAAGAGAGTTTAAGTCCCACTGTTGTCTGAAATAATATTCCAATTCTTGGAAAAACCACTTATGTTTACCATCCTATATGGTAAGTGTGCAGTCTTCTCCACTACTATGCTCTCAATCTACATCCTGCCATCTCCCCAAGTTTGCTTTTCACCTGCTCAATAGGTACAGGAAAAGATTGGCAAATCTAATGATTGAAACACCCAAATGGGGCTAGTGTCTTTTTAGGCAAGTGCTCCAAGTATTTTACAGTGATTCTTTGGAATATCCTTTCATTAGATTCCAGGCACTAAAATTGTGTAACATCTTCCTTCCATGTGGTAGACTCAGCCAATTACTCTCATACATTCAGATATGCCTACTTTAATAATTATTTTCTTATTCTGTACTTAGAAGAATTTGACACTAGTGAAAATGTGTGTGTGCCCATGAACCCAAGTGTGCATGCTTTCTTGGTTCATGAGAGGCTATGATTTCTTTATTTCCCTCCGAAACTTTGGCCACTTACTCAGTATCTTTCAAGTCTCCTTCTCTGTGTTCCCATTTTCTCATTTCTTATTCTCACTTAGGGATCTCTTCTAGGTCCTCTTTCCCTACTCTACATACCATTTATCCTCGGGCAAACTTATCTACAGTTTACAATTTACATATTTTCAGTTACCACGTCTGCTAGATGGTGCATTTTGCCCAATTAATCTTTTTTTTAACCTGTAGAAGGATTATATATCCTCACTATCATATAATTTGAAGGGTATTTCTAAGGAACAATAATTTCTTACTTATTACACTTAATGCTTGGTCATAGATTTGCTCTGGACAATATAATGTGAATACAATGTAAGTGATCAACCTCAGCTTCAAGAATTATCACAAAATGTCACCAACACTCTTGTACTTTTCCTTTTCCTACACGTTGGCTATCTTCCATGTGGGCTGCAACTTCAGCCTAGATATCACATTGAAGAAAACACAGAGACCTGCAGTTGATTTTAGGCTGATGCTAAGCTGTAATTTAGAATAGATCCACAACCAGCTCAAAGAATATAAATGTAAAAGCGTGGTTTATATATACCTTTATTGCTGCAATCCATAAGGATATTGTTGTGTGGTACTGTAGCAAAATTAACTTCAGTTCATGTGTATATTTCAAATATCTAAATCTATAATCTGTGTCCAGGACTGACCTGAATGCCTCTAATCCATTCACTATATCATTACAGAAGATTGTTCTAAAAATACGACTTCAACATTGTGTCTTCCAGATTGACATAAACAGAGGACAAGCAAACATATTATGCATTCTTATGAACCTAAAACTAAAGGGCAAATTTATTTACATGTGCTAAAAACATGATCTAATTACTTCTGCAATATCATCTTTGATTCTTTTCTCAAACTTTATAAACTAGCATGAACTTATATCAGTGCTTCTAATGTTTTCTCTTGACTTAAAGACCTTTGCATGGATCATTCCTTTTAGGTCATTTTTTTGTTTGTTTTTGTTATTTGGCTAGTTAATTCACATTCATCTTCCAAGTTTGTTCTTATTATGCTTATTCTCATGTGCCTTCTATACCTATTTCCCCTCAAGTCCAGGGGTAACTCTTTAAATCTCTATCAGATCTCTTTTTCACCTTTGTTGCACTTAACTTTTATCTATATACTACCTCAGAAACACAATTACTAAAAGTAAAATATCTGGGGTGTCAAGCAAGCTGCTTTGAAAACAAACTCCATTAATTTAGTGCACTTTGACTTTTTAACAACCCAAGAATTACAATGACTCCCTTACAAAGTGGCTGAGAAGAGACATTTCTATA
Organism: Ailuropoda melanoleuca; assembly: GCF_002007445.2. Classification (NCBI taxonomy): domain Eukaryota; kingdom Metazoa; phylum Chordata; class Mammalia; order Carnivora; family Ursidae; genus Ailuropoda; species Ailuropoda melanoleuca. Next base: position 34,286,032 of record NC_048218.1, read on the forward strand.
ATATGATAAATTCTTCCATAAATTTGGTTTAAAATACCTTTAAACAAACTTTTCTAAATTATCTGCTTTATTTTCTAAGACAAAGTTTCTTTTTTTTTTAAGGTTTTATTTATTTATTTGACAGAGATAGAGACAGCCAGCGAGAAAGGGAACACAAGCAGGGGGAGTGGGAGAGTAAGAAGCAGGCTCACAGCGGAGGAGCCTGATGTGGGGCTTGCCCATAACGCCGGGATCACGCCCTGAGCTGAAGGCAGACGCATAACCGCTGTGCCACCCAGGCGCCCCTAAGACAAAGTTTTTATTTAATGAATCTATGTTCTTTTTAAACTATGCTTTAAGAAACTGAATTAAATTTAATTTTCATAAAGTTCATTGATATGAAATCTCTTCTGTTTTGAAAGAATATTATTTTAAGTCATTCATTTTTGGATGTTGCCTTGTATCCTTCTGTATGTCGTATATTCATGTATTATAAACATATATGAGTGCTTGGTTGGTTGGAAAGTTTTGATATGAAATTACTAGCAACAAGGGCATATTACATGTTCTTGAGCTGAAGAATAATGTAAATATCTATTTCATATTTGCATAAAATAAGTTTTACATTTATGTGAAGAAACTTTTGCAACAAGAACTTAGCGGCAAGGACCACTACCACACATGAAAGAAAGAATGCAAACCTGCTTTAATAATTTAACATTAGTTATAGTCATTCAATGGCCTTTAAAAGAGAAAATAAATGAAAAAATGAAAAAAAATTAAAAAGTGTGACTTGGCAACCAGAGAAATCAAGGAGTTAGTGCTAATAGTGAGAAGAGGTAAAAGATAAATGACTTAAAGTTTACAGACTCAGCCATAAAAAAGAATGAAAACTTTCCATGTGCAACAACATGGTTGGAGGTAAAGAGTATAATGCTACGTGAAATCAGTCATTCAGAGAAAGAGAAAATACCATATGATTTCACTCACATGTGGAATTTAAGAAAAAAGACAACAACCAAAGGGAGAAAAACAAACAAACAAACAAACCAAGAAACAGACTCTGGACTATGGAGAACAAACTAACAGTTACCAGAGGGGAGGTAGGTGTGCGTGTGGGGGGGAGGGTGAAATAGGTGATGGGGATTAAGGAGTGCACTTGCGATAGCACACGGTGTTATATGGAAGTACTGAATCACTATTGTACACTTAAACTTATATTACACTGTATGTTGACTAATTGGAATTTAAATAACTTTAAAAACAATCAACAACAAATGGAGGTTTCAGGACCCCAGGCTTAAAAATAAATTAATTAATTGAAAAAGAAAAATTGCAGATCTATGGGACTGGAGTAGATCTGAAAAGATCTCTGTAAATGGAAGGAAGACCTATTTGTCGAAGTTATTCTATAATCTTTTGATGGGGTCTTATCTAAGATTAGAATTACTCTCAGCTACTTCTTTGCTTGATTAATAGAAACTATAATCCACTCAAAAAACAGAATTCATTGTTTTGGAGTTGGAGGCTAAGAGGTGGTCTTAGAAAATTGGAAGGCAAAAATTGGAATACAGTTAATACAATTACCTTACTAATAGTGGAGTTTTAAAGTATTGTTCAAAATGTTAAAATTATATTGAAGTATTATATAAACTATTATATAATTGAGTAAATATTCTCACCTCTGTATTTGTGTTAGAAATTTGGGATCCATTTGATTACAGATTATTATTTTAAGCCTATACACAGACACATTACAAGGTATAATAAGCATGGAGATTCCGTTAATAGTATATTCACATAATTTTGTCTCCGTATGGTTTGGCACTTAAAATTTAGGAATGGAGAGGCTGGAAGTAGAACTCTGTATTTCACCTTCAACCAACATGAAAACAACGCTAACTTATTGCTCGCACCTCTTTTGTAATGTATAAATACACTTCTTTACAAAATATTTGGAGAAATAATAAGATAATTTCTTCTTTGAAGACCACCAAAATGAATTTACATGTTAGGGAGGATCTTTTATATAAGGGAGAAATTTCATGGGCTACTTGTGATTTTAAGCTAGTCCATATTCTTTTAATAGTTTCTTGGATAAGACTTTGTACAGTAAATATTGTACTTCTCACATTTTTACATTCTAGGTAAAAAAAAAATGAAAATTGTCTTATATGTTCTCTTCAAGGGTTTAAAACATTTCTTTAATTTTTTCCCCCAAAAGTCTTCTGGGAGGTACAAGCAGCTTTTTCTAGGCTTTGAAATTGTTCACACAAGTCATTCGCTGTTTTGTTTTCAAAAGGATGCTAAAATTCTTCCCCTTTCTCTTTTGATTGCTTCTTTTCCCTCTTCTTTGATTATTCCCCCGTTGGACAATTTTTCATCCTGATAAGAAATATAAAGCTATTTTTATCACAGAAGAATATGCATAATGATATAAAACATATTTCAATTTATTTAGCCTTTTCTGGGATAAAGTCCAATTACAGCTTTTAAAGTATGCCCTAGTTGATACTACGCCTGCATTGAACTTTCAAGATATGTTTTATGATAAAGAGCCATTTAAGGAGTGTATCTTGCTATGTGCTAATTTTAAAGTACTGTCTTAGTTATTATTTTCTTTTGCCAATTAGTCTTCACTGAATAATCTGTGTGTACATGTAAACAGCATACATTTAAAAATCACATTAGGCAAATGAACACTTGCAAATACAATTTTTTTCATCAGTTGCTTGTATTTGTTGTAATTGCTCACTATATTTAGATGACAAAATAATTTAAACTATTGAAGTAAACTTTACTTTTCTAATTTGCATATATAATTAATCATTTATTTGCCTTATTAAAAATATTTTTTACTGTATTTATAGATGCCTAAATTCAATAAAGTGTAGATATAACACATCCAAACTTTAATAATAAAACGTGAATACTTTATGCTAACCACATATATACTAAACTCATTCACAAGGGCAGGTCTTCAAAACAAGTAAGGAATTTCAGGAATGTAAAAGAATTCTTTTTTTCTTCTAAATGTTTCTCTTCCAGACTGGACTAAGTAGAATTTATGGGTCTTACCTTTACTTTAAGGCAATCACTTTCCTTCATTTATCTCCTTTTAAATATTTTTATATGGTAAAGTAGTTGCATTCTTTGTTTATTATGTTTTTAGTGGATGATTTTTTGTAACACATAATTAATCTTATATTCATAGGACCTTAAAAATGGGATTCAGAGTAAAGAGATTTCATTGATTAAAGCACAATGACAAGAGTTTAGTTATTTCTATAATTGGGAAAATGCATTTTCATTTGTAACAAATAATTCAGAACTCTTTAATGTTACTTGAAGTTTGGAATTCAGAAAAAAATCTATGTATATTTTTGTGTCCTTCATTTAATTAGGATAAAATTTGTGGATATTTGTAACTAGGAGAATCTTTTAATTGATCATTTTGAAAATACACGCATAGCCAGTTAACAGCTTGTGGAGAGGGAGGAAAAGGGGAGAATTGGGAAGGTACTCTTTTGGTAACTATCTATTGTATTTCTAAATTAAGAATAATAAATAATTTAGGCTACATTTCTTGACTTAAAGTCAAGATAGGTAATGTAGTCTTATCCATATTAAAACTTATTCTGCCTCCTCCACCAATTGAGTAATTGTCCTGCAAGAGAAGAGCTCTTTTCCTAGTGATTCTGCTCTTATTTCATTGCTTAGATATAAGATATAAAGAAAGATTTCTCTAGATGCTAATGTACATCATTTGTAGCAGGTATTTAAGTCCAGATATTTGCCTAAATCTGCCAAATATAATGTACACCTGATTTATCCTTTGGATTTAAAATTGCTTACAAACAATATGGCTGCTTTGTCAAAAAAACTTACTTGAAAAAATTCTGAATTATTAGATCACCTACTTTACAGGATTATTTGACATCATACAAAGATACACCAGAATAGAAGATTCCAGGCTATAATTTTTGTAGTACCTTCATTTTCCTTTGACCCACCTCTTATAATGATAGACCAGAATTGTACATGGTCCATACTTTACATGGCACCAGCACAATCATTATCTTATTTGATGCTCAGAGCCACCCAATGAGATAGTACTGGAAGTCTTAATATGAAAATCTAAGCTAACAGAGTGAAATCTACGGGAGCCTAGTTCTTAAGATTATTATTTATTGGGGATGCTTCCTGTTGCAGGTCATTTTTTTTTGTTTCTTAAACTTAGTCAAGCAAACTCAAGTATGCTAAAGGATGATAGCCTTACTGATCAGTACAAAAAGTACTAATTTCATGTAAGTCAACCAAGACTTACATAAAGAATTTTATGTAAGTCAACCAAGACTTTTTTGTTGTTACTACTCTTCATTTGTTCTTGGTATTTTCTTAACCATTCTTCAAAATTTCTTTCTCCTAGCCTGGCCAGTCATATTGGAAATCACTGATATTAAATAAATAAAACCAAATCAATTTCTTAAAATTTCACTGACCATTGATCTTTTCTCAAAAAGAGTTTTCTAAAAGCCCATTCACTTGTTTTTTGGAAAACAGAGATTATAACTCTATTTTACACATCTTATTGTAGATATTTTGTTCTCTAAAAGACCACCTGTATACATTTCAACCTCTAATCACTATTAACTCAGTCTGAAGTACTTTTGCTTATTAATTCACTCAGCCTATAATTATTGGGTGCTTGCTTTATTACAAACATTTTATCAGTTACCTCCAGGTAGCTAATAAACAATATTAAAACCTGTAATAAAAAAAGAGAGAGAGAGAGAAGAGAGAAGCCAAACACTAACATGCATTTCAAAATAAAACAAAACCAGATATAGCTCCATCTTTACTAAACTTTAAATTGGGGGTCTTGCCACTCAAGGTGATTCCTACAGACCAGATTTTTAGCATCACCTGGGAATTAGCTAGAAATACAGAATCTCCAGCTCCACCCTAGTTATTAGTACACTTAATAAAGTTTACAAAGCATTGACAGACACATAATGGTAGTCATATTCACAAACAAAATGTTTACTATTTTTTTTTCATTTAATTAAATCTCCTTCTACACATATGCATAGGTGACCAAATAGAGGAATGCCCATTACAAAACATGCTACCCCTCAGCTCAAGCTTCCAAAATTGGAGTGAGGGTACAAGACAAACAGTATTAGAAAGTCCTAAGTAAATTGGTGAATTTCATAAGAAAAAAAACAAAAATTGAACTTTTTGCAGTTCCTCTGGGAAGGAAAAATGTTAAGCCACCAGCACTAAAGAGCGTAAGGATCTTCTGGTCACTCAGGCCCTGATACAATTCAGCCCATCTGACTAGCTGGTGATTCTTAACCAAGGACTTCAACCACTAGAGTCTCAGTTACCTCATTAGTAAAGCGTGGGTAACAGGATTTTGTTTAGGAGCATTGAGAGGATTATGAATCATGGGCATAAATCATGTGATCTATAAAAGGGGCTTGATTATTGAAAATCATATTATGCAAAACATGTTGATTAAAGAATACAAAATCCTGTGTCATATTTTAAATATTACTCAGCAAATATATTTATAAAAACTTAGTGACTAATATTATTCTTAGATGAAAAACAGTGTAATTTACTTAAAATCCTTTTATCTTATCTCTTCCTATAATTGTTTTTGCAACATACCCACATGTCTTCCAGTCACAGAATGAGAAATGAGTGTTAGCAGGCAATGTCAAAGTTTAACTCCATTACAATAAGGAGAGGGAGTTGGTTAGTCTTTCCCATGGCATGAAAAGTGATTTGTTTAGTTCATGCATTTGGGAGAACTAATTTGCTTGGATCAACTTATTCTGAGTCCTCTTTTAACTCTTTCTGTCTGCAAATAAGACTTGTAGTAACGGAGAGATTGAGAGAGGTTTAGCGGGAAGAAATGGTATTAAATTTACCTCAGAAATCATAATAGTAATGACCTCTTTAGCTGCAGATCTAAACTATGTTTTCTATAATAATCTTCATCATCCCCAACAAATAGCTTATGTGTTTCATATACCCATGTTTCCTGTCTTTTTTGCTTCCCGCCCCCCACCATCAATTGTTGCTAAACTTAGAGGGTATGAGTTCTATAAACCTTAAAGAAGCATGCCATATTACCAACAAAGTGATTAAACTATTGGGGTTTATTTGCATGTAATAAAGTATGTTGGTTTTCTTCTAATTGTTCAATTATATTAGATATCTTACTTGAAGTAATGACAGGCACAGGCCCAAATAAGGTTTTACAATATTTGAGATGAAATATTGGAATTATAATCAAAGCTCTTTTTCAGACAGAAAACACTTCCCCAGGTATATTGTTTGTTAAAATATTGAAATATACTTGTACTTGAAAATTTTTGCCTCCCCAATCTCTCTACACCCAAGTATTAGTGCCAACTTCCCCATTCCCCTCTCTTTCTGTAATCTAGTAATTCAAAAGTAAATGCTTGCCTCTGTGTGGAACTTCCCAGTACTACGTTGGAGAAGAAAGAACTTTTTGAAATATAGTATTTTATTGAAATTATCTATTTTGTTTTGTGTGTATGACATAATGATCCAAACTGAGGAGTTTTGTGAACATAACATTTCCTCTTTCTCTCTCTCACTCTCTGTATAAGTAAACAAACAGAACAAGTATATATTAATTATATTCTTACCCCCAGTTATCTATGCTACCAGAAAATTATATATTAGCCTGATATGACCACATAATTCTTTCCATTAGGACAAGATCAGAAGAACACAAAAGATTCTACTTATGATTACTGTACTTCTATTACCAATTCGTTGTTAAGGCCAAAAGAGCAAATCCTGTGATTCTCTAGAAATAGTGACAATATAAGAAGACACAGTCAGAAACAGTGGAAGAAAAAGAAAAAGTCAATAGATGAAGTACCAGAAAGACCGAGTATTACTAAAGCACTGAAGAAAGAACAATCAAATCCCTGATTTATCCTTTTATTCACCTTGTTGAGTCTATTAACAAATAATCATATGTCCTATTATTAGTTTGATATTGATATTGCAATCCTGTTTTTGTTTAAAGATAATTTGAACTGCAAAAGATCTCTACTCAACTTAAACTTGGTGCTGTTACATCACTTAATTAGGAAATGCCTTATCCTCTAGGCTCTAAGTGTTCAAAAAATAATGAAAAGTATGGTCCCATACAAATTAATTTACATTTAGCTCTATGTTCATAACAATAGTTATGAACCAATTCTGTTAACATATGGAATATCTTATCAGAAGGTGAGTAAGATTTCCCCCATCAATCTGCCTTCTATTTGAGGAGCATTTATCAGAGAGTAAAGAATCACCTTGTGCTTTTTCAATATCTTCCTTCTTTTATGCATTGATCCTGGCAAAAATAAGAGTGTCAACTTTGGAAAAAGGCAAGTGTTCCTCATTAATCTAATGCCATTTTAAATGAGAATTCTCTTTGTAGTTTGAAAAGTAACAATGGTAAACTGAAATATTTTGTAAAACATTCAAACAGGTTGTAACTCCAATCACATGAAACGTCATCTAAAGAAATGCAACAAGCCATATTCATTGAATGACATAAGAAATTAAACTCTTATAGAATAAATTAACATAAATTAAAGGACATTTAAAACCTACATTTATAACAAATTGTATTTTTTTCCCATCTTTATATAAGGACAAATTTTCTTTAGATAATAAAATTTCTCACTAACTGCTGAAAAAAGAGTGGAGATTGAAGAATATGCAAATTAATATCTTTATTTGATCATGGTAACTTTATCATGTACTCTGATATTAGTACTCACCAATATCTTCTCTTTTCTCATACTATTCCTAGAAGATATATCAATTGAACAGAATGGATAATCCAGAAAGTGCAAAGTGCATTTAATGTATGACCTAATTTTTATTTTAGATTATTACACCACTTTTTAAAAATGTAATTAAATACTGTAATTGACAAGTAAAATTTACATTAGAAGAAAACTCAACTACATGTAAAACCTGGGAGTAGGGCAAACCTTTAAAATAAAAAAAGGGAAGTAAGAGCAATAGATTTTTTAAATTCCCTATTTGTGATATTGTGATTTAGAAGAAATACATGTATGGTCAAATATACACACCCCATATACACTACTGATTGTATTTCTCTGGAGAACTCTAATACCACTGTACTGATGTACACTTTGTTGTGTAAAGCTTTCTGTGAAGGAGATGGGTAAATCCATATAGAATGAGAGATCTCATGAGAGAAAGAAGACGAATACCATGACCCGGTCTCTAAAGTTTAAAGACAATGAAGTACATTTCATGTACTGGCAAGGCCCTATCTAATGCCATGTGACCAAAAAAAAAAAAAAAAAATCAGCCAGGCCTCTGAGATGGACTTTTCCCAGGGGTGTCAGAAGAATAAGGACCAGTGGAGTTATAATTATCCCCTAAGTAAAGGTTGCAGAAAACTTTCCTCTTTAAGAAAGATATGCACTGTGAGTGAAGGCGATTTGCTATAATAGGAAGATGGTGTGCCAATTTTCCTATGGCATAACTTAGATCTAGATTCCCCTGAGAGAAGTTACTTTCTTCCTGTCCAATAATGCTTTTCCTTTTTTTTTTTTTTTTACTTGAGGCCTAACATAACATTGCATTAGTTTCAGGTGTACAACATGATTAGATAGTTTTGTATGCTGCAAAATGATCACCAATAACTCTAGCTAACATCCATCACCATACTTTAGAAGTTGTACTCTTTACTCCTTGAGAAACCATTACAGCAAACATACTAGCAGGAGTAGCAGTAGTCAGAAAAAAATAGCCAAAGTAACATATTTTTACATTTTCCATCTTTTCTATTGACACTAATGTGGCTTAAGTAGTAACATGGCAACTTGTTCAAAGCAAACATTCAGGTCCTTGATTGTACAATCTGTCCCACCAGTTGAAAAGTAAGCACAATTGGACATTAACACTGAGTTATCATACTGTGGTAATTACTGAGTATTAAAGGAGGGCTCTTGGAAGGAATTAGACCAGAAACTCTTTAAATTTGGATTGTGCTATGTGCCAGTGATTTACTGCTGCATAGCAAGTCACCCTCAGACTTATTTTCTTTAGATAATGATTCCATGGGCCATAAAGGTGTAATTTTTCTATTCTAAACCAGGTTTATCTAGTCTCAGATTGTCTAACTACATGTCAATGGCTTCACCTGAGAGGACTGAGATGGCCAAGAAAGATGGGAAAGCTGTAGCAACTGAGATCTCTCCGTGTGGTTTCTCATATTGCTGAAGATTACCCCAGACTTCTCCATAGGTCAATGACAGGGTTTCAAGAGCATCCAGAGTAAAAGCATGCAAGTCCTGGATTCTGAACTTAAACCTCTGTGATAGGTCGCTGGCCAACTGAGTCACAAAAACAGCCCAGATTCAATGGGTATAAAAATAACTCCACATTTTAATGGAGGGAAACACAAATTATTTTGGCTATTTTTTCCAATGTAGCACTGGCGGCTTGAATTTCAACACTTAAGAAATACCATTTTAATTTGGTTCTGTTAACATCAACCTGGTCAAATACGATGTTATATTTGTTTAATGGTAACAATACCCCACTTTGAAATGACCTATTTGTTAATGCATTTTCCTAGAGAAAGCTAGTTGAAACTTTATATTCTGTTGCTATCAAACTTACTGTTGTATTTCAAAATTATCTACTGAGAAATGGACTTGTTAACAAAAAGATACCTTGTCACAAATTCTATAAAGTTAGCCAAAAAAAATTGTATTTATAACGAGTTCTAATTTCAGTTGAGACTTGAATTAGTTTTACCTAAAATGGTTGAATAATTATGCGTATCTTCAGAAACGCTGTGATTAAGTACCACACATTTATTGCTCTCTAGGTAAAAATATTTTTTAGGAAAAGCAAAAAGTTGGTACTCAAACGACTTTTCCCCTAATGAACTGAATATGTAATAGCCTTATTATCTCCTCTTTGCTCAGCTCCTGTTGTTATATTGCCATTTCGGAAAGAAGAAAATAGGTCACAAGAGTTCTATTGGCCTCGTGCTCATGGTGATGGGGTGCTCCTTGAGTGAGACTTTCCCTAACTGATCTCACATCAGGGTCTTGAATTCAGCCACAGGCTACAGGACACGGTTGTAAAGTCTTCAGACCCTCTTCAGTTTTATGGAAGAAATCTTTTTAACTATAGCCCTTTAAATGAACTCTTCTCTATTTCTTCATCCCATTCTCTCTCAGTATTCTCTGCATTTACTGGGACTATTTCTATAAATGGGAAACCACATTGATTATGCTTACTTTTCCCTTAAAATAATTTATTTAATTCTATATTCTCCCACCATTTCCCTTTTGGAATATAGTACATTGTAGGACTTGCATCACAAGATTGTTAGAATATAAAATATTTGTTGAGATCTAACTATTCAACATGTGGATACTGGTTACATAATAACAACATGAAATCATCTATAAGTATGTTCAGTATACTTGTAAAAATATGACTATTACAAGGTTATATTATAAAATGATAATGATAAATATAGGTCAATTTGTATATAAAATATCAAGACATATTTTAAATAATGAACTCATGTTCTAATTCTGGTGGTTTTCCTAAGCCTCAGTTCCCTAACTGAAACATGAAAATAATTGTTGTTCTTCAGAGTTAATAAAAAAAATGTTGAGGGAAGGGCCACCTGGGTGGCTCAGGGGGTTAAGCCTCCAACTCTTGATTTCATCTCAGGTCATGATCTCCGGGTCCTGGGATTTAGCCCCATGTGGAGCTCCATGTTGGGCTCTACACTCAGGGTGAGTCGGTTGGAGGAGTCTCTCTCCCTCTGCCCCTTCCCCCACTCATGCATAAGTGCTTTCTCTCTCTCTCTCAAATAAATCTTTTTAAAAAATGTTGAGGGAAACAAAAACTTTGTCATCCTAAGACATCAGAGTGGATTGAGCTTTTCTATTTCTAGAAATATTTAAAGTAAAAAATAGAAATGTTTAAGTCACTACCTCATTTAAAACAAGAGAGGGAAAGAATAACCATAGAGCGGATATAAAGAATTGTCCCTTAAAATACACATACACAATAACATCAATCAATGAGAACCAAGACATTCATGGTTTATGGACTGCTGAGATGTGATGTCAATGTCTGTCCAGGGAAAGGAGAAACAACTACATGGTAGAAGGCCTGAACCAAGTTTGCTGAACAACTAGATTTGAGAATACTTTTCTCCACCATAAACTCCAGAGTTTAAGGGTAGAAACCATTCATTTGCCCATGACTGGCAGCAAAAAATAGTCACCCTGGAACCTGTCCTCCAATATCATTTTTGAGAATAATTTGCTTATAGTCATTAAAATTGAAAATCTTGATAGTTGGCCTTTTTCTTTCAGGTACAATCGTGAGTGAATTCCATATACTCTACTTTCAAAATATATTTAGAATCCAACTAATTCTTACTATTGCACATTACCATCCTAGACCAAGCCATGATACGATGTTACCTGGAAACTTGGATAGACTCCTAGATGATCTCTCTACTTACATCTTCATTCCAAAAGACTATCCTCCACATGTTATACAATCATCATTTTAAAATAAATCAGCTCACTAAATCCTATAGAATCGATCAGCTTTCTGGTCTCTATAAAGGATAAATTTATTTCAATTACCTTAAAAAAAAAAGCCTAAATGATTTGCCTCTCCTATTCAACCTCCCCAAAGACATCCTCTCCAATTCTCACATTACTCACTATGCTCTGGCTAGACTGGGATTGTCATTTCATGAAGCAGGTTTATCATTCCAAAGTAAGAACATGAAAATATGAATATAATGAACTTTTCAGTGAACATTGGCAAACGATTTCCAGGGCCTTATGATGTAAACGTGTTCTGGGGATCTATGATAAAAGATATCCTATGAGAAAAGCTTTTCTTGAATACTCTAAGGAAATGCTCCAAATATTTTAATCACTTAACTTCAGATTTAAAAACCCTAATCAGTTGAATTTAAGATTGTCCAGAATGATGTGGTTGAGCCTAACTTAATCAGTTGAAAGGCCTTGAAAGTACAGCTGAGGCTTCCCTCAGAGACAAATCCCTCATGTGCAGAGCAACTTCAACCCATGACTGGAGTTTGAGCCTGACTGTTAGTCCCTTTCTCATTACCTATATTTTTCAGACTTGCTTAGCCAGCCCATAAAATCGGGTAAGCCATCCTTGTAATTATTAAAATATGCATTATATATATGTTTATATATAATATCCATATATAATTATATATTCATATATATAATTAAATATATGGCTCAATTTTTTGGCCAAATTTTGACTGATATACTCATAGGCTAAGACAAAGTTGAATACTTTTTTAGGGTGTTTTGTGATTACAGTCTTTTTTCGGTAAAGGATAAAGAGATCCATGTGGTAAGAAACTTTATCGGCCTTATTCCTTACCAAATAAGACCCATATAGTTTCTTACCAAATCATTTTTCACTTAACGTGTTAGTCAATATGCTACAGTATCGAATTGACTGTAAGATCCCAATGGTGAAATGTAACAAATGTATTTTATACTCATAAAAGTCTTCTGAGGATTAGGAAGCTCTTTAGAACAATGTTCTTCCAATCAGTTACTCAAGAATCTAGTTTGTTTTCATTTTGTGACCCTGTAATATCAGTGGTTGCTTTTAGATCTCTCAGAAGGAATATAAAGAACAAGTTTTCAGGTTGTGCACTCTAAGTAATTTCACTGAGAAGTGATACATGGCCTCCCCAACTACAAAAAGCCTGGATACATGAGAAAACATGGCTATTTCTTGAGCACTAGATATGTCTGCAACAGCTAGTAAATGACTGAAACTTATCAGGCACTAGATAATTATTTATATGGCAAAATGAGTTAATGAAAATCACTTCTGGGGCGCCTGGGCGGCTCAGTTGTTAAGCATTTGCCTTCGGCCCAGGGCATGATCCCAGGGTTCTGGGATCGAGCCCCACATCAGGCTCCCTACTCCACTGGGAGTCTGCTTTTTCCTCTCCCACTCCCCCTGCTTGTGTTCCCTGTCTCGCTGGCTGTGTCTCTCTCTGTCAAATAAATAAATAAATAAATAAAATCTTAAAAAAAAAAAAAGAATCTCTTCTCCACAGAAATATGATTTCCTGATAATTTGACTAATAGTTACTGATGATATATTTTAATATAAAAAAATCTTAAAATATGACTTTGTTAGTTGTAAAACAAGTTAATTTAACATGCTAATTTCAAAAATATTCTTTATTATAATATATTGGGTCCTTATCTACCCATTATATTTGGTATCTATATCATACATAGTATTTAAATATATTATAACCCTAAATTGTGCCCCAACTTTGTAGAAAAATCTTTGGGGTATTTTCTCTGGAAAACAGTGACAGGCACTCTCTTCATACTTATGATGATAGGCCTTCTAAATATCCCTTTTTTTTTATGGTACGCACAAAGTAGATCTTGAAGTTTATAAACACCTTTCTCACTTTGACCTGACGGGGATGGGATTTGGAAAAGAATAAAAACAAGATACTTGTATGTTCTCCTATAGCACATGCAAAACACAAACAAAAATAGTCTTTAGTTTTGACATTTTGTGTATGCGGTTATGTAGAAAGAAGTCATGTATGGTTATATAGAAAGACAAAGGGCATCATTAGTGCCTAATACTTAGATTTTAAAATAAGTAAGCACATCAAAGTCTGGGTGCATTTATTTACATATTAACTATCACATGTCTGGTTATAACTTAATGCCTGTAAAAATAAATATATAAATTGCAATTACATAGTCTTCAACAGTAGTGGTTGAAAATGAAGACAGTGAAGATTAAAATTCTAGTTCTGTTGTTTCCTACTTGAGATATTTGCCAAGATATCTTTAGTAATATTGATACAGGCTAAAGAAATAATGAAATATTTTTAAACAGTAGTTGTCTCCAGTTAAGGATTTTTTAAAGTATTAGTATGTTAAAACAGAAAAAGCCAATCTTCATAATAAATGTGATTAGAATTAAATTGTTCATCTTGGACTTAGAGATAGATTGTAAAATTTTGATCAGGTATGAATTACTGCTTAATTTTCTTAAGAGAAGGATTATAAACTGGCCAATTAATTATGTCAATTTATTTTTTAAATGTTTATTATTTTTACGACTGATTCTACTATTAAGTCACTTTACCTTATGAAACCATCATTCTACTAGCTGTATAATCCATTTAATCTTCCTCTATTTATTAAAGAAGTAAATCTCACATTTCTATTAGTATATCATCAAAATGATCTCTGTAAAGACACATATATGTGTGTGGGAATGTGTGTGGCAAATATATACAATAGATATAATTGCCTAGTTCTAATTATATACACTGCAGCTTGGAAAGAAAATGATCATCATATTCTAATTATTTTATCCATGAAAATACTAAGGAGTCAATGTATTATAATTTGATGATTGTACCTATTAACTAACCTTTCACCCATTTACCTAGATCCAGTCCAGAGAAAATGAAACATTTTACAGAAAATAATATTGGTATTCACATATAATCATTTATATCATTTAGAATCAAGCTTCTAAAGTTTATATAAATAATTTGTTTTCTCTTAAATCATACTGCTAAACATTCTACACACTTAATACTAGCTTTGCATTTCTTACAATGCCTATTTTGTATCACTATACCAATGTGTATTATTTAACTCTTGTTTTTACTCTATAATATTAAAATGCTGAACTTACGAGTTCACTTCTAAATGTACACAAAATTTTCTTTTAAAATTACTGTTATTTCATGTTGCTTACTTCACCTATAAATTATAATAGGTTTGATCATAAAGGAAAATTCATATGAACATAGCATTACATAATACAGGGAAGAATTCAATAAAACCCTCTTAATTTTTTCTAATGTAAACTATTAACTTTGTTATAAAATTACTGATGGAATTTGACTAACATTCTCTTCATGATGTAATGTGTGATATTTTAATGTGTTTAAAATTAGCTTTAACCTCTGAGCTTGAGCCACTCATATTGGAAGGCAAGGAGCAACTACTGGCTAAATCAAATATGTATTTCAAATAAGGATATTTCACACTGCAGTCAGGGAAACATAGCTTTTATGATAATGCTTCAATTTTTATCAAAATTGGTCCCCTTTCTAAAATGATTCCACTCAACTCACCCTACTCATTAACATGAAATATGTGAAGGACATGTGTCTCTCAGGAAACCAATAATACTTCTGTCCCTAGAGAAAACTCCATCTGAATACCAAGATTTGATGGGCTCAATTGTCTAAAAAATGGGGTGCATGTGGGAAGGTCTCATTTTAATTATTCAGAAATAACTCCATCTAAAAGTTTGAAGTGGAATTTTTACAACTTATTGAGGTCACCTTCACCTCTTACATATTAATTGAAATTTTTTTTTCACACTTGTCTTTAAGCATATAGAAGAAGAACATTTGAAGGATCTTGTTAAGCACACTCCAGTACTTAACTATAATATCATTTCACAGTGTTCTGAAGAATGTGCTAGTGAAATAATACAGTTAACAAAAATGTTACATCATAGAAGTTATAAAGATTTAAATCAAACAAAAATCATTATATTCTACTCAATGCTCTCTTAATGATAGTAGATAATTGAGACCTGTTCATTCTAAAGTTAAAAATATCATTTCCCAAAGAATAGTAGTTTAGAATGGGTTCAGAGAAAGATTAGATAAGCAATGCACTCATACTTTACCTCCATAAATCAATGAGACCATTAAAAATCAAATGCATTAAAATATGCCATCAAATTGGCTATGAAGTAACAGTTATCAAGTTTTCAATTGCCAAAGTTCTAATTTGTTATATATACAAAAGTTCTCATCACTTTTCTACATCAGCTTTCTTTACTTCCCTTTATCTCACTATCTGAAGATTTTACAAGTAGGCAGAAATCTGTTCACCTGCCAGCATGCCACTAAAAAAACAACAAAACCACCATTTTAACTGGGGCAAGAAAATGGTCCCAAAGATTGCATTTTGCGAGTATACAAAAATAAATGACATTAAAAATTCTATAATAAAAATTACCATATTCTGACATGTGAAGATCTGTTTTTGTACTCAACGAGTTTTGATGTTCCAGGCCATCCAAACCCCAAAGGGTCACAGATTGGCTCCATAAGAGACCAAGCTGTCTAGGCACTAGTTAATGCTACCATGAAAATGAATAGCCTATTAAAAACAGATTTGTAGTAGGGTATTATAAAATCAACTTGGAAATACAGTGTGAACATAAATGAGAATATTTTCTTCTTTAGTTCACCACTATGAATTTGCTTATATAATGTTTACAACTATAAGTCATTTTCCATATAACCTTTCCTTGATAATGACATAAAAAATAATACTAATGAAAACACATTATTTAGGAAACAGATGCTTTGTTTTTGATCTGTCACCCTCAATTAACTATAATTAACTAAAAGAGTGCTTAATTTTAATGCTATAATATAGGAGTTGAAAGTGGATGGAAATTCAACATAATTTTAAACTTTATAAGAAACATTCTGAGATATAGTTAATAAGGAATTTATATATTTAATTATATACAATTAAAGTAATTATGAAAAAAGTATAACATTTCCATTTATAACCTCTTGCTTTTAAAACCAGATCTTGCTAATATAGGCATATGAAATAGCCATTTCTCTTTGAGTTGACCCTAAAAAACCTTTTTAATATATTATTTACTACTAAGATATAGAAGGAACTTAGAAAAAGTTTCAATTCCTTTACCCATATGTCATATTGGGTTTAATAGGATAACACCTACACAGATACCAGCACTAATACCTATTTCTCAGTAGTATGTATTCACATAAATATTGATAATTTATACTGATAAAACTCATCTTGCTTTTCTTAATTTACTCACTTTGAATTATCTTTGTTAATAGCCAACATTTAGAATTAAAATATACCTTAGTAATTTAACAATGACATGGTAGAGAGCTCATAAGATTCTTCGGCGCCTTTTTTATGCTATTTTGGGCTCCAAAAATACTTCCTGAAGAGAACACAAAGCTCTGTAAAATTACATTAGATTACAGTAAATTGCTAAATTCTCACTAGCTAATCACCAAAGATAGAAGAGTATCAACATTTTCTATTCCTTGAGAACTTTTTATTGTATAAACCATTTTGAGCACCAACTGACTGCCAGAAAACAACTTTATATTTATGACCCACATTTTCATAGACTGTAGGGAACAGAAAAAAAAATTTTGTTGTGGAATCAGAAATAATTAAAACCTATTTCTGTGTCAACTGTGTATCAAAGTGTGATCCTGTGCAATTTGGATAACATTTTTGAACATCATTTTGTGTAATTTAAAAAATAGTAATTCTTTTCAGGTTTATTGTGACTAAACAATGTATTACACATATAAAAGATAATTAATAAATGTTATTTTGCCATTCTTCTAATTTAGAAAGAACTTAGTGATTCAGTGTAATATTGGAAATATAAGAATTATAGTGGTATTAATCAGGGTTCAAATTAGTGAATTGATCTCTATGACCTTGAAAAATTTACTAAGACTCTCTGAACCCTCATATTTTTATGAATAGGACTGCAAAAGTTGTGCCTCAAAGTTAAAATATCATTTGCAAATTACCTAATATAAAAACAGTTGTAAATATATTTTTATTAGTAACTTGATTAAAAATGACCTTTTTGAAGATTTATTTTAGAGAGAGTGTGCACATGTGAGTGGGCAGGGGGCAAAGGGAGAGGGAGAGAATCTCAAGCAGACTCCCTGCTGAACACGGAGCCCTGGAACCCAAGACCCTGAGAACACGACCTGAGCTGAAACCAAGAGTCAGATGCTCAGCCAACTGAGCCACCAGGTGCCCCCAAATGATCATTCTATTATTAGAACTGAAGATTAGAAGACTTTCTACTGTCATTGAGACACAATTTGAATCTCCCATTTCTACATGGAAATAGACATACCCTAAAGACTCACTCAGATACTGCTCTAGCTATCAATACCTATTGATCGATCACTGTACTTGATGGGTCTCTTAATGGGTTTTTCTTTTCCCCAGTAGGAAAGAAAAAATATACTAAAAGATAGTATGAAAGATGCTATGTTGAAATTGTGTTCCATATGAGAACTTCTCTATTTTCCCTCAAAACAAAGGGGACACATTACATTTGAGTGAATATATTCAGTCTAACAATACCAGTACCATGAATTCTATTTCATAAAAGCAAAATGTCACTCGACGATATTCTAAATAACAAAAAGGAAAAAGAAATAGCAGTACACATACTGTGCCTTCACTTATTTATAAGATTTAATAATTTTCTTCAAATGGTTACTAAAAATATTTGAGGAAATTGCACTTAATGGTTGATCAGCACAAAAAGTAATATCCCATTGTCTTTCTTTAAAAGTTCATCTTGTGAAGTAAAGTTTGCAATTTTCTTGGTAAAAGATGAAAAACAATTTGAATAGGCCAACAGTCTAAACCCGATGATTACTGAAGAAGTCATCAAAACACTTATGCAAATATGATGTGCACATGTAATTATTGAGAAAGTAAGAAATGCCATTCAAGATAACAGGTGCCATATCCTGGGGTGCTTTTTCTACACTGAATAGTGAATAGATGCTGTGAGTCTATCACTAATGATGGATAAAAAAAGCATTTTAATAAGTCATATGATGGTACTCAACCCAAGAATCCAAATACAATTAAATCAAGTAACTTATAAGAGATTTTATATTATGCTACAAATAAATTCTTAAAATAAATAAAACTTTTACAAATTGCTATCAGAGGCCCTTTATGGATCATGCTTACAAATGTCTCCTAATGTTGGTAATACATTTTTTTTTTAATTCTAAAATCATGTTGTTATCCTTTCTATACATTCTTATACGGGATTAGCAACATGGCACTAGCCTATTCTGAAAAGTAGTTTAGCAGATGTATTACTTTCACACTATTCCAGAAATGCAATACTACTTAAAAGATGGGAAACTAAAAAAAAAAAAAATACTAAAAGTTCTATGTACTATTTATAAGTTGGTTTTGGTGTTGGTAAATAATTTAGATTCTAGAAGTTAACATGTAGAAATTTTTATGAGGCAAGCACTTTTGATTAGCATACAAAGCAGAAAATATATATTCTAGTGCTTCCCATTTGGAGAAAAAAAATAAAAAATATTTTCTACATTTCAAGTAGTTTGTTATATAAAGTGTTCAAGGTCTTCAGATTATGTTATAGTGCTGTATACCTTGGGTATAGAAGCATTTCTATTTTCACTGGCTTTTTAAATTTGATAAGTAATTTAGGCTTTGCACTGTCTTCTGGTTTCCATTTTTATTGAAACCATTAATATTTTATAACTAACCACCCAAGGACATTAAGGGTGAGATCAGTAAAAATGACAGAACTGACTTATTGGAAGGAAGCATAGGTTTAGCTAAAATTGTGAGTGGTTTTGGCTTATGTACTCTGAGGTGGTGGTTTCTGGTACTGAAGACCTATAGCAAAACTTGAGAAATGGCTATTATTAAAATCAAAATAAAATTGTTTTGGCAAATATGCTCTCATCCACATAAAAGTTTGACTAAACTAATATCAACATAGAAGCACGATGATCTACAATTGTCTTTTTTTGGTAATAAGACAATTCCAAATATATTTTAGGAAACTTGAAGCATATCAGATGATTGTTTCTTATCACAGATTTATATATTACTTGAATAACTCATAATTTTATATTATTTTGGGGGTCATCTTTAACATTTTGAAAATTTATTTTCCACTAAATAGAAGGAA
This sequence comes from Ailuropoda melanoleuca, assembly GCF_002007445.2. Taxonomy (NCBI): domain Eukaryota; kingdom Metazoa; phylum Chordata; class Mammalia; order Carnivora; family Ursidae; genus Ailuropoda; species Ailuropoda melanoleuca. The sequence goes on from NC_048218.1 coordinate 34,305,940, forward strand.
AAATGTGGTATTTGCATCTCATAATAAACTTCTCAAACTTCTTCAGATTTTATTTTGATACAATTGAATTGTTTGCCTTTTGTAATGGTCCTCTTTTTCGATAAAAATTATCATTGAGCTATTACAAACAAGAAGCTCAGGTAACAGAAAATGCTTTTAAAAGAAAATGGAAAATGTTTCTCTTTCAGTTATTCACAAATATTTGTTTCATGCCATGAAAACTTCCACACGCTTTGGGCAGAGTAATGACAGACAAAAAGCTATCCTACTTAGCTACAGTTTTCATGAATGAAGAACATTGTTAAAGGCAACAGGCCCCAAATGGAGTCAGTTATGCTAAGTCCCATGTCTCAAAATCAAAGCTTAATTTATAGTTCCAGCTCTCTATAAGGGGAGAGACTTGGCAATAACCAAACTCTTTTGGCCTAGCGTAACATCCTGGTTCCTGTTCCCTTATGCCTATAAAATATCTTGCCCTGTATAGCTCTTTGGAGTTCTTTCTATCTGTTAGATTGGATGCTGTGTTTCATGAATCACTGAACAAAACCACTAAGATCTTTAAAATTTATTTAGTTGAATTTTGTTATTTGACAATTTAATAATTAATATTTTAGATGATGATATATATTATGAAGAAAATTAAACAGAATAAAGTACTACAATAATGGGTTATTTTAAAGATAGGGAAGTCCTCAAAGATAAACACGTTTGATAAGACACCTAAAGGAGATGAGAAATTTAAGATGGGGTGTCAAGGAAAAGAATATTTCAGGCTCAGGAATCTCATATAACAAGTACTGAAGCTATAATGTATATTTGTCATGCTACAGGAATACAAATGAGGCTCATGTGTCTGGATCAGAGTGAGCAAAAGGAGAAGCAGTAGGACATAAATTCACACTGGAGAGGGGGGTTAGAGCACTTGAAAAACTTTGTGAAAACTCTAATTTCAAACTGAAGAAAATAGTAAGCTATTTGAGACATAAGGTTAGAACAATGACTTTCTGTAAAGGATTCCCTAACTGATATGTTTGGCATGGACCAGGAGAAAAATCAAGGGAATAGCAGTTTACAGACAATAGGACAATATGAGCAAGAGTTAATGGTAGGCTGGACCAGTATTTTGAAACAGATGCGTTGAGAATTATTAGATTCTGATATGTTTTGAAGAAAAGTACACAGCATTTGATGATGAATTTGCTCTGATGGTCAAAAGAAAAGGACTCCAAAGTCATTGGCCTGAGCAACTGGAAAGGTGGAGTTGCTATTTTTTGAGGAAGAGAAGAATGAAGAAAGCAAAATAACCAGTTTTGGAGGGAAGATTATGAGATTAAATTCAGCTTGTTAAGTTTAATATACCCATTAGAAATTTTAAAAAATGTGTTGCATGTCTTTTTAGATGTATTAGTCTATACTTTGGAAGACAGATCTGTTCCAGATATATAAATTAGGAAAATTTCATTTGATGGCATTTACATGCTATGTAAAGCCATGAAACTAGAAGAGAAAATCTACAGAGTTGGTTCAGACAGAGAATAGCAGAACCCTGAGGCAAACCATACTTAAAATTTGAAGGGATTGGGGCACCTGGGTAGCTCAGTAGGTTAAGCAACTGCCTCTGGCTCAGGTCATGATCCCACAGTCCTGGGATTGAGCCCCACATTGGGCTCCCTGATCAGTGGAGAGCCTGCTTCTCCCTCTCTCTCTGCTGCTACTTCTGTTTGTGCTCTCTCATGCGCGAGCAGTCTGTCAAATACATAAAAATTTTTTAAAAATTAAAATAAAATTTGAAGGGACAAAGAAATAGGGAATTAAAAAGTAGCAGCTTGTAAGGAAGAAATAAAATCAAGAATGTATGATATTATAGAAGCCGAAGGAGGAAAAGAGTGTCTAAAAGTTTGATCACTACAAACAGGTGAAGTAAAAGATCTGAGTTTTAACCATTAGAATTAGGGGAATGGGTGTCATGGGTTATCTTTTTTTTTTTTTTAAGATTTATTTATTTATTTATTTGAGAGACAGAGAATGAGCGAGAGAGAGACCACAAGCTGGAGGAGGGACAGAGGGAGAGGAAGAAGCAGGCTTCCTCCTGAGCAGAGACCTGGGTGCAGGACTCGATCCCAGGACCCTGGGATCATGACCCAAGCTGAAGGCAGTCACTTAACTGACTGAACCACCCAAGTGCCCCTTCATGGATTATCTTGATGAAAAGTTTCAGTGGAGTGTTGTGGGGGGATAGATTGTTGTGGTAAGTTAAATAAAGGATGAAATTCTAAGACTGGGAACAAAGCAAGAATGTCCTCTCTCACCACTTCTTTGCAACAATGGACTAGGGATCCTACCCAATACAATAAATTAACCAAAAGAAAGAATAAAAAACTAAATAAAAATAAAACTTTCTTTGTTAGGGTGTAAAATCATTGTCTGGATAAGAAATTTTTTAAAAAATCACTGTCTTAAATTTTTCTAAATAAAAATAAAAGAATATGTTAGTTTATCAAGGTCTTAAAGAAAATGAGAAAATATAGGATTATCCGGCAGCATTAAGGGCCCAGAAGTTATTGGTAGCAATAAATGTAAAGATCAGTTAATATAATGTTGGCTCCTTTTTCCGGTCACATTTAATGGCACAGATTCAGCCACTGAAGTGGTAGAAAGATTTAATAAGGGTGATATTTTTCCAGACATGTACTTTAGAAGGAAAGAGAAAGGGAATTGAGCATGTGGGTCAGGTTTACAAAAGACGGAAAAAAAAAAAAAAAGCAGTACAAAGTTAGTTAGGATCAATAGATTTTTAGATTTAGTAGGTATAAAAAAAATGGCATCATGGTATTTGTGGGAGAGAAATGGGAAGATAATTACTTGTGAAGTGGGATGCCTGAAACTGAGAATGAGGCAGTATAGAGGAAAAACCCCCCAAAATTCAAGGACTGAGAAACTTTGATACAGAGGTTCATCAACATAAACATTGAAATTACCATATATTAGGTATATTTTAATAAAAAGGTTGAGTAACCATGATATATGTAATGATTACAAAAAGTAGGAGAAAAGAGGATATAATCTGTTTTCAAAAGACTGAAAGCTATATGTTTATAGGAAAAAAAATTGAGCAAGAGAGAAGGTGCTGATATTTGAAATGGAAAACAAAGCAGAAATTCAGAGCAAAAGCAGAAATTCAGAGCACAACCATCAAAAACCTAAAATCACACCATTCCAGAGCATTATTATCTCATCTGACCTGATCTCCTTAATGTCCTTGAGTGAATGGGATTCATACAAACCTCAAAAGATAATTATATAAAGTCATCAATTAGTTTGCATTGAAAAATATTACTTTTAAGTGTTCCAGATACTTTAAAAAGCTGAGACAATGCATTCTAAATTTATTATATTTAAATTGTATGTTCACAAAAGATAAAAGTATTTTCAGGTGCAATTATTTTTTGTATGAGAATACTTCTAACTATGCATATTGTCTACTCAGATCTCAGAGGATAAAGTGTTTTAATATTGTTCTTGTCTCTTCCCTGGTTTGTCTAGCTATATCTGAATAAATATGTTCCATATTCCTGAGGATACATAGTCATGTGTATGAAAACTAAATTTCTCCAACTGAGGATAAAACAGTATTGTTATTTTAAATATTTTCATTTCATAAAATAAAATTGAACATATATTCATATAATTTAATTTCTTAAGTATATTACATTCCATATAGAACCAATATGGACCCACTGATGCATTACATAATCATATCAGTTGAATCAGTTGACCTGATAATAGCATCAAAAATTAATAGCTATCCATTATTGAGTTAGGTACTATGAAAAGGAATTTTTCATACATAAATTCTGTAAAGGTTTTAGTATTCAAAAAACAAAAACCTATGACAGTGTCCATTTTGATCCCCACTTTACAAATGAGAGAACAGAGGCATAGAAAATTTAAGCCAGATGCCCAATATCAAGGATTAAGTGACACAGCCAGACTTGGATGTGAGCAATTTGACTCCAAATCCTATATTACTAACCATTAACCAATTTGTATGATAGGTCAACCAGTGGCCCAAGTGGCACATTTTAAAGTGATTACAGAAGATTTGTTCTTCTTTCAAGAGTTTTGGTTTTGTTAAAAATAACATGATTAATACATTAGTGAAATATTTTCTTTTCCAAGCATAGATTATTGGGGGGGGGGGTAAAGCAATTCAATTTATCACTGTTATCTTCTGACTACAGCATTCCTGGCAATTTTGTTTCAGACAATATACATGGAGATAAAAGCCAGTCATTTAATTTTTGAGCATAAGCAACAAAATAGGAAAGTAAAAATAGCAACAACAGCACTAACTTGAAAATCTCTTTTTATCATCTGATACAATGGAAAGAGCTTGGAATTTAATGTCCTAAGTATCAGGGCCCAAATCCCAGTTCTTCCACTAACTAACTATATAATACTGCTCAGGCAAGTGACTTAAACTTTCCAGGCTTCTATTTCCTCATCTGTACAAAGAGGGTAATACTACTCCCCTTACAGCATTATTGGGGATTAAATGAAATTAGGTATTTGAAATACATAAGCCAAAGTCTAGCCCATTGTGAGTATTCAATAAATGTTAGTGACATTATATTCTAATCTATCTCTAAACAAGAACTTTCCTGGGGGTGGGGTAAACCTTTGAATTTATTGGTTACCCTGAGGGATCAAAAGAAAAATTAATTGGTTATTTTAAGAACTGTAAGAAATAAACAAAACTACCTGTTATACTATCATTTGATATATATTTTCAAAATAAACAATGTCAATCTAAGTGATATGATCAGTATGGTAAACATGGTACAGAAAGAAACCTGAAAAAATATTTCTAATCTAGTTAGTCTTAAATTCTGTAATTTGTTTCCTAGATTATATATAGAAAACTCTTACCAAACTACAATTCTAAGAGCATCTACTACACTTTTATATTAAATACCTCTTAAGTGAAGGATGCCATTTAAAGTTTTTAAAAAGAAAAGGAAACTATACTGCATGAAGCAATATGGCTTAGAGTTCCCTCACTCTCTTATTGCAAAATGAAAATAAAATTAATGTAGGGGTTGTTTTGTTTTGTTTAGGGATATAATTTTTGACAGCAGATACCCAATTATATTTTCATGGTCCACATCCAAGCACAGGGGCAGAAAATTATCATTAGCTCTCAAGCAAACTGATGAAAGGACCAAGAGATTAGAGAGAAAACAAATCTTTCACTTCTGCTTTCATAAATCTTTTATAACGTAAAAATCAGTAAGATCTGCTTAGTATCAAGTTTTAGGGTAAATAAAAAAATAATTAAACCAGATTATTCTTTAAGTGTTCAATAACTTGAAATGCTGCCATCCTACTCTAGACTTTAGAAATCAATACTAGAAATGAATCAGGCTGCAAGGGATTCATCTACTATAAGCTTCCTTCTGAATCCAGACAAAATAAGAAGAGTTATGTTATATACCACTGGAAAAGTGTCATGTAACATTGATTTACTATGTTAGTGACAGCACTGAAAAAACAAATCAAACTACCCAAGAAAAAGCAAAAAGTGCACTCTGCAAATGTCCTTTGGATAACATTATTAGCCCTGGGTAAAACCATGAGGCACAAAAGATATACTGAAAGTGGCCATGAATCTTGCTCAATTCATCTGACCTCTTAACATTTAAAACTATGAAAATTTTACTTTACTTCAATTTATTTATCAGATATACTGTCACTATGGAATGCAATTCTCTTTAATTAAAAACATGATTGAATCAATAAGTGTGACACAAACTATTAGAAAACTTATTCTTTTGAAACAATGTGGTTCATGTAATTTGAACATTCAGTTTTTTTAAAGGTTTTTTTGAGAGACAGAGAGAGAGAGAGAGAGTGTGTGTGTGTATCTACACGTATAAGCAGGGGGAGTGAAAGAGGGGAAGAAACAGGCTGCCTTCTCAGCAGGGAGCCCAACACGGGGCTCCATCCCAGGACCCTGGGATCACCACCTCAGCCAAAGGCAGATGCTCAACTGACTGAGCCATCAGGCACCCCTGAGCATCTTTAAGCAATGTTTTGAGAAGTCGAAGGTGAATTCTCTTATTCCTCTAATAGGTAAAATATTAAATACATATAATATTTTCTATTTAGGTAATATAAAACAAATCATGATTTTCTTATGCTTAAGGGTAACATGTTCTGCTAGTTACCAACAGTGGCAACACAGGATTTTCACTAAAGCCAATTTAGTAGACATCTCATTATTCATCTTCTCTTTTTGTATCACCTTTAGATTACTATTCCATTGTAATTTAATAAAATTACATTAATAAAAAACATTCTTCTCCAAATAGCCACATGTCTTTAATTTTACTCTATGATGGTGTTATGGTTTCGTATAATATAGGTTCTTCAGTTATCCATGAATTCAAGACACTTGGTATAATTAAAATTTATTTCAATATTAACCTAAGGTGAGTAAAAGGATTGGTACATGTAATTCAAGTAACAAAATATTCCCCCCCAATAAATGAAGTATATTTATGGCACAAATGAAAATCAAATGAAATTTAATTAAATTGCTTCAGATTCAAAGCACATTTTCTCATTGTCATTTAAAAAAATGGATATGTAGTTCTAAGAAGCTAACATTTGCCTAAAATATCTTTAAAAATCAGAAAGCTTATTCCCCCATTCCATAGTTTTATTTGTCCTATCTGCCATGCATGAAATATTTATGGTTACCTGAGTCTCACACAAAGATGAGTGGATACCACCTCAGATTCAAGATTGTAGTCATTTTTCAGGGAAGAGTCACAACTCCCTACGAATTTCTGCCTGGATTAAGTAGTTTGTTTCATGGAACATCGATTTCTCAGCTTTTGAAAGAGCAATTTCACAATCCTGCCTGAGAAGGCATGACTATTGGCCCCCTTACAGAGACTAAGACCATGTGAGCAGGTATGGTGCCCAGTGGAAACTGTGATTTATCATACTACTGTCAATAAACTACAGAAGAGTTTGGGCCAAACAAATAGGAAGCCATGGTGGAGGGCCATGGTGCAAGGAAGCCAAGTAACAGGGGAGCCAAGTGTGTGCTGGGCTAATTTAATTTTTTAAAGCTGTAACTCAGCCCACGCCTTAGGGACACAATTTCTTTCTGGCAACATTTTCTGTGAAGCTAAAACAGCTGCTTCACCTATCTCAAATCAGATACTGTGCTGTTTCAAGCAAATGTTTACCAAAAATAACAATTGTCAGGCATGCTTTTCCAGAAAATTTAGATTGAACAGATTATCATGCCCCTAAAGTTAGGGTTGATATAAACTATATTTTATAATAAAATTTTAATTCTGATATTTCTAGTTATGTGGAGATATTAAGCAAAGGTATAAAGATGCTGTAAAATATAAAAACATATTTAAATAACAATTTTAGAAATAGTTCGTATAAGGGTAATAGATTTATAAAATATGATTTAAATCCAATTTGGAATCATTTTAATCTTTTATAATAGAGAAAATCTTTAAAGTTTTTAAAGGAACAATTAATGAAAATTTAACAACCATTGTATTTTGCCTGATTTTCATTCTCCTTATAAAAAGAAAATTTCACAAGAATACCAGATCTGACCTCTTAAACACTGAGTATATTTTAAATTTTCTTGTTTGGGTTTTTTGGCACATTGATTCAAGTCAAAACAAGAAACTGTTAAAGGACTAGCACTCATTTGAAATGAAACTTTCCCCATAAGACACTGAAAGTACAACATATTTACCTATTCGCTATAGGATATAGAATTCAGCGTCATTCAATGCCATCAGGACCTCTTTTGTTTTGTTTTCCAGCTTTAAATGCCAGATCCTCATTCATAATTTATACTTTTAATCTTACAAAGATAGAATGAACATACTAAACAGGAAAAAGTGTGCATAACTTAGTATGTTTCTATGTATGTTAGTTGGAATCAATACTATGCATGCCCAAAGGACATTTGACAGCACAGTGTTAGAGGACTCTTACATGACTCTCTCTGGAAGAGAAAGTCTACAAGACCTCAGCAGAAGCTGAAGGTCAGAATGTAAAGAAACCTATATCCAGGTCCAGAAGGTACATAAAAAAAAAAAAAATGCTAGAAGGCAAATTCTCTAGCTTCTGGCTAAATTTAGTGAGATGTCACAGTCCAGATGAATCAAGTTTCAGGAAGTAGAATGAATGTCAAATGGCTTATCCCAAAGAGCAGCTTGTTCTTGGAGCATGCTTAAGGCCATTTTGTTAAAGAGATTTCGGGGAGGAAACAACCTGCAATTGTAACTCTTAAAAGCCTGCTAAAAATCATTTAAAATATATATCTTTTAGACACATTGATTATATGAAATGACTGACTAGGCCTGCAGCAGCATCCTGAAAAACTTTTTGTTGTTAGAAAATTGTGTCAAGAGCAGAATAACTGAGAATAAGTCCATGTAGCTTTCTGAGCCAAAGTTAGCAGATGTCCTCTTATCTTAAATGTTACATGAAAAACAAGGCAAACAGAATAAAGCATATGGACTTGACAAAATTCAGAGTTGGGTTTAAATAGAAATATACAGTGGCCAGTTTTAAAGTTGTGAATATACCTTCCTTCCAAATAATGATATGACTGACAGCCATGTGCTTGCTTGGCCACAGACACCCAGCCAGTTATTACAGCACCTCTGGTGCTGCCAAGATGACTACTATGGTTCCAAATGCCAATGCCACAACTAACACGTTAGCATCATGCTTGCAATGCTCATATCATCCTACATTAGCTACACTGATGTTCCATCTGTCAGAGACATATCTGGCACTTGAATAATAAATGATACTGTATTAGCATGACTTAACAAAACAACAATTAATAGCACCATCTGTTTATTAAAAGCAAGGATATTTGTCTAAACCTTGGCAAAATCTTGCTTTGTGAACAAATATTTTCTCTTGGTGAACTGGGTCAAAAATATTACAACAATTTCTATCTAAAACAAATCCTTTTAGAAGGACAGAATATCAAATATGATGTTGCTCTACACTATATTCTGGAAATGTCTAAACAACTTAATTCTATTTGGTGGTAGATTGCAAATCATGTTCATAGAAGCAAAAATTAAAAATGATGACTATAGAAACAAAACATAGTTATGATTATCCACACATGGGATATATGCATTAAACACTGTGCTAAAAGTCATGAGATATTTGAACTCCTTAGGGACATAAGATAGAATCTTCCAATGAAAATTAAATAACTTAAGTGAACATAAAAATAACTTCTGCAAAAACTCCTTTCCCTAACTACAACCATATATATATTGTTAAAGAACATACAGAAAGAAACTAGAAAAAAAAAAAAAAACAACAAAGAAAGAAACCAGAAACTAAAATCCACAGTGAATAAATGGGGTAAGTGGAAATGGGAGAAGTCAGATACCTATGGAGATATAATTTAAGAAACTTAAAAATTTTGACCACTTTTTTATGTAGTATATATAAAGCAAATATGCTGATTTATAAGTGCTATTACAAAGAATCTGTACTTATTTTCAATGTAGAATGATCTCTATGTAATTCCATGGTAATACAAAGTGATTAGCTTTTTTGAGAAAATTAACATATAACCGCCATTCTACTTTAAATTTTAAATTCACACTTTTCAGAATGTATGAACTTATTATTCTTGTGAACATTAAAATCACCAGCTAAACTGAGCACCAAAATCAGTCTTCCTCAATTTATAACAATTGATTACTAAATGAGGGCATTTATAGATTGCTCACCAAACTAATTAGCTTTATATTTATTCTTCTCAATTTCAAATCTCAAACAAGGTACACTGAGATATTATTATTAATAAGAAAAAATTATTCAGCATTTACTAAGTATAAGAGATTGGTCTAATTTCCTTTGTATTTAATTCTCAAGACTCTGAAATAAGCATCATTCTTTAATTTTGCCTATGAGGATTTGAGAGACAAAGCCCAGAAAATGGTCTTGAGTTACAGTTATGAAGAAGCAGGACTGGCCCCTGGGAATCTGGATACAAAGCCTGCATTCCCCCCCTCAATGAATAAATCTATTTCCTTAAATGTTTGAAAACAGCTGTAGATATGGTCTGATAAATTATATGTACAGGGGGATTATTCCCATTCAGCTGATACCCACCTAGAGATTCCTACTTCCTGTCATCACAGTGCACCAAAATTTGGATACACATAAAATTTAATTTAACTTCATACTAATAATTCTTAAATCATGTCCTTCAGTAGGGTGCTTAGGTTAAAATAGGCATTCAGGTATTTATGCAACAACAAACCTTTCAAATTTGTTCATTTTGATAACAATTTAAATGAATTTTGAACTTAAATGTTTTAATTTCTGTATCACTTTTACTTTATTTTTTAAAAGATTTTATTTACAGAGAGAGAGAGAGAACACAAGGAAGGAGAGGGAGAAGCAGACTACCAGCTGAGCAGACAGCCCGATGCAATGCAAGGCTTGATCCTAGGACCCCGGATCATGACCTGAGCCAAAGGCAGATGCCTAACCCCTGAGCCACCCAGTAACCCCTATGTATATCACTTTTAAACTTCACTTGCATGAATTGGATTTTTATAACTTAAAAACAAATCAGAATTCTACTTTTAGCAAATAATATATCAGTTACTGTACATATCTTTTGTTCTCTGAAAATTAAATAAGCACTTTCTTTATATTCTGTCAAGTCATTAATAAATGTGTAAAATAGTATAAAATCAATAATGAAATCCAGTATCATAACCTCAGGCTCCTCTCCCCAGGTTTAAAACAATCCATTCATCAATGCTGTAGAAGTAATTATTTAATCAGCAACTACTACACATAAAATGAACAATCACCTATGTCCCTAGAATGAAATAATACTAATTGCTTCCTGGATCACACAATCTAATAAAGATATAAATAAAATCATGTCAGCATTATGTGAATTTACATGTGTTGTTTGCCTTTTAGCTGTAATTTTCCTTCCAAAGTGCTACCACATCATTTATTATATCAGCTGTTCTAAAATTTTGTCACTAGTAAACATTTACATGATAATTCAGGAAGTTTTATAAACCACTTTTTCACTGTTTTATATACTAAATATCATCTGTTGTACTTCTGTCAATTTCTCATAACCTAAGCATGCCTAAGCCCTGTAGCTTTCTCTGGTTCCTCTTTTATTTAATATCATAAATAATTATGAGAAATATCACATTCAATAGCAGTTTCTAATAATCTCTCTTATTTGGATTACAGAGTAAGGAAAATTAAACATCTTGATCCAAGTCTGCATCCAAATATGCAAGCCTAACTGCATAAGTTATCATCTTTCCATTTCTTCTGGAAATCATACAAATTAAAAATAAATGGAGAAAAATACAAATTACATGTCCAGCTGACATGTTATCTAGATTTCACATTTGAGGCAGTATTTGCAAAAGCAAATTTTGCAAAACTGCCTTTTTAATAAAAATTGGGCCAAGAAGAACAACCCCTCCATGAAGAGCAAAATTATCCTTTATTTACAAGAATATATGCAGAAAGAGAAGCCTTGGAGAATATATAACTAGGCAGATACTGACAGGTAAGAGAAAATTTGTAGAAGTCCAGCCTGCTTGGGGGCTGAATCCAGCATTGCATTGGAAAGAGAGACAGAGTTTGGATAGAGAGAAGAGGGAAGAACTCTCCAGAAACACCCCTCCCCCAAGGCAATACTACACCAATACTTAGCTGTCTTGTGGTGGCAGAAGGGACAATCTCCTATGGAAAAAATAGAAAGTGCCAACCTCTCAGGTATTAAAGGAATAGATTTCCTGCCAACTGCTTCAGGACTTTGGTAGGGAGTCTTCCCACAAGTATCTAGGAATATCCCACTCAAGGATATCTCCACCAGGTTCATGTGCACCCTTAAACCTACACCTCCCCCATTTTGCTGCTGGCTTCTTATGCACACTCTCTAATTTATTCACAAAAGCAACTTCTGCTCTACAGTGGACATGCCCAAAGAATAGGACAAAGTGGTTGGGTAAGGGCAAAAACACAAACTTGAGCTATAGTACCACCTCTGAAACATAAAAGTAAGGCTTCTAATAGCCAGTCTGTTGAATTGTAAGAACCAAAGAACACATAAAAGTTTTTCCATTGAGGAGGTATCTGCTACTCCCAATGTGAAAACACAAGTGTGTACCTACAAACAATATGAAAATGGTCAAGAAAATACCACAAAAAGAAAATTCTCCAGCAACTAAATTCAAAAGCCCTGAATGTTAATATCTAACGGACAAAGATTTTAAAATAGTTGTTACAAAGAAATGCAGTGAGGTAAAGAAAACATGGAAAGATAGCTCAATGAAAACTGTGATAAAATTAATAAACAAGAGTTCTTCACCTAAGAAATTATTAGAAAGAACCAAATATAAATTCCGGAATTGAAATAGTCAATAAAGAGATGAAGAATGTAATAAAGAGAATTGGTAACAGGACAGACCAAATGGAAAAAAGAATAAGTGACTTGGGGAATAGGAATATAGAAATAATACATTTAGAAGAGGATTGGGAACTATGATTTTAAAAAATTGAAGAAAGCCTCTGAGAGCTATCAGATTTTATCAGAAAGGCAAATATTTAAATACTTGGTACTCCAGAATGACAAGAAAGGGAGATGGGGACAAACGGTTTACTCAAAAATAAATAAATAAAAGAGGAAAAGTTCCCAAACCTGGGGAAGGACTTGAAAACACAACTCCATAGGAGCGCCTGGGTTTCTCAGTGGTTGAATGTCAGCCTTCAGCCCAGGTCATGATCCCAGGGTCCTGGGAACGAGCCCCACATTGGGCTCCCCGCTCAATGGGGAGTCTGCTTTTCCCTCTGCCGCTGTCCCCGCTTGTGCTCTCTTACTCTCACTCCAGGCACTCTCTCAAATAAATAAATAAATAAAAATATTAAAAAGAAAAAAGAAAAAGAAAAGAAAAAAGAAAATACAACCCCACAAAGCTAATAGTACAGCCTATTATTTCAATGCCAAAGATGATCTCCAACACACAACACAATGAATCTATCAAAAATCAATGGTAAAGAATCCCAAGCAGCAGTGGAAAAAAGAAAGCAACCTAGAAAGGAAACTCTATTAGATTATGAGTACATTCCTCAGCAGAAACTTTACATGCCAGGAGAGAATGGAAAAATATATCCAATGTTGAAAGATAAAAATTGCCAATTAAGAATGTTTTCCCCAGCAAAGTTATACTTTAGATATGTTGTAGGAGAAATAAAATTTTTCCCAAACAAACGTTAAGGGTGTTCACTACCATTAGACCAGACTTGCAAGAAATGTTAAAAAAGAGTTTTTCAGACTGAAATGAAAGAAACTTAGTTATATGAAAATGTATGAACGTACACAACACACTGTTAGAGGTGAAAAATAGACAATTAGAAAGCTATTAGGCTGGTGTTTAACCATTTAACTAACGTAAAGGTTAAAGGCAAAAAATACTAAAGATAACTATAGCTACTATAATTTGTTAATGAATACACATCACAAAAGAAGGTAAATTGTGACATTAAAAAATATAAAAGGGGAGGAGTAAAGCATGGCACTTTATAGGTGAACAAAGGTAAGGTGCTATCAGCATAAAACACACAGCTATATCTATGGTGTATTTAAGCCACAAAGCAAAGATGGTAACCACAAAGCAACATTCTAGTGTAGATTCACAAAACATTTTAAAAAAAGAAAGAGAAAAAAGGGAAACAGAGCATACCACCATGAAAAACCACTAATTTAAAATAACGGGCAGAAACAGAAGGGAAAAGAAACAATGGAATTACAAAACAACCAGAAAGCAATCAATAAGATGGCAGGATTAAGTCCTTATGTATCAATAATCACTCTAAATGTAAATGGACTGAGTTTAGTGAACAAAAGACACAGAACAGCTGGATAGCTTAAAACAAAACAAAACAAAAATCTATGTGCTGCTTATAAGAGACTCATTTAAACTTTAAAGTCACATAGGCTCAAAGTGAAGGGATGGAAGAAGATATTCTATGCAAATGGAAACAAAGAAAGTGAAGATAGCCATACTTACATCAGACAAAATAGAATTTATCAAAAACAGTAATGAGAGATGAAAAATTTCACTATAAAATGATAAATGGGTCAATACATTAAGATGATATAACAATCGTAAAGGTATCCACACCAGACACTGGAACACCTAAATGTATTAGGCAAATACTAACAGCTCTAAAGGACGAAATAAACAATAATAGTAGGGGATTTCAATGGGTGAATAGTGCAGCAAAGTACAGATCATCCAGACAAAAAAATTAGTAAGGAAACTTAGAATTGAACCATATTTTAGACCAAATGGATTTAACACACACACACACTATATATACATATATATATACACACACACACATATATACATATATACACACATACACATATATATATACATATATACACACATACACACATATACATATATATACATACACACATATATATACATATATACACACACATACATACATATATATATACATACATATATATATACAGATATATATAATGTTCCATCCAAGAACAGGACACATATTCTTCCCAAGTACACACATGCATTGTCCAGGATATAAGCATAACAATTTTTAGCAAATTTATGAAGATTAAAATTATATCAACTATTTTTTTCTGAATGTAATGGTGTGAAACTAGAAGAAAAGAAAAGCTGGAAAATCCTAAATTTGCACAAGCACATTTCTGAATAACCAACAGGTCAAAAAAGAAATCAAGTGGGAAATATAAAAAAAATTTTCAAACAAATGAGAACAGAAACACAGCACACCAAATCCTATGTAATGTTGAAAAAGCAGTATTGAAAGGACAGTTTATAGCAATAAATGCATATATTAAGAAATTAGAAAACTCTCAGACAACATAATACTGCAATGAACTAGCACGAAAAAATTAAAAAACAAAACTCAGCCCAAAGTTAGCAGAAGGCTAGAAATGATTAAAATCAGAGTAGAAATAAATGAAATAGAGAGGGGAAAAAATAGAAAGGATCAATAAAACTAAGAGCTGGTTTTTCAGAAAGATACAATTGGCACACCTTTAGCTAGCCTAATGAAAAGAGGATTGAAATAAAATTAGAAATGAAAGGAGACATTACCACTCCATTAATATTACAGAAATGCATCAGATCATAAGGTAATACTATGAAAAATTATATACCAATGAATTAGATGACCTAGAAGAAACTAAAAAGTCTGTAGAAATACATGACCTACCAAGATTGATTCAGGAAAAAAAAAATTGAAAAATCAGAACATACCGGTAACAAAGAAATTGAATTCATAGTCAAAAACTTCCCAACACAGAAAGCCCCAGGACCAGATGTCTTCACTGGGAAATTATACCAAAGAGTTAAAGAAGAATTAACACCAATACATTTCAAACTCCTCCAAAAAATTGAAGAGAAGGGAACACATCCAAACTTACTTTAAGAAGCCAGCAATACCCTGATATCAAAGCAACACTAAAAAAAAACAAAACAAAACAAACAAAAAACACAACACATACACACACACACACACACACACACAAACCATTACAAAATGATATCCCTGATAAATCTGTTATAGCACAGGGACAGGACCTGTGGGCAGAGCGAGCTGCCTTCTAAATGAATTTTTTTAAAGATTTTATTTATTTGAGAGAGAGAGAGAGAATATAGAGGGAAAGTGAGAGGGAGAAGCAGACTCCCCATCAAGCAGAGAGCCCAACACAGGGCTCAATCCTACGATGCTAGGATTATGACATGAGCCAAAGGCAGTTGCTTAACTAAGCCACCCAGGCACCCCAAGAGCTGCCTTTTATAGAACCAAAAATTCGACAGTATAATGACACTCAATTCAAGACCACATAAAAAGGATTATACACCTTGACCAAGTGGGATTTATTTCAAAAATGCAAGGATGTGTTTATACATCTGCAAATAAATGTAATACATCAATGACATTATAAAAAAAACAATTACACATCATCTCAATAGAAGCAGAAAAAATATTTGAAAAAACACATTGTCTCATGATAAAAGTCCCTTTAACAGATTTGGTATAAAAGGAGCATACCTCAGGATAATAAAGGCCATTTATGACAAACCCACAATTAACAGTATACTCAATGGTGAAAAATTGAAAGCTTTCCTGGCAAGATCAAGAACAAGACAAGGATGTCCATTCTCACCACACTTAAGACAATACTGGAAGTCCTAGCCAGAGCAATTAGGTAAGAAAAAGAAAAGCCATTCAAATTGAAAAGAAAGTAAAATTGTCATTATTTTCAGATGATATGATTTTATATGCATAAAATACCAAAGACCTCATCAAAAAACTGTTAGAACTAATCAAATTTATTAAAGTTGCAGGATATAAAAATCAATATCAAAAAATTGATCACATTACTATAGACTAATAAGGAAACATCTGAAAAAGAAAAACTATTTCATTCACACCAGCATCAGAAACAAAATACCTTGATAAAAGTTAACCAATTTAGTAAGAGAGCCATACAATGAAAACTAGAAGAATTTGTTGAAAGAAAGCCAAGAAGATACAAATGGAAAGACATCCTATGCTCATGGATCAGAATAATTAATTGCTAAAATGTCTACACTACCTCACCATGTATAGATTCAACAAAATGCCTATCAAGATTCCAATGGTATTTTACACAGGAAAAGAAAAAAAATTCAAAATTTGTGTAGAACCACAAAAGACCCCAAATAGACAAAGCAATCCTTAGAGACAAAAAGCCAGAGGCATCACACTTCTGATTTCAATCCTACGAAGCTACAGTGTTTTAAAAAGTATGGTAATGGCATAAAAACAGACATGGAGCAATGGAGCAGAATCGAGAGCCAAGAATTAATCCCTTGCATATATGGTCAACTAATATTTGACAAAGGAGTCAAAACATCCAATGGGGAAAGAATGGTCTCTTCAACAAATGCTGCTGGCCAAACAGGAAAAACACAGGCAGGAACTGGACCCCTATCTTACACTACTCACAAAAGTTAACTTGAAATGGACCAAAGACAGACCTAAAATTTAAAACTCATTGAGAAGTTCCTTGACATTTTTCCTGACAATGATTTTTTGTGTATGACACCAAAAGCACAAACCACAAAAACAAAAAACAAGTGGGACTATATCAAATGTCAAAACTGCACAGCAGAAAAAAAACTATGAAAAGGTAACTTACAGAATGTGGCAAAAT
Organism: Ailuropoda melanoleuca; assembly: GCF_002007445.2. NCBI lineage: Eukaryota > Metazoa > Chordata > Mammalia > Carnivora > Ursidae > Ailuropoda > Ailuropoda melanoleuca. The sequence goes on from NC_048218.1 coordinate 34,323,284, forward strand.
ATTTGCCAACCACCTATAAGACCATGGGTTAATATTCAAAATATATAAAGAATTCACACAACATATTAAGGGGGAAAAAAAAAACAGTCCAACTTAAAAATGGGCAGAGCTAAATACACATTTTCCCAAAGATCCATCCAAATGGCCAACAGGTATATGAAAAGATTCTCAACATCACTAATCAATAGGGAAGTGCAAATCACAGCCACAGGGAGATTATCACCCCACATCTATTAGAACGGCTATTATCAGGAAGACAAAAGATAACAAGTGATGAGGTGGATGTGGAGAAAAGGTAACCATTTTTTATGGTTGGTGGGAATGTAAGTTGGTTCTAACACTATGGAAAACAATATCAGTTTCCTCAAAAATTAAAAATTGAACTACCATATGACCCAGCAATTCCACTTCTGGGTTTATAACCAAAGGAAATGAAAACAGGATATCAAACAGATATGTGCATTCCCATGTTTATTGTGGCATTATTCACAATAGTCAAGTTAAGGGAAACAACCTAAATGCCCATCAACAGATAAATTGTGATATGTATGTATGTGTAAACACACATATACACACAGTGGAATATTATTCAGTCAGGAGAAAGGACATCTTGCCATTTGTAATATGGCTCACCCTTGGGAAATTATGCCAAGTAAGGTAAGTCAGACAAAAACAAACCCTCTATGATATTACTTATATGTGTGATTTAAAAGAGTCAAACTCAGAAAAAAAGAGTAAAATGGAGGTTACCAGGGGATGGGGATAGAAAGATAGGATGGATATCATTTAAGGGTACAGACTTACAACAAGTAGTAAATAAGTCCTAGAGATCTAATGCACAGTATAGTGAATATAAATGACAATATTATATTATAAGCATCGAACTTCTAAGGAGACTAGATCTTAATTATTCCAATCACTAGGAAAAAATTCATAATTATGTGATATAATAGATGTGCTAATTGTTGTGACAATGGCAATCATATTACAATATAAAAATGTATCAAATCAACACATTGTACACCTTAAATTTACACAATGTTATATATGTCAATTTTAAAAGTACAATGGTAATATACAAGATATTTTCCATAACACCTTTATTGAGATATAATTGACATACCATACAAATGACCTATCCAGTTTAATGGGTTTTTATTTACAAAGTTGTGCATTCATCATCACAATCAGATTTATACATTTTTATTACCTCATAAGAAACTCTGAACCCATTAGCAGTCACTCCCCCTTTCTCTCTCTGGGGAAATAACTAGGGAAACTGCTAATCTACTCTGCTTTTGGATTTGTTTATTTTTGACATTTTACATAAATGAAATCATATGGTATATGGTCCTTTGTGACTGACTTCTTTCACTTAGCATATTGATTTCAAGACTTACTCCTATTGTAGCACATACCAGTATAATATTTTTTAAAAATTGAATAATATTGCATCATATAGATGTATCATATTTTATTTACCCATTCATCAGTTGATGGACATTTGGGCTGTTTCCATTTTAGGGCAAAATATAAGATCTTAATTTACTTTTCTCTATACATAAATAAGTTTATGAAAAAATTTAAATGCACAGAAGACTTAAAATTATTAATTCAGATATAGTTGAACAGCTGCATCTTTAAAACAATGAAGGCACTCTTAAAATGCCAATAGAGTTTTCACAATGGACTGACTGTAAGGTCACAAAATTACTGTCAGTAATTTAGTAAGTATTAATGAAATATAGAGATATATGTTTCTACTGCAAGGACACTTGAACTTCAAAAATGAAATGTCTTTTTCTTCTATTAAAAAAAATATTGCCAGGGGCGCCTGGGTAGTGCAGTCGTTAAGCGGCTGCCTTCGGCTCAGGGCGTGATCCCGGCGTTTCGGGATCGAGTCCCACATCGGGCTCCTCCGCTGGGAGCCTGCTTCTTCCTCTCCCACTCCCCTGCTGTGTTCCCTCTCTCGCTAGCTGTCACATAAATACATAAAATCTTTAAAAAAAATATTGCCCAATATTCCTTGAATTAAAGACAATAAAAGTTGAAAATACAAGTAAAATCACAAACAATATGTACCAAAACTATGTGATAAGATAAAGTGCTGCTCAGAGGAAAATGGAATCAAAGTTATAGAACTGATATTAATATTTATGAATGGCATCAACTAAGTTAAGCCTCTCACTAAAAGACAGGGAAACTAATACCAAAGCAAACAGTAGGAAAACAAAACATAGAATTAATAAAGTTAAAATTTGACATTGTTATCAAAAACAAAAAATAACTAGAAATCTAAATAAAGAATTCCAGAAGAACAACAAAAATCTCCAGTAATTTTAGCATTTAAGAAATTTTAAATGATAAACTATTTCAATTTTAGCATTTAAGAAATTTTAAATGATAAACTATTTCAATTTTAAAAAGAAATGGGAAAAGTGGGGAGAGCTTGGGAAGATCTTGAGCTCTCCCCATTCAACATTTATAACTAAATACCATCTACACCCAAGTCAATAAACAAGAGACCCTTCCAAAAACTGCCAGAACAAACTCCACAACTCAATACAGAGAAGACACTGCATCTGAAAGTTTAGGAAGGTCAGAAAAGCAGAGGGAGGCTGCCTGCAGGAGGGAGGGAGCTGCACACACAAAGACAGCAGAGAAATGAACCCCTCTCACCAGGGAGCTCACAAGGGTTAGACTAATCCCCATAAAGTTTGGATTTAAAATCCAGAGGTGCTGAATTCCATCAGTTTTTAATACCAGTGGGACTTGGAGCCTGGAGCCTTAAAAGTCAGCCTTCTCAGCACTGGGCTAGTGGGGAGGGCAAGTGATAGCTGGGTTGCCATCCTTAAAAAGACAGCAGCCTGCATAGAGAGGCAACATAAAAACAGTAGTTTACACAATGGCAGGGGCAAACAGGAGACAGATCTGTACATATTGATTTTGGAGCATGTTGGGGGACTTCACCAAAACTAGGGAACTGGCAGGACCATTTTTCTCCCTTTCCCTAAGAATAAACCCAGAGCCACCTGCAGAAGCAGCACTGCACAGACTTGCCACCTAACCTGCTAGCAGTGTGCCCTGCCCAGAAGTTCTCCTGAGGACTCACCCACTCCAAGCAAGCCCAGGGCCTGCACTCCAGGTGAACTTTATTAAAGCCATGCACAACCCCCAGGTGCCACAGTGCACAGTCCTCCAGCCACCACACCATTTAGGGGATCTGACACAGGACTAGTGTGGCCCAGGGCAGATTTTGCTTATACTGCTGCCCCACTCCCAACATCCCCAGTGTACACCCCCTCAGAGCTGACACCCCTGGGTGCCATTAACACCACAAAGAGCAAGCACAACCAACAGCAGTCAGTGCAGTTGACTGCCCTGAAAGGAAAAGTGACTCAGACACAACAGCAGGGCATAACCAACACACATAAGATACCTGAAGTGCGGGGTTCTGGTGAACAGGGGACACTGCACTGCAGGGCACTCCAGTACCTCTTCTTCGTAGTCACTGCTTTCAAAAGCAGAAGACATAGCTGACTCTCTTAACACAAACACAGAGTCAGACAACATGAGGAGACAGAAATTTATCCTAAATGAAAGAACAGGGCAAGTCCACTGTCAGAGATCTAAACAAAACAGACATAAGCAACATGCCTGATAGAGAATTTAAGGCAATTAAAATAAAGATACTCACTGGACTTGAGAAAAGAGTGGAAGACATGAGTAGGACCCTTAACACAGAGATAAAGGGCTCACTAAATGAAATGAGATACACACATGATGGAATGAAGAGCATAATGGAAGAAGCAAAGGAACAAATTAGTCACATAGATGAGAGTAATGGAAAGTAATCAAGCTGAACAAAAGAGAAAAAATGAGAATAGACTTAGAGGACTCAGTGACTCCAACATTTGTTTTATAAGAGTTCTAGAAGAGAGCAAAAAAGGGGGCAGAAAATATATTTGAAGAAGTAATAATAGGTGAAAACTTCCCTAATCTGGGGGAAGGAAACAGGTATGTAGAACCAGGAGGCAAAGAGAACTTCCATCAAAATAAAAAAATAGATGCACACCAAGACATAGTATGATTAAATTTACAAAATATAGTGATAAAGAAAAAAAATCTTAAAAGCAGCAAGACAAAAGTAGTCCCTAACTTAGAAGGGAAAACAAATAAGATTTGCAGCAGATCTCTCCACAGAAATTTGGCAGGCCAGAGAGAGTAGCGTGATATATTCAAAGTACTGAATAGGAAAAATCTGCAGTCAGGAATATTCTATCCAGCAGCACTATCATACAGAATAGAAGAAGAAATAAGGTTCCAAAACAAACCAAATGTAATGGAGTTCATGACCACTAAATCAGCCCTGGGAGAAATATTAAAGGGGATTTTGAGTGGAAAGGAGAGACCAAAAGTGACACTATAAAGGTAGAAGACACAAAAGCAGAATAAAGAAATATTTATTTAAAAAAAAAAGTCAAGGAACTCACACATAAAAAAGGATATAAAATATAACATATACCTAAAAGGTGGGGAGGAGAGGAGAAAAGAATGGGTTCAAACTAAAACAACCATTATCTTAATATAGACTGCTATGTGCATAAGAGGTTGTATACAAATCTCAAGGTAACCATATATCAAAAACCACTAATAAACATGCAAATAATAAAGAACTCCAAACCTATCATTAAAGTAAAATCAGCAAAACATGAAAAAGAAAAATCAGAAAAAATATTTCAGAAACAACTGCTATGTGCATAAGAGGTTATATACAAATCTCAAGGTAACCATATATCAAAAACCACTAATAAACATGCAAATAATAAAGAACTCCAAACCTATCATTAAAGTAAATCAGCGAAACATGAAAAAGAAAAATCAGAAAAAATATTTCAGAAACAACCACAAAACAACAAAATGGCAATAAATACATATCATTAATAACTTTGAATGTAAATGGACTAAGTGCTCCAATCAAAAGACATAGGGTGACAGAGTGGGTTAAAAACAAGACCCATCAAAACAAAACAAAACAAAAAACCCTATCTATATGCTACTACAAAAGACTCAAATTTAGACCTAAAGACACCTATAGATTGAAAGTGAGAGGATGGAAAAATATCTATTATGCAAATGGATGTCAAAAGAAAGCCAGAATAGCAATATTTATATGGAACAAAATAGACTTTATTTTTTTTAATTTTTTTTAAAGATTTTATGTTTTATTTATTTGAAGAGAGAGAGACAGACAGCGAGAGAGGGAACAGAAGCAGGGGGAANAATATCTATTATGCAAATGGATGTCAAAAGAAAGCCAGAATAGCAATATTTATATGGAACAAAATAGACTTTTTTTTTATTTTTTTTAAAGATTTTATGTTTTATTTATTTGAAGAGAGAGAGACAGACAGCGAGAGAGGGAACAGAAGAAGGGGGAGTGGGAGAGGAAGAAACAGGCTCATAGCGGAGGAGCCTGATGTGGGGCTCGATCCCAGAACTCCGGGATCACGCCCTGAGCCGAAGGCAGATGCTTAATGATTGTGCCACCCAGGCGCCCCCAAAATAGACTTTAAAACAAAGACTGTAACAAGAGGCAAAGAAGGACTCTATGTGATAATAAAGGGGGTAATTCCAACAAGAAGATATAATATCTGTAAATATTTATACATCCAACATAGGAGCACCCAGATACATAAAGCAGATAATAACAAACATAAAGGTACTAATCAATAATACAATAATAGCAGGGGACTATAACAACACACATACATCAATGGACATATCATCTAAACAGAAAAGCAACAAGGAAACAGTGGCTTTGAATGACACATTGGACCAGATAGTTTTAACAGATATATTCAGAACATTCCTGCTCCAAACAGCAGAATATACATTATTTTCAAGTACACATGGAGTATACACCAGAATGGATCATATATTAGCCCATAAAACAAGCCTCAACAAATTCAAGAATATCTAAGTTCCGCCATGCATTTTTTCTGACCTCAAAGCTATGAAACTAGAAAGCAACAGGAAAAATTCTGGAGACCACAAATACATGGAGATTAACTAACTTGCTACTAAACAATGAATGTGTCAACTAGTAAATGAAAGACTAAAAAATTACACAGAAACACATGAAAATGAAAACAACAACCCAAAACCTTGGGATGCAGTACAAGTGGTTATAAGAGGGAAGTTTATAGCAATAACAGACGTACTTAAAGCAAAAAGAAAAATCTCAAATTAAAAACTGAACCTTACACCTAAAGGAGCTAGAAGGTGAACAACAAACAAAACATGATACAAGCAGAAGGAAAGAAATAATAAAGATTAGAGCAGAAATACATGATGTAGAAACTAAAAAAATAGAACAGATGAATAAAACCAGGAGCTGGTCCTTTGGGGAAAAAAAATAAGATTGATATACCTTTAGCCAGACTTACCAAGAAGAAAAGAGAAATGACCCAAATAAGTAAAACCACAAATGAGAGAGGAAAAACAACAACCAATACCACAGAAATACAAACATAGGAGAATTTTTGCAAAACTATAAGCCAACGAACTGGATAAATGGATAAATTCGTAGAAATGTAGAAACTACCAAAACTGAAAGAGGAAGAAAACAGAAAATTTGAACAGACTGATAACCAGCAAAGAAATTGAATAATTAAAAATCTCCCCCCCCCCCCCCAAAAGTCCAGGACCAGATGGTTTCCCAGGGGAATTCTACCAAACAAACATTTAAATAGAATTAATACCTATTCTTCTCAACTTATACCAAAAAATAGAAAAGGAAAAATTTCTAAATTCATGCTATGAGGCTGGCATTACTCTGGTACTGAAAACAGATAAAGGCACTACAAAAAAGAATGACAGGCCAATATCTCTGATGAACTTAGATGCAAAAATCCTCAATAACATATCAGCAAACCAAGCCCAACAATACATTTTAAAAAAAAATCATTCACCACAATCAACTGAAATGTATCCCTGGGTTGCAAAGGTCATTCAATATATGTAAATCAATCAGTATGATACATCACATCAATGAGAAAAAGGATAAAAACCATATCGTCATTTTAATAGGCAGACAAAGTACAACATCTATTAAAAATAAAAACACTCAACAAAGTAGGTTTAGAAGGAACATACCTCAACATATTAAAGGCCATAGATCAAAAACCCAGCTAACGTCATACTCAATGGGGGAAAACTTAGAGCTTTTCCTTTAAGGTCAAGAACAAAACAAGGATATCCAATTAACCACTTCTATTCAACATAGTACTGGAAGTCATGGCCACAGCAGTCAGACAACAAAAAGAAAGAAAAGGGATCCAAATGAGCAAGGAAGAAGTCAAAGTTTCACTATTTGCAGATGACATGATAGAGAAAACCTGAAAGACTCCACCAAAAAATGGCTAGAACTGATACACAAATTGAGTAAAGGTACAGGATTAAAAAAAAAAATCGATGTACAGAAATCTTTTGCATTTCTATACACCAATAATGAACACTAGAAAGAGAAATTAAGAAAACAATCCCATTTACAATGGCACCAAAATAAGATACCGAAGATACCTATACTCTGAAAACTATAAAATACTGATGAAAGAAATTGAAGACAACACAAACAAATAGAAAGAAATTCCATGTTCATTGATTGGAAGAATATTATTAAAATGTCTCTACTACCCAAAGCATTCTACATATTTAATGCAATCCCTATCAAAATACCAACAGCCTGTTACAGAACTAGAAGAACATTTCTAAAATGTGTATAGAACCACAAAAGACCCCAAACAGCCAAAGAACCTTGGAAAAGAATAAAAAAGCCAGAGGAATGACAATTCTGAACTTCAAGTTATATTACAAATCTGTAGTAATCAAAACAGTATGGTACTGGCACAAAAATAGATACACAGATCATTGGAACAGAATAGAATACTTAGAAATAAACCCACAATTATATGACTGATTAATCTTTGACAAAGCAGGAAAAATATGCAATGGGAAAACAACTGTTTCTTCCACAAATGGTGTTGGGAAAATAGCAACATGAGGAAGAATGAAATTGGACCACTTTCCTACACTATACACAAAAGTAAACTCAAAATGGATTAAAGACCTAAATGTGAGCCCTGAAACTATAAAAATCCTGGAGAACATAAGCAGTAACCTCTTTGACATCAGCTGTAGCAAATTTTTTCTAGATATGTCTTCTGAGGCAAGGGGAACAAAAGCAAAAATAAACTATTGGGACTTAACCAAAATAAAAAGTTTCTGCAAAGTGAAGGGAAAAAAAAATCCACAAAACTGAAAGACAACCTACAGAATGGGGGAGGATATCTGCAAATGACATATTCGATAAAAGGTACTATTTTATCCAAAATCTGTAGATAACTGATTAAGCCCAACACCCAAAAAACAAATAATCCAATTTAAAAATAAGCAGAAGACATGAGCAGGCATTTCTCCAAAGAAGACCTACGAGATGGCCAACAGACATGAGAAGATGATCAACATCACTCATTCCTCACCAGGGAAATGCAAATCAAAACTGCAATGAGGGGCGTGTGGGTGGCTCAGTCGGTTAAGTGGCTGACTTCTGCTCAGGTCATGATCTCAGGGTCTTGGGATGGAGCCTCACATTGGGCTCCCTGCTCAGCAAGGAGTCTGCTTCTCCCTCTCCCTCTGCCCCTACCCCCTGCATGTGCTCACATGTGTGCACGAGCACACTCTCTCTTCAAAATAAAAATTAAAAAAGCAAAACAAAACTACAGTGAGATACCACATCACACCTGTCAGAAGGGCTGACATCAAAAACACAGAAGAAATGACCAAGTGTTTGCAAGGAAGTGAGAAAAAGGAACCATCATGCACAGGTGGTGGGAAATCAAACTGTTGCAGCCACTGCGGAAAACCGTATGGGGTTCCCCAAAAAGTTAAAAATAGAACTACCTTATGATCCAGCAATTGCACTACTGGATATTGACCCAAAGAACACAAAAAATACTAATTCAAAGGAATATGTGCACCCCCATGTCTATAGCAGCATTATTTACAATAGCCAAGATACAGAAGCAGCCCCAAATGTCCATCAATTGATGAATGGATAAAGAAGATGTGGCATATATATAAAATGGAATATTATTCAGTCACAGTGAGAGTGAGATCTTGACATTTCCAATGGCATGGATGGAACTAGAAAGTATTATGCTAAGTAAAATAAGGCAGTCAGAGAAAAGCAAATAGGTCTGAATAAGGTCTATTTCACTGGCATGTGGAATTTAAGAAACCAAACAAACCAGAAAAGGGGAAAAGAGAGAGAGAGAGAAACCAAGAAACAGACTCTTAACTATAGAGAACTGATGGTTACCAGAGGGAGTTGGGTGGGGGATGAGTTAAATAGGTCATGGGGATTAAAGACTGCAATTGTCATGATGAGCACTGGGTAATGCATGCAATTGTTGAATCACTATACTGTACACCCAAAACTAGTATAACATTGTATAATAACTGGAATTAAAATAAAAACTTTAAAAAATGGGAAAAGTATGCAAAAATGCAAAAAAAAGAATGATAAGCACAAAACAGAAGAATTGAGTCAACTTTTATAATATGAAAAATTTTTTTAAATAAAATATTGGGAAAATTTGTAGGAAAATATAGTTTACCTAACGATAATTCAGAAATGAGAAACCATCTACAAAGATAAATAGATGGAATATAGAATTTGTCAATAAATAAATTTTAAATTGAACTTAATATAGTTAGATGGTTTGCAGAGGAATACTACCAAATGTTTAAATATAACTAAGTAATCATAAAAAGATTGTTCTAACTATAGCTCTCTCTCTCACACACACCACACAATTTATTCATGAATAGTTTCGAAAAATATTAAGTAAAATATTAGTGTACTGGAAAAGATTAGGTGTGCTTGACCAGGAGTGCACTATGTACAGCCAGCCAATTCCCAAATGCAAAGCCCGTTTATATTTAATTTCCTTCTTCTGAGCTTTATATTTAATTTCCTTCTTCTTTTGCACTCCCAGAAAAGTTGTCAAATGACCCCAACTTATCAGATATTTTCCATTTTTCTCATGACCTTTATTCTTTATATTATAAAGGCTTCCTGCCTTCTGCCCCATTTTGCAGTTCTCCCAAAGTAAACTGTCCACTTCATGAAGTTTGTATCAACAAATAAAAGTTTGTTTACATCACCTAAATTGTCTTTAACAATTTTTCAACAATAGCCAACATGAGCATTCATTTTTCAGTGATGATGCTCACTCACTGAATGCTCCAGCCCACAAACACTTATTTTTCTGAATCTAAAACAAGACCTCCAGGATAGTACTACTCCTGGAGAGTTTTTTTCACTTGGCACCCTTGCATTCCAAAAGGTAAACGGATACTTGATCTATGGCAGTAAGTGTTGAATTGACACAGAGATACAAACAATAATGTACAAAATCTGGTAGGATGTTGGGGTCACAGACTTACCATCTAGAAGTGACCTCCAGCAACGGAGCTTGAGCTGTTTGGGTTCTGCTGCAGTGTTAGCTCTGGCGGCTGAGATTCAGGCTTTTATAATGGGATTATTCAGAGCTGTTCTCAAACTTGCGTGAGCATCAGAATCACCTGGAGAGGGTTTGTTAAGCCACGGATGGCTGGGCCCCACCACCAGTTTCTGATTTGTAGGTCTGAATAAGTTCTAAGAATTTGCATTTCTAAGGAGTTCCTAAGGGATGATGACACTGCTGGTCCAGGGCCACACTTGAAGATCTAGACTAAGCTCCTCTTTTTGAGATGGAGAAAGAAGCCTGCCTAGTGAGGTTAGAAGTAATCTGCCCAGGAGGCACCTGGGTGGCACTGTTGCTTAAGCTTCTGACTCTTGGTTTCAGCTCAGGTCATGATCTCAGGGTCATGATCTCTGCAGGGTATGAGATCAAGCCCCATGTCCAGCTTTGCTCAGCAAGGATTGCTTGAGTTTCTCTCTCTCCCTCTGTTTCTGCCCTTCCCGCTCTTGCTTTCTCTCTCTCTCTCTCTCTGAAACAAATCTTAAAAAAAACAAAAAACAAAAAACAGTGAGTTGCCCAGGATCACACTATCAGTTTTTGACACATCCAGAAGTCAGTCTTTAAGCATATGGCAGTTCTATTATTTCTCCTCTCTCCCTCTTCTTCCCATCAAATTTATATACATATAATATATATCTATATGCATATTATATATGTGTATATATATATATATTCATTTTTCCTTTAAAACAACAGAAAGCTCGTCCCTCACCAGAATAAGTGTGAAGAGTTAGGAAATGATTACATTGAACAATGCAGTAGGAACATGCTTCCACAATAAACTATCTCAAAGTTAAAAAAAAAAA
>NC_048218.1:34334937-34339200 GCF_002007445.2 Ailuropoda melanoleuca
CAGTCAAAACTAGAGGCTCTGACGGCCAGGGTCACCGAGGCAGAGGAACGCGTTAGCGAATTGGAGGATGGGTTAGTAGAAGAAAAAACGAAAATAGAAGCTGGTCTTAAAAAAATCCACGCCCACGAATGTAGATTACGGGAGATTACTGACTCTATGAAACGATCCAATGTCAGAATCATCGGCATCCCTGAAGGGGTGGAGAAAAACAGAGGTCTAGAAGAGATATTTGAACAAATTGTAGCTGAAAACTTCCCTAATCTAGCAAGGGAAACAAGCATTCGTGTCCAAGAGGCAGAGAGGACCCCATCCAAGCTCAACCAGGACAAACCTACGCCACGGCATGTCATAGTGCAATTCGCAAATATTAGATCCAAGGATACAGTATTGAAAGCGGCCAGGGCAAAGAAATTTCTCACGTACCAAGGCAAAGGTATCAGGATTACGTCAGACCTGTCTACAGAGACCTGGAATGAGAGAAAGGCTTGGGGGGGCATTTTTAAAGCTCTTTCAGAGAAAAACATGCAGCCAAGGATCCTTTATCCAGCAAAGCTGTCATTCAGAATTGATGGAGAAATAAAGACGTTCCAAAATCGCCAATCATTAACCAATTTCGTAACCACGAAACCAGCCCTACAGGAGATATTAAGGGGGGCTCTATAAAGGTAAAAAGGCCCCAAGAGTGATACAGAGCAGCAAGTCACAACCGATACAAAGACTTTAAAGAGAAATGGCATCATTAAAATCATATCTGTCAATAATCTCTATCAATCTAAATGGCTTAAACTCTCCCATAAAACGCCACAGGGTTGCAGATTGGATAAAAAGACATGACCCATCCATTTGCTGTCTACAAGAGACTCATTTTGAACCCAAAGATGCATTCAGACTTAGAGTAAGGGGATGGAGTACCATCTTCCACGCAAATGGACCTCAAAAGAAAGCTGGAGTAGCAATTCTCATATCAGATAGACTGGATTTTAAACTAGAGGCCATAGAGAGAGATACAGAAGGGCACTATATTATTCTTAAAGGAAGTATTCAACAAGTGGATATGACAATTATTAATATATATGCCCCCAACAGGGGAGCAGCAAGATACACAAGCCAACTCTTAACCAAAATAAAGAGACATATAGATAAGAACACAGTAATAGTAGGGGACCTCAACACCCCACTATCAGAAATAGACAGAACACCCTGGCAAAAACTAAGCAAAGAATCAAAGGCTTTGAATGCCATACTCGACGAGTTGGACCTCATAGATATATATAGAACACTACACCCCAGAACCAAAGAATACTCATTCTATTCAAATGCCCATGGAACATTCTCAAGAATAGATCATGCTCTGGGACACAAAACAGGTCTCAGCCAATACCAAAAGATTGAAATTATCCCCTGCATATTCTCAGACCACAACGCTCTGAAATTGGAACTCAACCACAAGGAAAAACCTGGAAGAAACTCAAACACTTGGAGGCTAAGAACCATCCTGCTCAAGAATGACTCGATAAACCAGGAAATCAAAAAACAAATTAAACAATTTATGGAGACCAACGAGAATGAATACACAACGGTCCAAAACCTATGGGATACTGCAAAGGCAGTCCTAAGGGGGAAATACATAGCCATCCAAGCCTCACTCAAAAGAATAGAAAAATCTAAAATGCAGTTTCTATATTCTCACCTCAAGAAACTGGAACAGCAACAGAGGGACAGGCCTAACCCACTGACAAGGAAGGAGTTGACCAAGATTAGAGCAGAAATCAATGAATTAGAGACCAGAACCACAGTAGAGCAGATCAACAGGACTAGAAGCTGGTTCTTTGAGAGAATCCATAAAATTGATAGACCACTGGCAAAACTTGTCCAAAAACAAAGAGAAAGGACTGAGATTATTAAAATTATGACTGAAAAGGGAGAGGTCACGACCAGCACCATTGAAATTGCAAGGATTATTAGAAACTTTTATCAACAGCTATATGCCAAAAAACTAAACAATCTGGAAGAGATGGAGGCCTTCCTGGAAACCTATAAACTACCAAGACTGAAACAGGAAGAAATAGATTTCTTAAATAGGCCAATTAACTATGAAGAAATTGAGTCAGTGATAAACAACCTTCCAAATAATAAAACTCCAGGCCCAGACGGTTTTCCTGGGGAATTCTACCAAACATTCAAAGAAGAAATAATACCTATTCTCCTAAAGCTATTTCAAAAAATAGAAACAGAAGGAAAGCTACCAAACTCATTCTATGAGGCTAATATTACCTTGATCCCCAAACCAGGCAAAGACCCCCTCAAAAAGGAGAATTACAGACCGATTTCTCTAATGAATATGGATGCCAAAATCCTCAACAAGATCCTTGCTAATAGAATCCAACAGTACATTAAAAGGATTATCCATCATGACCAAGTGGGATTCATACCTGGGATGCAAGCATGGTTCAACACTCGCAAATCAATCAATGTGATACATCATATCAACAAGAAAAGACTCAAGAACCATATGATCCTCTCAATTGATGCAGAAAAAGCATTTGACAAAATACAGCATCCTTTCCTGATTAAAACCCTTCAGAGTGTAGGAATAGAGGGTACATTTCTCAATCTCATAAAAGCCATCTATGAAAAGCCTACTGCAAGCATTATTCTCAATGGGGAAAAGCTGGAAGCCTTTCCCTTAAGATCAGGAACACGACAAGGATGCCCACTCTCGCCACTATTATTCAACATAGTACTAGAAGTCCTTGCAACAGCAATCAGAAGACAAAAAGGGATCAAAGGTATCCAAATCGGCAAAGAAGAAGTCAAACTGTCTCTCTTTGCAGATGACATGATACTCTATATGGAAAACCCAAAGGAATCCACTCCCAAACTATTAGAAGTTATAGAACAATTCAGTAAGGTGGCAGGATACAAAATCAATGCCCAGAAATCAGTTGCATTTCTATACACGAATAACGAGACTGAAGAAAGAGAAATTAGGGAATCCATCCCATTTACAATAACACCAAAAACCATACGTTACCTTGGAATTAACTTAACCAGAGACGTAAAGGACCTATATCCTAGAAACTATAGATCACTTTTGAAAGATATTGAGGAAGACATAAAAAGATGGAAAAATATTCCATGCTCATGGATTGGAAGAATTAACATAGTTAAAATGTCCATACTACCCAGAGCAATCTACACTTTCAATGCTATCCCGATCAAAATACCGAGGACATTTTTCAAAGAACTGGAACAAATAGTCCTTAAATTTGTATGGAACCAGAAAAGGCCCCGAATCTCCAAGGAACTGTTGAAAAGGAAAAACAAAGCTGGGGGCATCACAATGCCGGATTTCGAGCTGTACTACAAAGCTGTGATCACAAAGACAGCATGGTACTGGCACAAAAACAGACACATCGACCAATGGAACAGAATAGAGAACCCAGAAATGGACCCTCGGCTCTTTGGGCAACTAATCTTTGATAAAGCAGGAAAAAACATCCGGTGGAAAAAAGACAGTCTCTTCAATAAATGGTGCTGGGAAAATTGGACAGCTACATGCAAAAGAATGAAACTTGACCACTCTCTCACACCATACACAAAAATAAACTCCAAATGGATGAAAGACCTCAATGTGAGACAGGAATCCATCAAAATTCTAGAGGAGAACATAGGCAACAACTTCTATGACATCGGCCAGAGCAACCTTTTTCACGACACATCTCCAAAGGCAAGAGAAATAAAAGATAAAATGAACTTATGGGACTTTATCAGGATAAAGAGCTTCTGCACAGCCAAGGAAACAGTCAAAAAAACTAAGAGACAGCCCACGGAATGGGAGAATATATTTGCAAAGGACACCACAGATAAAGGACTGGTATCCAAGATCTACAAAGAACTTCTCAAACTCAATACACGAGAAACAAATAAACAAATCATAAAATGGGCAGAAGATATGAACAGACACTTTTCCAATGAAGACATACAAATGGCTAACAGACACATGAAAAAATGTTCAAAATCATTAGCCATCAGGGAAATTCAAATCAAAACCACACTGAGATACCACCTTACGCCAGTTAGAATGGCAAAGATAGACAAGGCAAGAAACAACAATTGTTGGATAGAATGTGGAGAAAAGGGATCCCTCTTACACTGTTGATGGCAATGCAAGTTGGTACAGCCACTCTGGAAAACAGTGTGGAGGTCCCTTAAAAAGTTAAAAATTGAGCTACCCATATAACCCAGCAATTGCACTACTGG
>NC_048218.1:34339773-34341818 GCF_002007445.2 Ailuropoda melanoleuca
TGCTAAGTGAAATAAGTCAAGCAGAGAAAGACAATTATCATATAGTTTCACTCATTTATGGAACATAAGAAATAGGAGGATTGGTAGGAGAAAGAAGGGAGGAATGAAGGTTGGGTAAACAGAAGGGGGAATGAAGCATGAGAGACTGTGGACTCTGGGAAACAAACTGAGGGCTTCAGAGGGGAGGGGAGTGGGGGATTGCTATAGGCCGGTGATGAGTATTAAGGAGGGCACATTTTGCATGGTGCACTGGGTTTTATACGCAAATAATGAATTATGGAACATTACATCAAAACTAAGGATATACTCTATGGTGTCTAATATAACATAATAAAAAATTATTATTAAAAAAGAAGTCATCATTCGGATTATTGTTCCTTACGGAGAGAAGGAATGATATAAAAATGCCCAGTGGCTCTTAGTATTTCCATATGCAAGTAGTGTATTTCACCTCCACTCATTTTATTATCTAGAGAAAGTCACTCAACCACACCTAAAGTGTGGCATCTTTTACGCTTCATCTCAAAACCTCTCAGCCCTCCTTTTGGCTTTGACTTTTGTTGTATGTAAACAACAATATATGTATAGCCTTTCAGCACCATGGCTTAGGGGCAGGGTGCATATCTTTCCTCCTGCATAAAGGTTTCCCACCCAGCCATTGAAAGGCATTTGTAAGGGGGCTCACTCAGCCATCCTGGGATGTGCAAAAACCCCTGTCTATGAAAGGATAATATCCCCAGATCAGTCTTAGAGATATAGAGGATGAAAATAACCCCCTTTCCTTCTTTCTAGGGAGTTAGTTTCATATTTGATTCCACATGATAAGATGATCAAACTATTAAAAACAAGAAGCCAGAGGGGCACATGGGTGGCTCAGTCTGTTAAGCATCTGCCTTCAGCTCAGGTCATGATCCCAGAATCCTCAGATGGAGCCCTGATAGGGATCCCTGCTCAGTAGAGAGACTATGTCTCCCTCTGCCTCTGCTTCTCCCCCTGCTTGTTTTCTCTTTCCTGCTCACTCGCTCCCAAATAAATAAGAAAATCTTTTAAAAAAATAAAATAAAAACAAGAAGGGAATTATAATGTCAATTTTATATATGCCTGTTATGTGCATATATACAAAGAGTAATCATGTAGGAAATACCATAATCATAAATAAAAATATAATATTCTTACAAATAAATTTAAAGAGAAATGTTAAATACATATTTGATAATAAACAAAGAAAAAAACTTAAAATACTACTTCTGACCCCAAAGAAGAGTTTGGCATTGAATAGACACAACTTACTTTTTCTAACCATAAACCAAAAATAAANACTTACTTTTTCTAACCATAAACCAAAAATAAATTTGGATCTATACATCATCTCACATGCCGTGATTAGTTGCGTATTGGTTTAAAGTTTTAAGTTTAAAAAAGAAAACAGTAAAAAATATTTAAAGATTGGAACATGTTATTAAAAACATGAATAAAATAAAGTCTTTCTAACTCTAATTCCAAATGCAAAATTTAATATTATATGATAAAAGATTGATGAAACAATTTTCTAAAAAAGATGCTCTATATTAAAATACACACATGCACGTGCACACACACACACACATCATAAGCAAAGCCACAATAGAAAATACAAACCAGGAAAAACAAAATTGCATTTCATACCTCAGATTAAGGGTTATACTTACTATTATAGGAAGAATCCTAGAAACAGAACAAAAAACTGGAAATAACATGAAGAGTGATTATTTTAAAATGAAATATTTAAAAAGATCATTTAAACATATGAAGAGAAGCTTAACCTCTCTCCCTCATAAAAATAAATATGATTTTCATCTAACTGGTTTGTAAATCCACATATCTTTGATTCCACTTGGCAAGGCTGTGGGGACAGAATAACTTTGCCAATAGGAGTATAAACTAATACAAACCCTACAGAAAGTATTGTAACAATATTTCACATAACCTTTGACCCAGCAATTCACTTGTGTTTTAGTAACTGATGTATCTGCACATTTACGTAGAGATATGTTTACATTTTTTTT